>NW_021703770.1:67769130-67990077 GCF_005190385.1 Monodon monoceros | reverse complement strand
GGGAGGGAGGGAGGGAGGAAGGGAGGGAGGGAGGGAGGGAGGGAGGGAGGGAGGGAGGAAGATACACAGACAGCAAACGTGACCAATTGGCAGCAGCTGCTAATCCAGGTGACGAGTACACGAGCCTTTCAAGGTACAAATCTTTTTGCTGTTAAATAGGTGTAAAAGTTTCAAAACAAAAGGTGGGATAAACATAAAAACAAAATTAAACTGATTTAAAAATAAATAAGAGGAATAAATAAATAAGAGAAATCAAGGATCGAGTCAGTCCTAAACCCAGCAGTAATGAAAAGGACACCGATTCTGCTCTGGCCTCCAACTTATGACAAACCAAAGGGGAAACGGTCTCCTCCAGGCAAGTTCTGCCCACAGACCTCCATCTGCTGGCTGGACATCTCCGCCGAATGCCCTGAGCTGTGCCTCCCGTTCACCTGGGAGTACAAGCCTAACTCCTCTGCAGCCTCCTGACGGGGGCGCGGGGAGGGCTCCATGGGGGCCAGCGTCCCAGGGTGCTCACCCCTCCCCACACCGGGCTAACACGACAGCCTCGGCCCAGGGCCTCATCGGAAAGGCGCTCCCCACACCCCGCCGCCTCCACCCCCGCCCCCAATATGCAGGCCCTACAATTCCGGATGCAGCCTGTGTAGGGCGGGACGTTCCCCTCCCTCACCTGGCCGTCGATTACACTCACGGGCAAGGGGATTCCTTGTCAGACACATCAGGCGGGCAGCACCCTCTGAGACCGCGAGCAATTAAAAAACCCAACCCCAGCAAAACAAAACACTAGGCCTTCCGGAAAAGACACCTACTGCTTCAAGCCTGTCCCAGCTTATCCGCAGCAAGGAGTTCATTTTGCAGAAGTGTGCAACCACGTCAAAGTCCGCCTTCCCAGCCAGGTTGCCTGCGTGGTGTCTCTTTCCCTCCCGGGACTAACCGCCCTCACCTGTGCGCCACACACTACTTTAAGAGACACTAGCTGGGCCGGACGCTCTGAAAACTGACATCCACCCACGAAATCAGCGCTCTGTGGGTCCAGTGCCGCAGTCAGCTGGGATCCACACTCTGTCACAAGACGGATGCTCTACCATCCGAGGCCCAGGGGGATTCTCAGAGATGGTGCTGAACACCTTGGTGAAGTCCGGAAAAACTACAAGATTGTAACCCGATCACTTGTCCAGAAAGCTTATCAGAATGCACAGCGAGAACCTACACTTAGTAAACCCGCAGTGTCCTTTCTATCCACTGAAAGATAAAAGTTTTGCTCCTTTTTTTAAACATCTTTATTGGAGTGTAATTGCTTTACAATGGTGTGTTGGTATCTGCTTTATAATAAAGTGAATCAGCTAGACATATACATATATCCCCACATCTCCTCCCTCTTGTGTCTCCCTCCCTCCCACCCTAAAATTTTTAATTCTAGAATTTGTCTAGGATTGTCATGAGACGTCAGTTTAGAGTTGCCCTGAATCTACTTTTCTTTCTTTAATACAAACGGGCCATTTGTCCCTCGAGTGTCTTTGTCACCTCTTCTAATTCCACAGAGTTTAACTGCCCAGAAGACGTTAGCTGGGGCTGTAGTTTTGAGAGTCCTGAAAAGCCTTAGCTGGTTCGCATTTTAGTCTTCCTTTCCCTACTCCCTGAACCATGCACACTTCGTTCATCGGAGTATTTACTGCTCTGCAGCCCATAGGACAGTGACCTTCCCAGAGGCTGGTGTTAGATTTGACTGCTGTATCCCCTTCCCACGGAGCACAGGACCCGGGACATAGTAAACCTCATTAACTTCACTGGACAATTTACATGGTATTCCCACAAAAAAAAACAATGCAAATATAAGTATTTTGGGGGCCATCTAGATAGTAAAGCAAATATAACATACATGCAGTATTCTGAAAACAAAACCGGTCCACAGTCTGGCTCTGGGTGAGAGACAGGAACGGCCAGGGCAGGTCCAGCTAGAACCTCATCGGCTTCGTCGACTCGGCTGCCCTGCCCCACACCCCAAGTCTGTCCCTTTCCTCCCAATCCTACCCCAGTTCAAAACCCAAGTGATGGTCAATGTGGCCACCTGTTCTGTTCAGGTGCCCCCTAACTCTGCTCTCACTGACTCATTTTTACTCTAACCTCCCTCCCTGACCCCTGCCCCAGCTCCAGCTTCACCAAACTCACAACCTTCCTCTCTGGCTGAGGTCACCGGGAACAAAAGTCACCATACACCCCGCTTGCCATCCTGCGCTCAGGCTGCACTGCAGCAAACTATTGCAAATACTGGTCTCTTGGCTGCGTTCCCGAATAACCCAGCTAGGCTGCTGCCAAAGTTCCTAGGAGTATGACCCAATGAAATCTGACCGGCTAAAGAGGCTGAAGTCTCAAAGCTTTACGCCAGTTCCCGAGAAGCTAATGTTCAGGCAGAAAGCACAGGTATGCTTTTTTTTTTTTTTAAACATCTTTATTGGAGTAAAATTGCTTTACAATGGTGTGATAGTTTCTGCTTTATAACAAAGTGAATCAGCTATACAGCACAGGTACGTTTTACAGGTGCCGTCCTGACTGGGGTCCCTTCCCTAGCAGTGGCTAAATATTTGTAATACCATCTCGGATAAAAGTCTGGTTCTAAATAGAACATTTCTGCTCAACATGTAATTCGGATCACCAGAATAAGCTTCTCTCAGCTTTATAAACGAATGTAAAGATTTTAAGACACAAAGTAATCAAAATCACAGGATGGTAAATTTTAAAAGGCTTCCACAATTTTCTCCATGCACCTGAATATGCATTCATTCAACAAATACTCTTGAAATCCCTGCCCTGCACTATAGCAATGAACAAGAGAGGCCACTTAGCTTACAGTCCTGTGGAGGAGAAAAACAAACAAAAATAAATTAAAAATTCATTTTGGTAAGTACTATATTAGGGTAAAAGAGTATATGGATGCAAGAGGGAGGAGATATGGGGATATACGTATAGCTGATTCACTTTGTTATAAAGCAGAAACTAGCACACCATTGTAAAGCAATTATACTCCAATAAAGATGTTAAAGAAAAAAGAGTATATGGGACAATGTGGATGAAAATAATCACTTGGGAAGAACCATCCTCTTGAATTTAAAGATATATAGCATTTTGAGGGACAATCTTCTTTATAAATGTTAGCATTGTTCATATTTTTTATTTTTTAATTAAAATTGATGAAACTTTCATCTTAAGTCAAGAAGGAAATATTGATAATTCTTACAAAAGAATTTTAAAAGCCAAAACCGAAAAATAAAGGGAACAAAAACTTAGCAGTATTTCGGTATTCACATAAATAATTTTAGTCTATCTATGAGTCATATTTAAGAATAAAGTGAGGGGAAATCAAAATCTTGCAAAGTAAGCAGAGCTTTTCTAATTTCACAAAATTCAGAACAAATAAATGCCTCCTCCCAGTCAGAAAGTACAAACTCTGAATGCTTCCTACTGGCCTAAGCACCACCATGTTGAAACTACCAGCAAGGACTTGATCGATTTAAACAATTCTCCACATCTTAATAATTTTTATTTCTTTAGCTCCAACACTTATAAACGTCAAGAGGACTTTGTGATCTGTCTTATGGCCCATACCATAAACCTAAAAAATAAAATCCACCTACGCAACACAAAATTTTGGAGCACTTATTACACTCAAGGCAGCGTAGAAGACACAAAAACACAGCCTATATATTCTCAGTGCCCTTTTGATCTATGAGAGGGAAGTAAGACTTTTCCCTGTATTTGTTCATTCTAATATTTACTGAGCACCTACTACACCCAATCATTTAAGCCCTGGAGATAAAAAGAAAACGAAACGTGCTGTCTACCTACACCAAACATTAGGAGTAACTCTCCCAACCCTAACAATTACTCTAGACCAGGGTGAGTAAACTGTGACCCACCTCCTATTTTTGTATGAACCAGGAGCTAAGAATGGTTTTCACTTCTTAAATCAGTTGAAAAGAAATCAAAAGAAAAATGTAATACCACGATCATGTGACCACAATGCTGACCCCTGATCAGAACAACTGTGGCAACCCCTCGGCAGCCAGCGATGGTGAGACAGGTAGGACTGAGCCAAGGAGCCCTGCTCTAAGCAAAAGAGAAAAAGCCCCCTTCTTCTGCTGAGCGTGAACAGGGAGGCAAGCAATCCCAACGGCCGCCGGCTGCCATCCTGAATCCCAGAGGAGCCAGCCTCAGGATGGCAGGCACCTACACTGAGAGGGCGCGTGCCCTGAGGACATTTTGAGCCACTGATCCTACCACATTTGGTATGATCACATCGCATCATTTTAAATGAAATCAATTCCTAAACTCTTTACGGGAGTTTGCATCTGATGTCTGTTCCTAACACAGAGCTGCCCTTACAATCAAGCAAGAATGAAAGAAAACAGATCATCACGGTACAAAAGAAGATGGCTGTTCTGGTCGTGGTGGTATCACCCATATAGAATAAGTGTAGTTAGGAAACGCTTACTACGTGTCACTTTGCAGCCAATCTTCATAAGTATGATATGAGTATTATTATCTCCATTTGAAAGATGGAGAACTATTTAAAGGTGCTTCGAGAGGTTTGTTGACGTACTAAGGGTTAAAACTGAGTGGCGGCGCTAGTACTTGGGTCCAGTTCAGTCTGATAGTTTGTTGTCAATGATTGGGTCACACTTTCATCTGCTGAAGGAACCCATGAATCAATGAGGATGCTAAAACAGTTGACTGCAGAGGGCGCTACAGAAGCTCGTGCTGGGGGAGGGGGAAGTGGGTTGCAAAACCCAGTCTCTGGGGAGACGATGAAGGGAGAGTAAGAAGAACTGATGGAGGAGCTGCATCTTGAAGGACGTACAGGAGCCACATAGGGAAAGAGAAAGCGAGGAGCTGTCACGGAAGAAACAGCAAGTGCCCATGCAGAGACTACAGAGAGCGACTGAATATGGCTTAATTAACATAAATATAAAGAGAGCAAGGCTGGGAACGGCTAGAGAGGGTAGGAGAGGCAAGACCATGAAGTGCCTCCCAGATGGTGCTAAGAAATCTAAACTACACCTTGAGTACCCGGAGGAACTACTCAAGGTTTTCAAATAAGGAAGGGACATGATCTAACTTCCAATTAATGAAGGTGACAATGACAGAAGGGTGAAATAGGACCAGTTATGAGTAATCGAAGCAACAACTACCAGGGATCTAAAACATTCAACTAAAGTAGCTTTGGAGTCAGAACTGGGATCTTGACTCCAGCTCCAACTTTTACGAGCTCCATCATCTTAGGCAAACTGATCTAAGCTTCCATTTCTTCATCTACAAAAAGGGAATTTAGAGGATTACTGTGGGAATTCAGTGCTGACATATAAAGAAGTACACAGTGTCTGACACATAGTTAGCGGTCAGTAACAGGTGCTATGTTTTTCCTCTGTCACTACTGTTATTAAGTGAAGAGTGTGTGGCACGGGATTAGAACCGTGCCCAGCAAAGAATCCTCAGGAAGATTATCCTTCAGGAAGCAGATAAAGAAAAGGAACAAGAAGAGCCCAGTGGATTTGGGATTAGTCTCTGCTGATTCCAGAAAGACCTGAGGGAGAGAAGGCAAGGAGCCATACTACTCATTTGCAGTATCTGGCTGGTTAGAGGAGGGAGAGTACAAGATCTTTGTGTCTTCTGTTTTCTTTTTCATTTAATGAGAAAGACTAAAGAAGGGGGTCCAGGCTGTGGGAGGGCGTGGAGGAGAGTTCTCAGGGAGAAGGTAAGTGACGGTTCAGGTCTCTGAAAAAGTGGTGCCCACTAAGGGTCCTCGAGAGAGACCCAGGACTCCGACCATAGCCTTGGCTTCCCTCTTAGGTGGGTGGGGGCCGAAGGTCCAGGAGAGCTGTGACTGCCAAGATTTTAAATCCTAATTGTGGTGCTGGCTCACCTTCACTCACCCACCACCCCGCTGGGCTTGCTCCTCAGTCTGAAGAAAGAAAAGGAGCTTTATTGAACTACGCACTCAAGACCCACTTCAGTTGCTGAAGTTACTTCAGTTACTTCCATGCCCAAATCAGAGCAATAGCTTGCTGAGATTCTCAACTGGACTGGCCTCTGCAGCCACCATGGGTCCTAGACCATGCCTCCTTATCAGCCTCACATCAGTTGCCCCCCAGTGCCATGCAACTCAAAGGCCAACCCCACCCACCACTGAAGCGATGAGTACTCCTCAGGATGTCCTCTGGTTTCCCTGCACAACGGGAGGAAGCCACATGCCAGAACTGAATGGAAAGTAGTAGGTCCTGAGCTCAGAAAGTTGAAGATTTAAATAGCTGGGGCTGAAAACACTGGTAAACATCAACTAAGAAACCACAGAGAGCCTGCAAGGCACTGTTGAGGGGCCAGGGAGACGGAAGGTCTTGAAGGCACATAATTTATTCCAAATCAGTACTTACTTAAGCTGGTGAGCAGCGCTCTGTCTTACTCAATCTCATTCTATCCTTATTCATCATCTCAAATGTCTCACCGAGCACAAGACCATTCCAACAACTGACTTACTAACACAAATACTGCACTACCTCTAGAAGAAAAAATAAATACAAGTTGCTTATAAGCTTTGCACCTTCACATACATTAATTTCACCTTAAAAATGTCCTACTCTACATAACCTTACAGAGCAAAAGGGTAATTTTGTTTCACACATAAATCTACTAGTACCACAGAGGTCATCAGTAACTGTATCTTAGATCTATGTCAGCCCTCGAGGCCTCCAAGTGTATTTACTGGTTAACAACTAAATAGACGGAGTAGCTAAAACCCATAAAATAATCAAATAAATCTGAAAGTGCCAGAAAATAGAGTGCAGACATAGGTCTACAATTATATTGTCATATGGTTTTTGACAAAGGCACCAAAAGCAATCCAATGACGAAAGCCAAGTCTTTTCAACACATGGTGCCATAACAACAGGATACCATAGGGAAAAAACGAATCCAAAATTGATTTGAGATGGATCATAGACCTAAACACAAAAACTAAAACTACAAAATTTCTAGAAGAAAATATGGGAGGATAGCTTTGTGACCTGGGAATAGGAAAAGCTTATTAGACAAGATACAGAAAACAGAACCATAAAAAAACATTAAAAATACTCGCTCTTCAAAATATTTTATTTAAAAAATGAAAAGGCAAGCTATAGACTGGGAAAAATATTTGCAATATATATACCTGAAAAAAGTTTTATCGAGAATATATAAAAATTCCAGCTCAATAACAAAAGGACAGAAAAGCAATAAAAATGGTCAAAAAAACCTAAACAGAAACTTCACAAAGGAAGCTAACAATGTATATGGCCAATAAGCACAAGAAAAAGTACATGACATCATAGTCATGAGGGAAAGACAATTTTAAACTACAATGAGAAGCCACTGAACACCCACCAGAATGGCTAAAATTAAGAAGACTGACAATCCCAAATGTTGGTAGATACAGTACTAAAATTCCCACACAGTGTTGGTGAGAGTTAAATTAAATTGTATAACCACTCTGGAAACACTTTGGCAGGTTTTTATTTCTATTTTTTTTAATAAAACTAAATATACACCTACCCTGTAACCCACTAATTCCTCTCCTGGGTATTTGCTCAAAAGAAATGAAGAAATATGTCCACCAAAAAAAAGAAAAAATACTTCTCCAATAGTACAATATTCACAGACTTTTCTTCATATTAGGCCAAACTAGGAAAAGGTCAAGTGTCCATCAATAAAAGAATGGATCACACGTTGTGCTATGGTCACACGATGAACTACTTGGCAATGAAAAGGAACAAGGTACTCATACCAGCAACATGGATGAGCCTCAAAAATATGCTGAGTGAAAGAAGGATTACACAAAAAGTACTTACAAAATGAAGTTCTAGAACAGACAATACCAATCTACAGTGAGAAAAGTTAGCACAATGGTTGCCTCTGAGGGCTGAGGTGGTAGCAATGAAGAGGGTTGAGAGAATTTCCTGGAACCATGGAAATATTCTCCATCTTAGGTTGGGTTACACAGATGTATACATTTATAAAGACTCCTCAAATCATACACTAAGATTTGTGCAATTTACTGTATGATAATATTACCTCAGTGGGGGAAGGGGGCAGGGGACCATAACAAATGTTGAGCTCTAATAACAGGCATGCATACATGTTTAGGAATGAGGTATACTGATGTCTACATCTTACTTTGAAATGCATAAAAGAATAGATTAATTGATGAGTATGATATAAAGCAAATATATGAAATGTTAACCACTGTAAAATCTGGATGGGATCATCATACAATTCTTTTAGCTTTGGTGTATATTTTAAATTTTTCCTAATAAAATGTTAGTTTAAAAAAACACAAAGTAATAAAGTACTTAGGTTAAATCTAATAAAAGAGGCATATCACTTTTGGATAAAATTATAACAATTCATTGTAAGACTTAAATAAGTAGGAAGTTACACTATGTTCATGTACAGGAAGACTCTATATAAATGTGTATTTGTCCCAAACTGTTCTATAAATTCAATACAATCCCAGTCAAAATCCTGAAATTTTTTCATGACACTTAACTTGAGCAGATTCTAAAAGGACACAGGCAAGGAAATGTCAAAAACATCCAGGATAATGATGAAAAAGACAGGGATGGACTTGCCCAATTCCACGTGCCAGGAACAAAACAGAGCCACAGGTATCTACACACAAGAGGTGATACAGCAGATTAGCGTAGAAAGAAGACACTTCAATTAATGGTACAGGAAATTTTCATTATCCATTCTTTAAAAATATTGAATCAGGGGCTTCCCTGGTGGCGCAGTGGTCAAGAGTCCGCCTGCCGATGCTAGGGGACATGGGTTCATGCCCCGGTCTGGGAAGATCCCACGTGCTGCGGAGTGGCTGGGCCCGTGAGCCATGGCCGCTGATCCTGCGTGACCGGAGCCTGTGCTCCGCAACGGGAGAGGCCACAACAGTGAGAGGCCCGCGTACCACAAAAAAAGAAAATACCAAGAGTCCTACTTAAATTACGGGTTCACTGCAACAGGTGATTCACATTCTCCAAGCCTGCTTTGTATAATACGTGGTGACCTGCTATCCAACGAAGCCATGAAACCTTCAGAACTGCTTCGCCAATGGAGACCAAGCATCGTGCATTAAAAGACAAGCCTTGGAGTTTTTCAAAAGAAAAAAACGTGAACACGAAGAACAGAAGCAATTATTAACAGCCACTACTTCATGCTCTCAGTGTCTGCACTGAGAGCATCGTTCTTAGTGGCTAACCGCATTGCTAAAGCTAAGAAGCCCTTTACTATTGGTGAAGAGTTGATCCTGCCTGCTGCTAAGGACGGTGTCGTGAACTTTGAGGAAAGGCTGCAGTTCAAAAGGTGGCACGTGTTCCTCTTTCAGCTAGCACCGCAACTAGATGAACTGATGAAAACAGCAAAGGATATTGAGACACAATTGTTCGAGAGGATTAATGAGTCACCGTGGTACGCAATCCAGGCTGACGAGTCTGCTCATGCTGACAAGGCAACAATGCTTGATTTTGTGCGATATATTTTTCAGGAGGTCATGTTATGTGCACTTCTGTTGCCAACCAACACCACAGCTGCAGAACTCTTCAAGTCTTCGAATGATTACGTATCAGGAAAACTGAATTGGTCATTTTGTGTCGGTATACGCACAGACAGTGGCTGCCATGACTGGACGGCTTTCTGGTTTCACTACTCGGGTCAAAGAAGTAGCTTCTGAATGTGAGTCTACGCACTGTGTCATCCATAGAGAAATGTTGGCAGGCCGAAAAATGTCACCTGAACTTAACAACGTTTTGCAGGATGTGATTAAAATTATCAAGCCCATTAAAGTACATGCCCTTAACTGCACGTCTGTTTGCGCAGCTCTGTGAGGGGATGGACACAGAACACACACGTCATCTCTTATACACAGAAGTGAGATGGCTTCTAAAGGCAGATCACTGGCCAGAGTTTCTGAGTCACGAGAGCCGCTCCAGAGATTTCTTTTAGAAAAACAGTCACCACTGGCAGCGCATTTCAGTGCCACAGAATGGGTCGCAAAGCTTGCTTACTTGTGTGACATATTCCACCTGCTCAACGAACTCAATCTGTCACTTCAGGGGAGAATGACAACTGTGTTCAAGTCGGCAGATAAAGTGGCTGCATTCAAAGCCAAACTGGAATTATGGGGGCGATGAGTGAACGTTGGGATTTCTGACATGTTTCAAACATTAGCAGAGATTTTGAAAGAGACTGAGCCGGGGCCTTCTTTCTCCCAGCTGGTGTATCATCCCCTATCTCAGCTTTCAAAGGACTTTAAGCATTACTTCCCAACGACAAAAGACCCCCGAACTGGGAAGGAATGGATCCGCACCCCCTCTGTGAATAAGCCAGGTGAATAGACTTCCGTGCTAGAAGAGGATCAACTGCTTGAGATCACAAATGACGGTGGCCTTAAAGGTATGTTTGAGACAACTTCAAATCTCCATACGTCTGGATTAAAGTCAAGACGGAATATCCTGAGATTACCACATAAGCACTGAAAAGCCTGCTTCCGTTTCCAGTGTCCTATCTTCATGAAGCAGGGTTTTCTGCAGTGACAGAGACCAAAACGAGATCACGGAGTAGACTAGACACAAGCGACACACTTCAGGTGTCACTGTCTCCCATCACCCCAGATGGGACCATCTAGTTGCAGGAAAACAAGCTCAGGGCTCCCACTGACTCTGCATTATGGTGAGTTGCATAATTATTTCATTATATATTACAATGTAATAATGATAGAAATAAAGTGCACAAAGAATGTAATGTGCTTGAATCATCCCGAAACCATCCCCCTGCCCCCGCACCCTGTGTCTGTGGAAAAATTGTCTTCCATGAAACCGGTCCCTGGTGCCAAAAAGGTTGGGGACCGCTGCTCTAGAAAAACACTTAGACATTTATAGGATGGATAGCTCTAAGAGTGTTCAGAGCAGCAGTTTTTGAAAGAAGAAAAATGAAAACAAAGTGGTCTTGGACTCCAAAATGGCTAAAGAAAAAGTAGCACATTCATACAGTGAAGAACTATATATATGAAAACAAAGAGCCAGTTTGGTACAATCTCAAACAGTGTCGAATTAATGGGCCAAGTATGAACCTATTCATAAAACTTTTAACATGTGCTAAACAAGTGTATATGTATGTATGTATATATATGTATATATTTATGTTTCTATACATAGGGATATAGATATACTTCCTAAGCAATTTTCGTATATATGGCATTTAACAGCAGATATATTTTATGCAAATAGATATATAATATATAATATGCAACATAACATTATACAACATATATTACATATTGCAAAGAAATGCATGACAATGATTATCACAAAATATTTAAGAGCGGTTGGAAAGGGATAACACAGGACAGGAGAAACCAAGAATTTGGTAACATTTTACCTCCTCATCTGTATGGTGGATACATGGTAACCACTGCATTGCTCTTTATATCTCTGTAAACGTCTTAATATGTAATATTTCAAATACATACAGTTTTAAAGAGCAGCACATAGAAATATTTGTATTCTGAAAGTTAGAGAGATGGCACGCTACCAAAAAGCAAAAAGCATAAAGCATGAAACAATTTATAAATACTTTATAAAATTCAGTAAGTGACAGCCATCTTATTCAAATTGATTTGATTCAAAGAATGGAAAAGTTAAATGTTAGGTATTCTTTCAATCAACACTCACAACACAGATTTTTATTTTCATGTAAGGGAAAGAAATTAACTTCTAAGTAAAATTTACCTGTGAACCTAAGACCAATCAAAGACTTTCCAGGAGACCCATTCAGGAAAACTGAATTAAAACAGAGTGTGAAAGATAGTGTCAGAAACTGTATATTAGCAATATAATAAACAAGAACCAGAAGTTACAGACAGGAGAGAACAAGACAGCACCGAGTCTGCACTAGGGAATGACAGCAAAGGCTGTGAAACCTATATAAGATATGAGAAATGGCAGCTATACGATACTGGTGATAGAATAAAATTATTTTCTCAAGTCATATTTTCTTACTCAAAATTTAGACTGTTGCTTGCTGGCTTCCATACAGAATGAGTCACAGGGTTAAATCTGTAGGAACACATGCAGGAGAGAAACGCTGGCACCTCTCCAAGTACAGCAATAATGGTTTCCACTCTAACCAGACACCCTCCCGCCCACCACCCCCAGTCCCACCTGTGTTAGAGCACAGAGAGCCTCTATGGCACATGAGAGCAGTCGTGCTACAGCCAGAACGACTAGGCAAGCCACCTGGAACTCGCAGGGGGCCAAAGAACAGCCCCAGTCCTTCAAAAGATCTTATGTAACTATCTTTTCTAAAGATTTATTCACCAAGTAAAAATGCTGGAGAGGGTGTGGAGAAAAGGGAACCCTCTTGCACTGTTGGTGGGAATGTAAATTGACACGGCCACTATGGAGAAGAGTATGGAGGTTCCTTAAAAAACTAAAAATAGAACTCCCATATGACCCAGCAATCCCACTACTGGGCATATACCTGAGAAAACCATAATTCAAAAAGAGTCATGTACCACCATGTTCACTGCAGCTCTATTTACAATAGCCAGGGCATGGAAGCAACCTAAGTGTCCATCGACAGATGAATGGATAAAGATGTGGCACATATATACAATGGAATATTACTCAGCCATAAAAAGAAACGAAATTGAGTTATTTGTAGTGAGGTGGATGGATGAACCTAGAGTCTGTCATACAGAGTGAAGTCAGTCAGAAAGAGAAAAACAAATACCATATGCTAACACATATATATGGAATCTAAAAAAAAAAAAAAATCGGTTCTGAAGAACCTAGGGGCAGGACAGGAATAAAGACGCACACGTAGAGAATGGACTTGAGGATATGGGGAGGGGGCAGGGTAAGCTGGGACGAAGTGCGAGTGGCATGGACATATATACACGACCAAATGTAAAATAGATAGCTAGTGGGAAGCAGCCGCATAGCACAGGGAGATCAGCTGGGTGCTTTGTGACCACCTAGAGGGGTGGGATAGGGAGGGTGGGAGGGAGATGCAAGAGGGAAGAGACATGGGGATATATGTATACACATAGCTGATTCACTGTGTAATACAGCAGAAACTAACACAACATTGTAAAGCAATTATACTCCAATAAAGATGTTAAAAAAAAAAAGATTTATTCACCAAGTAAGCTCAAAATTTCCTTTGAGTCTAACGGGTTATCTACAGCAAATCTGTCCTCAGGTGTCATCAATCTGATGAGAACTAAATTACACTCACTGACTTGCCATTAAAAGATATCCACATCAGCCAGAGGTAAGCAAGACACACCCCTGAAAAACAAATATTAAATGCAGGCCAAATGCCTGAAGCACCCTCATTAAAAAATAATAACGACTGACGAGGAAATACCCCCTTGACTCCCAGCACTATCGGGAGCAAGTGAAATGGCTAAAGCGCTCGCCTCTGGAATAGGTGCCCCTACAGTGGCACACAGAGATGAAGACAGGAAGAAATGAACATCCTAACAGGCACGGACGCTGGGGCAGGAAACACAGGAGCCAGCATGAGCACACTCACGTCTCCTGACAGATGGCTGAGGCTTTCCCCAGAGATCTGGGTAAACTGCAGATGGGTTCTATGTACATACAAGATTTATTAAAGGAAGTGAATTTTAAAATGTTCTGTATCTTAGTACAGAATGAAGTCAAACCACGTGGGAGATGCAGAAGTACCCAAGACACAAACTAAATTGCATATTTTCATGATATTAAAACAGTAGGCACGAGTAGCATCAAAAGACTGAAATATATCTGAGCTCCAGTAACAGAAGATAGCACAGATCTGGGAGGGGTTAGAGGGTAAATCAGCAACTCGAAGGGTGATGTGCAGATGCGATACGTACACCCCCAGAGGTAGACAGAAATGTGTCAAGTGATACTCAGAGCCCAGTATAAACATGACCTCTAGAACATCCACTTCACTTAAACAGATGCTACACAATATAACAGAAAATGATTTCTTTAAATAAATCACAAAAAAGTTTCAAGCATGCAGTAGCCTGCTTCGCTCTACAGCCTTATATATTCTCCAAAGTTTTATACTCACCTTTACCATTAGAGGTACTTTAATGAAAAATCTGAGGAACAGGAAGGCATGTAAAATTTAGGGCTATCACAGCTCTGAATAATTCTTTCCATTGGAGACCAGGATTAGAAATTTTGAGTGACCTGCCACACGATTCTTAAATGGATGCGAATCCAGGTCATCAGACTTTCCCAAACTACACTGCATTGTCTTTCTGGAGAAAATAAGGTTTATTCTACTGGGACCAGAGAACGCAGGGGCTAAACTGCCAATACTAACTAAAAATAGAGTGGAGAGCCCACATGACCCTTTATCCAACTTACCCTGTTGGTAATCTGCTGAAAATCAGAACCTCTCATTTCCTAGTAATCTCTCTGAGACACACGATTTTAGAGCAAAGCTAAAGTATGGAACTCTCCTTTTACTTCTTAAGCCAAAAACAGGTTGTAAAAATTGTGTTCAAGAATTCCCTCAGAACATTTTTTAGCCCTTGGTTTCATACAATCTGGCCAGGTGGTCAAAACGCTGTTCATCTGAACACAAAACAGCACACAGTTCTTACAGTGGAAGAATTACGGCGCTCCTATGTTTTCATTCTAGAATGACTAGTGGAGGATTAGGCAACTGGCCCTAACTGACATTCTCTGGCTAAAGAAGGAATTTCACTAAGGCCTCCTCATTCAAGGGAGCCATCAGCAATGTATCGTATCTGTTAATTACTAAGTAGTCTAAGAAATACTGAAAGTAAAAAGGAAGGAAAAGAATTCTAAGTGACGAACACCCATCAAGTATCTGCAAATGTATAAACGTTACAGTCCATCGATGCACTTAATTCTGGAGACAACAAGCCTAAAGAAATAAGGCTGCTAGCGGCCAACTCTTACTACTAAATCCAAAACCTTTTGTTAGAGATTTTTAGAGAATTAAACAGCAGTGGCTGAGCATTTTTAAAGTAGATGTCCATCAATGGTTTTGAGTATGTACAGGGCTGATTAAACTTTAAAAACTAGTTGGTGTTACATAACCTGAAGCTTCAAATTGAAAGAGGAAGAATTGTTCTACAGTGACACCTACTGGTAAAGCATGATGTAGTAGCACGACACTATTAGACAAAATAAACAGATGTTTCCATTCCTGTAGCAAGTTAGAAGCTACAGGGAAAGACTGATTGATATTCCCAAGGGAAAAGCTAAACAAAAACATTATACATACCAGTGTCTGTAACTACAAAATAAGTCCCAAGGCACATCGTTATCCTTTTTAACCAAGATTTTCAAATCAATAAATCTGAAAGAGGTTTCCCTTGGCCTCAACTGGCCATGCAAGTCAAGATTTTATATGCAAGTTAAAGGTAAAATGTCCAATTTACTCATGTTTGTTTTATATTTTAAAGAATAAAACTGGAAAAGGTAAAACTGAGCTCTGCAAAAAACTAGATATTTAATGTTCTCAATTTAAGTTGAAGAGTTAAACAAAAAACAGACACCTGCTTTAAAAATCCAAGTGTTATGTAAATCCCCAAAGTCACAGTTTCAAAGCACCACTTTTGAAAAAAATGACCACCAAGATAAACAGAAGTCCAGATAATCACATTTTCCCTAAAATGCATGCTTCGAAGGACTGGGTCCTTTTTCCACTGTACTTTCATGCACAGATTTAAGAAATAATAATGTTTAATGTGACCAACGTCATCATCAACTTCAAACTCTCAATGCAAAACATCTCAAAAAACACACTATTTGAGCCCATGTACTTCTTCTCAAACTAAGATTTTCAAATATACTGTTTCACACATAATTTTAGTAAAAGAAAAGTTAATCAGTGGTATGACAAAAAGAACACTTTTTCTTAAATAACTAGGTGTAATATGCCACAGAGAGCCAGAAGGAATCTTAAAAGATAATCTACTTTAAGATTTCCATAAAATCTTATAAAATGAGAGAACCTAAAGTCCAGTACTATAATATAATGATCGAATAAGAGAAAACCTGGGTTTAGTCTTGGATCACCCATTAACTAGTTGGGTTTCCAAGAAGTACATAACCTTTAATGAGCCAGACAATCTTTCTGGGCCTCACCGTAACACCACAGCTAAAATTTCTTCAGCGTCTATGATTTCCCCAGCACATGGGATTGACTTGGGCATCAATGTCTACACATCAGTGACCCAATAAACATAGCAACAAAAGAGAAGTGGCTCGATCTTTCCGGTATACCCTACTATAAGAAACCAATATAAAAAGATTCACACTGCAGTGTAACTGCTCACAACTGAGAGAAGCCTCACCATCTTCAGAGCCTTCAGCCTGGCACACAGTCAGAACTCACCATTTACTCAAAAAAATAGCTGCGGGAAAAGAATGCTCATTATGTAACACGCAACACTCCAATACCAGCTCTCTGTTTGGGGATTTTTCTGGTAATACAGATACTTCTCTCTTTTACATGTTCTCTTTTATACACTATGTCTGTTTCATAACAATTATAGACTCGATGTGTAAAATACTTAAAAGGCTGTAGATCCTCAAATACAGATAGAACTTCCTCTAAAATGCCTGAATATGAAAGCTGGAATATATTCATTTAGGTGCTAACATTTCCTAAATGTATTACCTACCTTTTAAAACTGGTTTAGTTCTTGAACCACTGGAGGTGGGAATATAATACACACTTCCTAATACTAATTCCCACCAACAACAGCCCATATAATGAAGCAACTGCTTCAGATAGTTAACCCACTCTACCCATGACTGCAAAGGACAAAATGGAACAAAGATGTGCTTTCCTTGTAAACAGCTACAGAAAACTTTTGAAAACAATTAACACTAAAGTCTTATCAGCTTTCTCTGCTTGGTGCTTAAGCTGCCCAATGGGCTCTTCTCATTTAGAAACTTTAAAAAGGGTAGCCAGGGCTTCCCTGGTGGCGCAGTGGTTGAGAGTCCGCCTGCCGATGCAGGGGACAGGGGTTCGTGTCCCGGTCCGGGAAGATCCCACGTGCCGCAGAGCGGCTGGGCCCGTGAGCCATGGCCGCTGAGCCTGCGCGTCCAGAGCCTGTGCTCCGCAACGGGAGAGGCCACAACAGTGAGAAGCCCACATACCACAAAATAAATAAAAATAAAAAATAACTGAACTCAAAAAAAAAAAAAAAAGGGTAGCCAGAGCTGCCTGAGACAGTGCATCTACCCGTCTGCCTGTTTAAGTCAACTGACTGGCATTTAAGGGCAAGTGGCAAAGGAACACAAACTTTTACTTATGCCAAAGGTAAATTAACATGCTTGTTTTGAAATTCAAACTGTACTTTTTCTCTACAAACATTAGTTCTCAGACTGTAAATTTATGCAATGATTTTAATTGCACTACCATTTAAATTTATTCATCCACTAATCAAATAATTTATTGAGCAACTATTAAGGGCCAGACGCACTCTTAGGAGCTGGGAATAGGGGTGAACAAGAAGGAGTGGGTGAGACAGGAAGGCAATACACGTGAAAATAAATAATGTCGGATAGTGGTAAGTGCCATTTAAAAAACAGTTCTTTAAAGTATGACTATAGTATTCTGATTTACTTTCTTGATACATATAAATACATTACTTGTAGACCTCAGGAAACAAAGAATCTAAAATCATTTCAAAGAAGAAAGTTTACAGCTCACATTCAATACACATGTGTACTGCAGTTTCAATATCCTAAATATGAGTCAAAGGACGTATAAAAGAAACCGAGAACCACTGAAATATGAGATGAAACAGATTTAAAACATCTGTTCTCCCTCTTTCCTGGATAAGCACATGGAAGAGAAAGGTGAATATCCAATAGATTCTTTTAAAAGACAAAGGGAAAAAACAGAGAAGCTCGCCCAGTATTCGCACCATAAGAAAGCTACATAAAAGCAAAAGTATCTAAGATAATCTTCGAGAACATTCAGATCACTCCCACACACTCACCCCTGCAGCCCTCACAGAATATTCGCCTTTGAGTTGCTCTTAAAAGCTGCTGGTTTGGCAGGAACTTATTTTCTCTGACTTTGGCTCATTTCCAAACTCCCCAAAATATGCACGGCAAAGGTAAATTGTTTCTCTTACTCCCATCACCAATTACACGGCAAGCCAAGAAAGAGTAGATCAATACGATCTCCATCTCGGCTGCGCACTGCAGGTGAAGGATCGGCCGGGAAGGGGCTCCCCGGCGTGACCAACCCGAGGCCGCGGACCCCGCTCGGCCCGGCCCCTCCAGCCCGCCCGCCAGGCCCACCGAGCGCGGCCTCCGCCCCGCGGCCAAAGGAGGAACGACGCGGAGGATGGAGGAGGCGCTCCGCGACATCTGGTGCGGTGGACCCGCAGCGCCCGCCGCCCGGGCCCCATCCCCAGGGCCGGCCCCGGACCCCGGCCCCGAAGCGCCTCTGACCTTTCCGGGCCCCGGGGCTGCTGCTGCCGCCGCCGCTGGTGCAGCTGCTCGGGCTGCTGGAACTGCTGCTGCTGTTGCTGTTGCCGCCGCCGCCCTTGGCATTCTTGCGCGGGGCCATGGCGCGCACCGCTGGAGCAGGCGAGGGGTGGGGGGTCTCCCTCAGGGCGTGGGGGACGCGGGCGGCGTGGGGCACGCTGACTGCGGCGGGCGCTGCAGCGGGTGCGGGCTGCGGCTCCGGCAGCCGCGCGGGTGTCTCGGCACCGCCCGCAGCGCCTCTGAGGACTTTGGCCCGCGTGCCTCCTGCGCGCGCCCGACCCTCGCGTGTGCCGAGCCGGTGACTGCCCTCCCGACGCGAGAGCGCGCCGCTCTCCCGCCCGAGGCCGCGCCCCTTCTCGCCTGAGCCACGCCCCCTCCCCGCCCGCGGAAAGCTGAGTGACGGGACATGAAGCCAATCACAAGGGTTCCTATGAGGGGGACGGAACCCGGCCGCGCTCCCCCACCCCCTACAGATTTAGGGCTGTTCTGGCACGACGCAACCGCCTGCGAGCGCGAGCTGCTTTCGACTTTCCTGTCTGTCCCGGTCCTTTGGAACGTGGCAGACGTGGAAGGCGAGAGGGCTCTCGCGAGCGTTGGCGGACCCTGTACGATTGGGATGGGGCGGGGCGCGGGGGCGGGGCGCCGGGGGCGGGACTGGCGACACGTGTGCAACGTCTGGACAGAGCCCACCTCCTCCTGGCCTTTCACCTGGAATTTTGTTCATGTCCCACGTCTCTGTGCACACAGACGCCAAGGGATGCAACCCACCCTTCTTGCGAAAAAAATTGTATTTCGTCAGTATTAATGTCAGGACATTTCTGAAATGGTGATGTTAGGACTAATTACATGCTTAAGCCATAAGCAGTTGATCTGTTCGGTTTTAAAGCAGGACTTCACTTCGTTTGTGCCATCAACATTTTCAGACCATCTTAGTTAAGAGGTGCAAATGTAAATGTAAAGCAAAAATTCATTTTCTTGCCCTGCAGGGCACCCTCTGTCTGAAATCTCTCTCCTCCGAGCTGCCGTCTACGTTTCTCTTCCCTTGATGCCGCCAACCGTGGGTCCCCCGTGCAGTCGCAGATTTCCTGGGCCTTCAGCTGCTTCTGAATTCCACACGTGGTCTTAAAAATATCTGGGTCCCTGGATGAGCCAGACGGGGATTTGAGGTCAGGGACATCGTCATCATCTTTTAGTGTCGCCAGTTGCCAGCACAATGCCTAGTGCGTAACAGAGAAGCCAGACATGCTTGGTGATTTGATACATTTCTGGTAACTGCTTAACACCTTGCCCCAATTCTTGACCATGTTTCCGAGCACCGCCTGGGAGTGTCTCAAGAGGGCGGAGAAACTAGAGACATGGCTGCAGAGTAGCATCTGCTTTTATTCCTCTTCTCTAGCCCTGCCACCCCGCATTGGCAGGTCCCTGGCCCCATCCGCCTCTTCTGATTCACAGAAGCCCACCGAGGGTTGTGTTGCATCATGAGGAGAAGGCCTCTCTCTCCTTTTTGTGAAATAATGCTAGATAGTTACCAAGGTAGAGCAGGGGCAGGGAAGCTCACAGAGTTTTTACTAAAGCAGCTCTTTCAGCTTTTAGCTTACCGTCTCCTTCTGCCTTCACACAGCTTTTCCCCCTACAGGCCCCCTTATCAATGGGAGGGGAGAGCTGGGCTAAGAGACAAATCTAAGTGAAAGAACTTAACATAAAATCATAATGAAAACTAAGTTGAGAAAACAATGCTCAAGATATTTGAACTCAAATTCTGACAAAACCCTTTCGTTGTGTACCTTTTTTAGGGATGAGATAACTCAGGCCCAGAGAGGTTACATAAAGTAAGGATATCACAGAGCTCGTAAACGATAGAGCAGGGATATGAACTCGGTCCATCTGGCTCCAGAGTGTATGGTCCAAATTATCCTTCCAGGACAAGGCTTAGTTTTGAGCAGAGAATGTCTCGCCGGCTCCTTCTTCTCTTAGCAGATTTCTCCCAGAAGCTGCTTTGGTCCTACCTGCAAAGATAGGTCTGAAAAAAACCTGATGGTGGGTATTTAACAAGGTCTACCTCTCTGAGGAAATCAAGTTTCATTGGTAACTGACTCCACAATGTCGTGAGGTGATGTTTTGCTCCTGCATTTCCAGAAACGAAATTTGGTACCATTGAGAAGATACATAGCTGTGTATCTTACAAGGACAAAATAGAAGCTTTGTAAATACAGGTAACAGGAAGTTAGAGATTTCCTCACTTCCTCCTTCTAATGCAAGAAACAGTTACAATGATATTTATATACTCAGTATTATAAAATAAAACTTATGACAATATTCATGACATTAGATACTGTCAGTTACACACAATTTAGTTTCAGGGACTAAACTCTCCCAAGCTAAGTGCCAGTATTATACATTTTACATCTGTTTTTACTTCCCTTTTTATGAGCGTTAAAAAACACAAAGCTGGGCTCCCCTGGTGTCGCAGTGGTTGGGAGTCCGCCTGCCGATGCAGGGGACACGGGCTCGTGTCCCGGTCCGGGAAGATGCCACATGCCGCGGAGCGGCTGGGCCCGCGAGCCATGGCCGCTGAGCCTGCGCGTCCGGAGCCTGTGCTTTGCAACGGGAGAGGCCACGGCAGTGAGAGGCCCGCGTACCGCAAAAAAACAAAACAAACACAAAGCTTACCTTGGATCCATGAATCTCTTTACATAGGGCCTTTTCTCAGCATTGGGGTGGAGAAGATTAGGAAGTCAAGTTACCTCCGAAAGTAAACAAAAGGTCAAAGGTCTCTTGTTAGCCTATCCTCATTTTTGTGATTTCTGAGTCAGCTATGAATGAACCCTGGGTGAAGCAATGTTAAAAGGATCATAAAGACGAGACTTAACTAGGACAATGTATTAAAATACTAATTTAAGAGAGCTTTTGAACTAGGCCAAATGTGCCTTTCAGATATTTCCATAAACTTTCCATTGGCTTCACCACTGGGATTTGCAAGTGAGAACCTGAGGACAAGATTTGTCCTAGTTGGTTTTTTTTCCCCTCATGTTGACCCTTCGCAACCTCCAGTTAAATGCTTTCCAAATTAAGTATTTCTAGACTTGTGTATACCTACTAGAACACTGTTTTAAAGTCGCATTTTACCTGCTTCCTAGAAAGTGGCTCTCATTTGTAAGCGGTCTTCCTAAATGAAATTGTATTATTGCAAACTAAAAATGAGTATTTCCCTGTTTTTATTTTTCATAGTAAATTCTTCTCTAGTGAAAAAAGTGAATTTCAACGGATCCTGATGATTCAGTTGTGTGTTTTCATTTTACATTAGTAGAATGTGTTGCAATGAGGGCCATGTCGGTAAATACAAGAACACTTTTAAAGCATTCTGTACTCAAAGGGTTCCCAAAGCAATTATTCCTGTATGAGTTGTATCTCAACAAGTAAATGAACTGGCATTTTCATCAAACAGCTTGACTTTATATTACTAGAGAAAAAATAAACCTGGCTAGTATCTGTATCATAAATACATAGAATGAATTCATATAAGAAGAAGTAATTTTAAAATCTAGTCAAAAATAGATTAGAATTGGAAATACTGTGTTATAATATGGAAAAATAATCTGAAAACATATTAGCTAAGAAACCTATGGTTCCTTTTTTCATTTCAATTCTTTACATTTTCTATCAGGATTGGTTGTACTTAGTGCCAAATTCTCTTCGTAAAAAATAGCGTTTAAGTAATAGCTGTTGCTAGGTCTTAAGTTTCCTAGTCTAGGGAACTCATAGAACTAATTGAGTCTTCTTATATCTCAAAATTAATGCCAGAAATAAACTAAGCATGGAGAAAAATCAAATAGTTAGAGAATAACTACTGATTATACGTATGGCAATTCTACGGTATATAAAAGGAAATATTAATGTGATTTAGGAGTCTTTAGAAAGCATTGGAGAAGTGAAGAAAAGAAAAAGAAAGTGGAAGAATCTCAAGGATTCAATTTCTCTGCAAGGTAATTTTACTTAAACTATATTTGCCTGAAGGATCTAATAGCGTGTGTGTGTATAACTAATATAATAATTTCTATGTCTTTCATGAAAACCATTCTCTTGAGCTGGAAACAGGCCCCTTATTCAAAGAAAAGTATCCTGAAACTAGTTTCTAGGGTCCTCCAATTTCATCAAGTCTAGCTACATAAAGCAGATGTATTTGTTGCTCCACAGAGCAACCAAAAGCCCTTCTTCCTGGACCCACACTTGGGACTCCGAGTAAAAATACAAGGTGGAAGGGTGGAAGGATGGCAGATTCAGCATGACTGGCAAAAAACTGGCGTGCCTCTGGCTCAGATCTTATAGAATAACAGCTCCGCAAATAAATAAGGCACGATGCCAGAGACTGGCCAAAAATATTTTCTACTGGGAGTCGGGGGCACGGAGCCTTACAGCAGTCAGCAGTGCCAGGGAAGCATGACTGATGCAATCCATCTCTGGGGCCCATTGCTCTCCCCACTTAGAAGCCCTCACTCCAGGCCAGGGATCCCTCTTTTCAGTTATTCTAGCAGG
The DNA here is from genome assembly GCF_005190385.1 of Monodon monoceros. Taxonomy (NCBI): domain Eukaryota; kingdom Metazoa; phylum Chordata; class Mammalia; order Artiodactyla; family Monodontidae; genus Monodon; species Monodon monoceros. The sequence continues at coordinate 67,966,981 of NW_021703770.1, read as the reverse complement.
AGTGGAGGGGGGTTTCTTTCAGTCGTCACCATAAGCAGGTTGTAATCAAGTGGTGTTCCCATCTCTACACTGGACCACAGGGCCCTACACATAGTAGGCTGGCCATCGGGTCATTGGTGGCTAATGGAACAGCATTTTGTGATACCTTCTCTAAGCTTCCATGCTCCAAAAGGATTACCGGTCCCCAAGGCCGTAATTCTGCAGCTGCTCTGAACAGTTTTCAGTTGTCTCCTAGACGGCCAAAAGCTGGACCAGAACCTGGAGAGGGAAGTAGCATCTTCCCTACCCTTTGCGGAATCAGTCCCGTGACGGTGACTGATGGATGGTTTCCCCACGCGGTGTCTGTCCCTCCCCCACCATTTGCTTAATTCCCCATCCCACTCAGAGAGCCCCGTACAGTTAGAAGTGCTATAAAGAGGGTCTCTAAGGTTCACGTCTTCACCATCTTTGGGCCACAGCCACTATCAGTCCTTTTCTTCTAAGATAACAGGGACGGAGCCACCGGAGTCCCGAGGCCAGAGCCTCCGGCTCACCTCTGCATCCCCAGCGCGCTCTCCTGGAGATGGGGATCTTGGCATCCAAGCCCTTCCTCTCTCCGCGGTCCCCTCCTGGGTGACCTCCAGGCTTTGGAAGAATGGGGAGCTGGACTTCCGACGACACTTGGGGGAACTTAGTTGTCTGCCTGGCGAGCAGCAAACGCACTCATCGTGTCCTTCATTTTGAAGCGGGTGCTTCAGTTCCTCAGATCCACATCCTGCTATTTTCAGAACTGTACAGGCCAGGAAAGATTTGGACATTTGCTAATAGGGTAACACGTGCTTCAGGGGTTTTATTTCCCTGCAGTTTTTGAGATTTGGGCAGTTTGCCATATAGACATTGACAATATTGTCAGGGCTTTATCTTTTAGTATTGTGACCTTTTTCTTGAAAGCTAATTTTGATGGGAGGACAAAATATGGCATCTGAAGATCTGCCTGGAGGAAGGGGCTAGAATAATGGGTCAAGGGCAGATGAGGTGGAAAATGCTATTCTTTTGTAAATAGCAGCCACTGTTTCCCTATTCTTACATAAGTTAGGCATCCAATTAATTGATTGTCCTTAGACTAAGAAAAGTATATTTTTTATAAGATAACTATATATTTTTAAAATGTAGTTATAAAATATAGTTATATTTTTATAGTTATAAATGGTATAGTTTATACTGTATTTTATAGTTATAAACTGTTATATAGTTAACTATATAGTTATCTTATAAAAGATAACTATATTTTTAAAGTACTACTTAAATGACTAGTTTTAAGGATATTGATGAGATAACTATATTTTTTTTAAAAGTACTCTTCAGATAATTTGAGAAACTTCCCACATTCAAAAACTAAGGGAAATCTTATTTCCCAAATTCTACTAACATTTATCTTCTCACTTGTAACTTTGGCATTGTGGCCTTTTAAAATTTTGTCCTTGACATTTACATGAATAAGCTTTTCCACCATCTTCATTGCTGCTTTTTGTACGAGTTAAAGCTGTTCACGTTACAAATGAGATTTGCTCCCAGTTTCTTAATTCTTAAATAATGGCATCGGCCCTAACCACTTCCAAGGAGACTGAATGTGTTCATCTATAATCACAGAATATTAACAGTTCTGTTCAAAATTTTAATGTGTACCCACCAAATTTCACCTTGTGAAATGACTCCTTTTCTGTATACTTTACCAATGCGATTGTGTAATTAAGGAAATGCTGACTCATCCCAATTAAAGGCTGGAACCTTAGGATAAAGGAGACAGGCTTGTGCAAGACCCTTTCATATTCTAATTCCGAAACACACAGATATATCTCTTCCCTGATTGAAGTCAAAAATTTATGGCTCCTGAAGACATTTGAGTGACAAGGGAAAAGAACATTTAACTAGGAGTGCCACAAGTCCAGTTCTGCCTCTAACTAGTGCTGTGGAACCCCAAGAAATTCCCTTGGCCTCTCCAGGCTCCATTATCTCATATGTAAGTGGTAGGTTGTCATCATGAAGCCTGTCCACCTTCATCATCTGATGAAAGCTATGGAATTTCATCAGAAACATTCTCATAGCCATAAAGTTTTCTAGTCAATTTTAGGGATTGATGTACCTAAGGTTAAGAATAACTGCACGGACAGATAAGGATCCTTTTACCTCTTGCTTTCTATGATGTTAAGCCTTGGGAGCTGCTAGTGGAACTGGTTTCTTACATTTTCTTAGTCTGTTCACAGGGTTGATGGCTGAGGATGCGAAATGGCATCTTGTATCCATGGCAACTGTGAATACTCTCAACTAGTCTGTGAAGATAATGCTTAAGACATCTACATAAGATAAACATGTGGTTGACAGTGGAAGGATCCAATTACTGGTTCAGTGGATTTACTTAGTTCGACTGCCTTTTGCACTAGATGAAACTTTTCTGGAGCCTGCAATGAGATACTTAATGAGAAAGTCCCTTGGAAACCAGAAAGTGCTTTACAAACGTAAGCCATTGTTTCCTTTTCCTTTTTTATGACAGATTTATACGATGAAGAGCAGAAAATTTTGCAACAGCAATATCCCTATATGCCCAACTTTGGCCAAGCTCATTAACTAACCTGCTGGATCTAGGGGAAAATCGTCTGCTCTAGCTCAATGTTACCAGGCACTTTTGAAGAAATATAAAATCGGTAACAGTATGACTTCTGTGCTTTTGTCTCACTGTGGACGTTCTTTCCTTGTTTAAACGTTTCTTGACCTCTTGAAATGCCAGATACCACCCTGGGAGCTACAGTACAAAGCAGGGGTCATTTAATTCCCTGGTGCCTGAGTTAGCCTATATTTTGACGTCAAAAAGGTCTAACGTTGGCGATTTCAGGTACTTCCACCTGTACGTACACTGTGCAGCCCATTCTACAGAGTCAACCGAGTGCCCACTTCCTGCCAGTTACCATACCAAATGCACACGGACTTGGTCTTAAAGGAGCTTGTGTGGTTTTGGAGGGAGAGTGGCACACACATTGACAATCACAACAGAGTGTGCTGCCTTCTTCTTCTGCCTGAAAAGATGGGTAGACAAGCAGGCAGGGAGGGCAGGATGGGTCAGCTACCGGGGGTCCATGCGAACCACAGAGAAGTCAGGACTCCAGGGCTGCAGGTGTCTTCAAGAGCATATTGTTCAACCTCTTCATTTTACAAATGAGAAAATTGAGTCTCAAAAAGTGAGAGTGATTTGCAAAGTTTGAATAATCAGTTAACACAGGACTAGAACTCAGGGCGCATTACAGCATCCCTTCTCGGCAAGGGCAGTGTTGCCTCCAATGGGGGGGAAATTTGTTCCTGGGGGCAAAAAATTTTTAGATATTACAGTGGTCATCTCCAAAGGGCCATACTACATAAACACATATCTGTGGCATTAAATTTTCATGGGGTGGAGGGATGGTTACAGAAAAATATCTAAAAAGGCTTCTCACAGGGTAGGGGACAATCTTTTTTTTAAAAGTTGACTTCACTGTGGTGGTTTCATGGATATTAAGTCAAAACTCATGAAATTGTATATATTAAATAAATGCAGGTTTTAACATATTTACACTTCAGTAAAGCTGTTAGAAAATGTTGAGAAACACTGTCTTACATCCATTCTACTGTTCTTTCTGCTACTTTGCCTCACAAACTGAGAAATAAAGATCCTGCTACATTGAAACCTCATCTTTACTCCTTGGTCCTGGATATTATTTTATTGTCTAGCTTTCTTTCCATTTATTCTCCATTTTCTCTTCAATTCTTTTTTCCTACCATCCAACCATTACAATCTATGAAGGCTAATTTGTTGTTAGTGAACTACTTATGTTCAGGCACTATGCACTGTGATATGGCTTAACTAATACTGCAAAACTTATGTAAATGAACAGATGTAGGAAACACAATCCCTTAACTTTAACTTTATTCTCTAAAACAAAATCCATATTTAGAAACCAAATTCATAACAGCATCCTAGTTTATTGGAAAAACATTTTATGGTTATACATATAATAGCAGACATTAATGAGGAATGAACATTCACTATGTGATTGTTACCTGATTTTTACAAAACAAAGGAATTGAGGTACCAATTACTCAAAGTCACACTCTCATAGTCAGGACCACATATCTAATAAGTGGCAGGTTCAAGATCTGCACCCTGGCAGTCTGGCTCTAGAGTACAAGCTTTGCCCTCCATGCTACACTAATGATTATGACCCAAACTTGGAGGCAGTCTGGGTAGTTGCACAGTTGAGTTCATGTTTCCTTGGTAATGTTAATATAGGGGGATTATGAGCCAGTTCCTGAGGTTATCTGTATATGTACTTTCAAGAGCTTGGAAATTTTAAGGAGCTGGAATAGCAATGGGACGGGGTCGGGTGGGGTGATAATGGACCTGACACAAAGGTGGAGTTAAGAGTTCTGAAGAGAACAGACAAAACCATGCTGGGAAGTTGATACATGTGCTTTGGAGGACATAAGTTAAGAGCGGTAAAGCAACAGAAATTTTCAAGCATGGCTAACGTTGAACTAGCTGTTCACAAGTAACCTTTCAGAGAAGCAGCCATGTGGTCTATGTCCTGGTGAGAAGAAATGCGGGACCACTCAGGACCCCTGTCCAAGGTCCTACTTGTCTCCATTAAAGGTTGCATGTCAGTTAGGGTCCCATGAGAGACAGACACTAAGACACAATCAGACATGCAAGAGGTATATTGAGGGAAACACGTGTGAAGGATGACGGGCTAGAGAGCAGGTGGAGACAGGGAGCTCCTTCAGCCTGTGATGCAGTCTGACTCTTGTGCGTGGAGACAGAAAAGGAAAGATGACTGGGTAGAAATAGTCATAGGTTGTTCAGAGCAGCTCTGAGAAAAATCTCAGCCAGGCCAATGGGAATCCGCAGCAGAGTTTGACCTTTAGACGTCAAATGGCACAGCGCTAATACCCCTGCCATGTCTTGGCTTGGGATGAATGGCCTCTATGTAAATGCCACAGCAAATCCAAAGGTGTGGCAGCCAGAGCCCTGGCACACCGACCTCCTCATGGCTGCATCTCTTTTTTTTTTTTTTTTTTTGTGGTACGCAGGCCTCTCACTGTTGTGGCCCCTCCCGTTGCGGAGCACAGGCTCCGGACGCGCAGGCTCAGCGGCCGTGGCTCACGGGCCCAGCCGCTCCGCGGCATGTGGGATCTTCCCGGACCAGAGCACGAACCCGTGTCCCCTGCATCGGCAGGCGGACTCTCAACCACCGCGCCACCAGGGAAGCCCACGGCTGCATCTCTTGAAGGGCAGTCTGCGTGGTGCATCTCCATGACCACCACAGGCACTTACTCTAGACCATTTTCAAGAACCTCACACAGTAGGTGTCATTATCCCCACTTAAAGATGGAGAAACATGCTCAGAGAGGCTAAGCAAATTTCCAGAAGTCACACAGCTTGTAAATGGTTGAGATAGAACTTGAACCAAAGTCTTTCTGTTTCCGTTCAAACATATTTTCTTTAGGATATCTAAAGCTTTATTGAGGTCTTAACAAATTCTTAAAAGTAGGCAGGGGAAGCTTTGCATTACCACAGGGCATAAGGGGAGAAGTCTCAGAGCATACAATTTCACGGATAGCATACGGGATATAAAACAAATGAGCAGAAACTGGATATGATCAACTTAAACATTCTTGGGTTTAAAATTCATGGTTTTAATCATCTGTGAGGTTTAAACGGAAACCCCGTGTATAACTTGAAAGACTTTCAAATGTGACTGATTCATACGGTTGAATATATTAGGTGTAGGCAAGCTGATGTTACTGAATGATCTACTTAGCTTCTGAGAGATGCTCCTAGCTCACTTAGCAATCTTGTTGTGACTTGGCTTTCTTATGCTGAGTCATCGTCCCATATTCAGAAACCAATTTTCACCTAGTGAGGTGAAACCAATTCTATTTCATTTTGAAAAGTGGCCAGAAAAGAAACTACAGCTAATGCCGATAATGGAAGTGAAATGCCTAAAACAATCCTTAGCTAAAAATTAAAATTTCTGGATAAACTAGAGTGCAATGTCAAATTTTAGTGTGGAACAGTCACCCCCTGAATGGGTACACTTTGTGGTCTTACTGAGCAATGCGCAAAGGACATTTATGACATTTCAAGAGAGTTCTCTGGCCTCGGCCATAACTGTTCTCAAGCAAGAGAGAGATCTTTAAGGGACCAAAAGGAAGAGGCCACTATACTGTATTTTATGGGAAAAATCATAGGTATGGTGGTATTTATGAATTTGGAGGATTCCTGAAAGTCCTCTACTTAACTCAAAAAAATATTAAGGTCAAACATCTGCTACATCAGGGCTTCTTGGTTTCTCATTAGAGAACTGCTCCTCCCTCAGTGCTGTCATTTCAGAAAATGGCACCATGGTCATCCAATTGCCCAGGCTCTAAACTCAGCATCTACCTGCGTGCTCCTGTTTTTCTCACATTGCTCATTTAATTCATTGGCAAATTCTTCCGGCTCTAAATTGGACATGGATTCCGTATCACAGTTCTTCTCAACCAAGTCTACCACAGCTAGTCCTTCCCAAACTACCAGCATCTCCTAGAAGATGGTGTTCCAGTTTCTGCAGCCACCCTCCACAGAAAGTACCCCCTGCAGCCTCCTGGGTGACTGTCAGAAAGTATAAGCCAGATCGAGGCAAACAACAAAAAGCCTTCAGGAGCTTTCTACCTGGTTTAGAATAAATCAGTATCCTGTTCATGGCCTCTAAAGCCACATGTGATCCAGTTCCTGGCCTCCCCTCTGACTTTGTCTCCTCCCCTGCTCACTCACTCTGGTTGGCTTTTCTAAAAATGACAAACATGATCCTACCTCAGGGCCTTTGCACTTGCCTGCAGGTCTATAAGGCCCCTCTCCTCTCTTTCTTAGGTCTCTATTCAGAGGTCGCCACCACAAAGAGCCCTTACCCAACACATCTGTGACCTTTCACCCTGGCAATCTCTACTTTCTTGTCCAGCTTTACTTTTCTCCATGGTATTCATTGCCATAACATTACACTATATATGTGTGTATCTTTCTTCTTGTGTATTTATTATCTATCTCCCAACATGCGAATATAAGCTCTAGGAGAGCAGAGAACTTGCTTTATTTCTGCTGTCCCTCCAACACCTACAACGTGTGGCACATAGTAGGTGCTCAATAAATATTTATGGAATAAATGAATGAGTATCTGGATAATGTGTGTCCTGCCTTTCATAGTCATTTAGAATAAGCAGACACTGGAAAGGAGCTAGCACAACGTGTGGCACATAGTAGGTGCTCAATAAATATTTATGGAATAAATGAATGGGTACTGGATAATGTGTGTCCTGCCTTTCATAGTCATTTAGAATACGCAGACACTAGAAAGGAGGTAGCATCTGTGGAAGAGCCTGGTGGGCTTGGTTAGAGATTCCAGTCCCATTTCTTGTCCTGGGTCAGCCTGAGGCTTCCTTGCCCCTTGGAAGTACAGGACATGGCATGCAGGGCATTAGTCCCAGGACACTGGGATAATCCTGCTGGGGTGATTCATGTGAACGGCTTCAACATGTGAATGAATAAACAAACTGTGATATAGTCATATAATGGAATACTATTCAATGTTAAAAAAAAATGAGCCACTAAAGCTGTAAAAAGACATGGAGGAATCTTAAATGCATATTGCTAAGTAGAGGAAGCCAATCTGAAAAGACTACATACTGTATGATTCCAAATATATGACATCCTGGAAAAGGCAAAATGATAGAGACAGTAAAATGATCAGTGGTTGTTGAGGATTTGGGGTGAGGGGAGGAATGAGTAGGTGGAGCACAGGAGATTTTTCAGGCAGTGAAACTCTTTGCGTGACACTGGAATGGCCGGGACGTGACATCGTGTATTTGTCAAAACCATAGAATGTACAACACAAAAGTGACCCCTAAGGTAAATGATGAGCTTTTGTTAATAATAATGTATCAGTATTGGTTTATCAATTGTAACAAATGTTCCAATTTGGAACATTTAAGGCAGGATGTTAATAACAGGGGAATTGCAAGGATGTTAATAACAGGATGTTAATAACAGGGGAATTGCAAGATTTTCCCATCAAACTACAACGTCTAAAAAGATAAAGTCTATTAATTTTTCTTTGTGTTAAAAAATTGACACAATTATATGCTGTCTCTAATACATTCAGTTCAACCATAACAATATAGATAGGCTAAAGGTAAAAGAGTGGAAAAAGATATATCAAGTAAACATGAGTCAGAAGAAAGCAGATAAAGCCGACTTGAGAGCAAAGAGAATTACCAGGTACGGAGAGGGCCCTAAGGCTAGAAAGATCAATCCACTGGGAAGACCTAGCAGCCACACTCCTGGGCATTTATCCCGGAGAAATGAAGATGGTGGGATATTTCTATATCTCAATTGTAGTGATGGTGCATGAAAGTGTACGTATGATAAAAACGGCATAGAACTGTACACACACCTGGTACCAATGCCAGTTTCCTGGGTTTGATATTGGACTGTAGTTACACAGGATACAGCCATCCAGGGCAACTGAGTGAAAGGTACATGGGACCTCTCTGTATTATCTTTGCAATTTCCTATAAGTCCACAATTATTTCAAAAGCAAAACTTGAAAAAAAAAAAAAAAAGATGATGCCGGTTGAGAAAGTGATTTTTTATGTAAAGTTTATGTCATCTGAGTCGGTTTCACCTGTAGCCCTGTCAGCTGCTGTTTCATAATCCCTGATGAACTTCCTTACAGCGGCCCTCTGTGACCTCTGCCAGCTGTGACTACTGGGCTTCTGTCCAATCTCATTATGGCACTCTTGCCAGCTGTGGCCCTGTGCGCACCATTAAACATTTTCAAGCAGCACTTGACAAGTTCTTACAGGTGTAACTTTTCCATCAAAGGCATTTCTTTCATTTTGCCTTTTTGAAGTACCTAAGAGATGTGATTTGCCCTTTACTTAATCATTTTTCAAAGGACCGTAGGCACCTATTTTCTTCATTTTTACTCGGTTAGTACACTTAAATTTCTTCAAGGAGAGACAAAAAGGCAGACACTGAAAATTTGTGTATCAGGAAATTGAACAAGCAGGTATTCAGGGTGGCTGGGACCAAAAGTGACAGGAATGTTAACAGCCCAGAAAACATCTTGGTAGTCATGGAAGAAGGAAGCAAGCCTCCCAAGATTCCATTTCGATTTAACTGAGTTGATGATGTGGAGTCCTGGCCACAGGGAAGAATCGCCTTGGGACCCTCAAAACATAGCAACACTCACATCCTACCACAGACCAGGTAAATCAGAATTTCTGAATTAATCTATACCAAAGATATACGAATACTTGTGTGTATGTTGTATATCAGACTTCACGCACTCCTGTGGCACAGATAAGTGCTAGGGAGGAAAGTGAGGTTGGAAGGGGAACAGAAAATGTGTGTGTGTTTGTTGAAGGGATTGCAGGTTAAAACTGGGAAGTCAGAGAGGCTCTTCTTTGCTCGTTTTATTCTTGCTGTTCTTCCTGAAGTTCTTTCAGTGGAATTACCCAACCTACAAAAGAGGAAGTCTTGCTATATGTCAACGTCAACTTGCATTTACTAAGTCAACATTATCAGCATAAGGAACTTGTCTTGAGAGTAAATATTTATAAATCCAAATAATTAGGCCTGATGGCTATCTCACAGGTTAAAACACGCAGGAAAGAAAGTGACTCATTGCAGTTACTCTTTGCATTAGGTTCTCTGTACCAATACATGGCACTATGTTCTGCGGTTCAGAATATTACTTCCTTTCCAGACTAACACATCTTGAAAGACCAAAGTTCGTTTAGGGTAAACCATTTCCTTTTAAAATATAAAATGGGGCTTCCCTGGTGGCGCAGCGGTTGAGAGTCTGCCTGCTGATGCAGGGGACGCGGGTTCGTGCCCCGGTCCGGAAGGATCCCACATGCTGCGGAGCGGCTGGGCCCGTGAGCCATGGCCGCTGAGCCTGTGCGTCCGGGGTCTGTTTTCTCCGCAACGGGAGAGGCCACAGCAGTGAGAGGCCCGTGTACCGCAAAAAAATAAAAAAAATAAAAAAATATATAAAATGTATTGCCTTTTCTAATTATAGAAATATTTGACTTTTGGACAAAATAAAAGAAAAAAAATTAACCATGATCTTATTATTAACATTTTGGTTTATGGTCATCTAGTCCTTTTTATCTGTATATACATTTTTTCCTTTTTTTCCTCCCTATTATGTTTTCAAAAATATACTGGGCAAACTATAGTTATAATATATAACTATATTTATATATTATATATAGTGTATATTTATTTATACCATTTATAGTATAATTATAAACCATAGATATAAATTATAAGTAAGACTTAATTGAAATATTTGGGAAAGTGGGTGTTCTGGAAAATGGAAAGTTCTGGTGCTTTTTCTCCTATATTGCCTCAGCCATACACACGTTTGGCGGTACCCAGACCTGGTCATCATCCAGCTCTGTGCACGTCTGAAGACCCAAATTCCAACATCTACTCTGATGACAACATTGCTATCTTCCCCTTTCATGACTCAGCTTCTCTTGCTAGTTTCCTTTTCAATCTCATTGATCTTTCCAGTCTATTGAACTTTTTACTTTCTTCCCACCAGCCCTCTTGTCTCTTCAATTCCTTTTCTATCTTCCCCAGATTCTGCAATCCACACCTATAACTCCCTTTATCTGCACTTTTTCCTTTGTGTCCCTTGGCTTCTCAATCATGAACTATGTAACTACAAATGTCCACTTTGCCAGTCTAAGAAAACCTGGAGTCTTACCACTGCCAGAGAAAGTCACCTAAGAGCATAGACTGCTTCCATCACAGCCTCCTATGGGTCCTCAGCAAGGTCAGAAATTCTGTTTCAGGCTCCTGCTGTAGCGACCTTTCCAACCCTTCTCTTCTGTCCTCAATCTCCTCTCCAACTACTCCCCAGACCCCTCAGCAGATGGCTTGTCTTCCTACTTCACAAAGAAAATGCAGCCTGACACACAGGAACTCCTGGGCTCCCTTCCCGATCTCAGCCGTGCCCTTGCCAACTTCTGAACCCGTCCTTCCTCCCTTTCTCTTTCCCCAACAGAAGAAATGTCCCTCCTGTTGAAGACCAACTCCTCTGCCCTGCCTGAGCCCCGTTCACTCCATTGGTTATCATTTTTCCTTCTCTCTTTTTTTTTGGCCATGCCTCTTGGCTTGTGGGATCTTAGTTCCCCGGGCCCCAGCAGTGAAAGCACCAAGTCCTAACCACTGGACCACCAGGGAATTCCCATCTTTTTTCTCTTATATTTTCACTCTTGCCTTCTCACTTGGGTCCTTCCCTTAGACCAGTGGCTCCAAATATGGCTGCATTGAACTCACCTAGGTTGCTTTCAAAAAAACTGATGCCTCAGCCTCACTTCAGACTAATTAAATCGGAACATCCGTGGGCAGGGTCTAGCCACAGGTATGCATCAAAGCTTCCCAGGTGGCGTTACTTGCTGGCTATGGTTGAGATCTGTTGTCTTAGTCATTTGAACATGCTCAGTTCTTTAATATAGAGAACGTCTCTCATTTCCTCCCATACCCTCCACTTTACAACCAAACTTCTTGGAACAGTTGCTCATACCGGCTCTCTCCTTCCCTATCAGTTCATCCCTAATTCAATTTTGCTTTCTGCTTCTAGCATTTTGAATTCCATAAACTGCTTGTTCCTAAAATCAAGGACACACTTCATCCCTGGTTGTACTTGACCTGACCAGGGTATTAGACGCTGCGGTTGTTCTTTGTGAAACAATTGATTTCCCTGGCTTCTCAAACACCCCTGCTCATGGTTTTGCTTTTTCCTCTCGCTGCTCCCCAATTCTTTCAGGGGTTCTTCCTCCCCATCTGCTTTTCGTGGTGGCTTCCTCTACTGTTCCAGCCTCCATCTTCTCTTCCCTCATTCTCTTATGAATGTCATCTGTTGCTGTGGCTCCCACTGTCCTTGGTAAACTGAAGCGTGACCCAAGCATCCCAGAAGCTGCAGACCTCTGGAACCAAATGCCTTCTGAAGATCTGCATTGCCTAATAAGAAAAAAAAAAAATTTTGCTTTGCTCTTCCTTTCTATATGCTCCTAAAATAAGGAAGTATACCCAGTAAGTATTTACATAGAGAAAGTTAAATGTCTCAACGCAATGATAGGCCCTTAAAATTCTACTGGGCCAACACTGATTCTTTTCAAATACGTGTTCTCAGCACCCCCATTCAAAAGGCTCCTTGAAGTTTCCAATCTTATAACAAAAACTCCTGCTGAGTATCCTGGGCTGAGGATCACTGGGGGTTCTCTCCCCTACTTTCCCTGCCCCTTCTGCTGGCCAGACAACTCCGGGGGGGTTGTTACACTGTGCTTGTGCACAAAAGAATGTGTACACTTTCATTTGGCTGTGTTAAGGAACTAGAGTGGTCAGTTTCTGGTTTCTACAAAGTGCTGATTTCCCTGTATTCCCCAAAAGAGGTCAACCCTGGAGGAATGATGGAAGAAAAACACCACAAAAAAATCTAAGAAACCACAGGTTGGGGCAAAACTGGGGTGGTGTGTGGTGGGGAGAGGCTGGGTGAGCGGTAGCGGACAGTGACGATGCTGACGTGGCGTGAGGATAAAACAGGAAGGACGCCGTAGAATTCTGCTTTTGTTCTTCTTGCTATGCCTTGGGCCAGACAGTGCCAGCCCGGCCACCTGCAGAAACCTAGAGCTCTGGTTCAAGGGTCTTTTGGAGGAAAATCAGGGCAGCTTGAATGTCTCATGCTTAAGAATTGAGAAAAACAAGTGAGGACTGACTATGGGCAGTGCTCTCCCAGCTCTCCTCTGTCCCTCCAAAGCCACCAGGTGGGGAATGATCCTCTAGAGAGGGTCCCAGGCACCAACTACTGGCAGTGGCTGGAATGCGTGGGGCTAGTAATGGTGAAGAAGCTGAGCTGAGTTGTTTTGAGGCAGGAGGGCTGATTGAGTGATGTGGGTTCCTGGTTGTGGCCCTCCATGCAGGGCCCAAACCCTCCTCCTCCAAGCTCACGAAGTTCACGTTCTCTGGGGTCTTGTCTGATGCACTGCCCTATAGGTTCAGGGCAAACAAGAGCTCATTCAACAACGTAACAAGACTATGGAGGAGCATTTCAAAGAAAAACATACTGTTACAGTTTCTGTAAGAGGTAGAACTCTCAGAACAGACGGACCAAGAATTTAAATGCAGCCTAATAAGCACGAAAAATGAGATCAGGAAAATTATTAGCAATAAGAAAAAGAAAATGAGAACCAAGCAGAAATATTTGCTGTTTCCACAATTTTACTTTTAATAAAGCACACATCAGTGTGAAGAGTAACAGAATGGATACAGCCAAGGAATGAATTAGTGAATTGGAGCACCAGACTTGGAAAATCTCCCAGAAGAGATGAAAGAGCAAAGAAATAAATGTTATAAAATAAAAGTTATGGGATATGGAAGATAGAAGTAGAATATCTAACTAATAGGAGTCCCAGAAAGAGACAAAAATTAAAAATGGAGAGGAAGAAATATTTAAAGAAATATTTGAAGAAATAATAAACAAATTCCTTTTAAATTTTTATTTTATTCATGTATTTATAAATAGTAAATAAATTTTGCAGAATTAATTTTAAAAAAACAAATAGGCATTAGGTTGTAAAGACACATAGAATACTAAAGAGAAGAGATAAGGAAAAACATCTACAGCTTATAGTAAAATTTAATCACACCAAAGACAAAGGAAATTCTAAAACTCACATATATAAAGAGAAGACTATAGAAGAACAAAAATCAGATGTCTATAGAGAGTGGAGTAGTGTTTTAAAAGCATTGAAGAATTGAGGAAAAATAACTTAGAACATATGAATGTTATACTGACGCAACTGTCATTTAAATCTGAGGGCATGAAATAAATATTCTCAGGCATGTAAAGTAAAGGCTTTGAACACCTTGCCGTGCAAAACTCGTCACTGAGAAGAGTTTTGTGTGAAGTATTTAAAGACAAATCGAGAAGATACTGTTGCAAGAAATAGTGTAAAGAAAAGATGAACAAATATTTTGATGCTGCTTGTCGTCTTTACAGACTGCTATGACCACCCACCAAAGTTGTGCGTGGCATGAACCTGATGAGTGTTGGGGGCAGAATAGGTAGAGGGATGTGAGAACACTAAAATTCTTGTCTTTGGGGGCTGATTAAAATGAAGCACAGAAAAAGTGAGGGACAAACTGCAGTAATAGATAAAGGTGGTAGATAGAAATATATGTCAGTTATTACATAAAAGCAAATGAACTAAACATGCCAGTTAAAAACCAAATATTGACAGATGCTGTTTGCAAAAGACACACCTAGGCGTATTGGATACAAAGGCTGAAGGTAAAGGATGTTAAAAACCTGTCAGGAAGATACTAACTAAAAGAGAGTGGGTGCTTCATATTAACAGAGATTTTAGGATAAAGTGGTGAAGACTGTAATTGCATAATGAGAAAATGTTCAAGCCATTAAACACCTAGTAAGACCTTCAAAATATGTGAGGCAAAAGCTGACACAACAGTAGGAAGACATTGAGAAATTCACCACCATAATGGGAGATTTCAACTCACCTCTCCTAATGGTTGAAGGCCAAGCAGACAAAAATAAGCAAGTAAATAGAACTAACCAAGAGAAATAATAAGTTGGACCTAGTAAACTTTTCGGAGTTCTGCTTCTAACAAGAATACATGCTATATAGGGAATGGATAAACAGCAAGGTCCTACTGTGTAGCACAGAGAACTAAATTCAGTATCCTATGGTAAACCATAATGGAAAAGAATATGAAATATATATATATGTATATATACAAAACTGAATCACTTTGCTGTACAGCAGAAATTAACACAATATTGTAAATCAACTATATTCAAAAAAAAAGAGTATGTGTATTTCCTCTGTAAACATAAAAATTGATCATATACTCAGCCATAAAGAAAACCTCAGATTTATGTATATGAAGTAATGTTCCCATGGACCAAGCAGTTGTGAAAGGGATTCAGTTGATGCAGGAATTATGGAAATGTATTTCACAGCACCACCATAATTCAATAGGAACCCTTTCTTGGAAGACTTCCTGGCTGCAATTTTCTTATTCTGATGGTTGAATGGCCACATTTCCATGGAGCAGGGTAAAATTACAACTTTCAGCTAGGTGACTGGATAGTTTTAAAAAAAAAAAATTAATATAGTGTAGTAAGTGTTTGCTTTAAACAAGAGAAATAAGTGCAATTCATCATCCTATGGGCTGAGTTATTTTCAAATAGCTTGTATGCTAAATAAAATGTTTATTGAAGTCCTAAAAGTAACTGATAAACTAAAAATAGAGCATGGGTAAAATGATGCTGCAACTCACCTGACACCTTAAAAATATCTGGAAATGCTATCTGTCCACCTGGGGCACTGGTCTTAAATATTTTTGACCTTAAACCACAGTAAAAATCCATTTTATGTCTATATAAATGTACATGTATGTGCATGTCTGTGTATATATGTCTAATGGACTAGATCTATATTTAGCTGTATATCTATATCTATCTAAAGCAAAATTTCAGAAAATAACAGTTCTCCTTACTATATATGATATACTTTAATACAGGGGTCGCCAACTCCCAGGCCGCAGACCCCTACTGGGCCGTGGCCTGTTGTGAACCGGGCTGCACAGCAGGAGGTGAGCGGAGGGGAGGGCGAGCGAAGCCCCATCGCTCGCATTAACGGCCGAAACATCCTCCTGCACTGCCCGCCCTTCCAAGGAAAAACTGTCTTCCAGGAAACCAGTCTCTGATACTAAAAATGTTGGGGACCACAGTTTTTTTATGTATATTTATTTTGGGCTGTGTTGGGTCTTTGTTTTTGTGCGAGGGCTTTCCCTAGTTGCGGAGAGCGGGGGCCACTCTTCATCGCGGTGTGTGGGATTCTCACTATCACGGCCTCTTTTGTTGCGGAGCACAGGCTCCAGATGCGCAACGGGCCCAGTTGCTCCACGGCATGTGGGATCTTCCCGCACCAGGGCTCGAACCCGTGTCCCCTGCATTGGCAGGCAGATTCTCAACCACTGCGCCACCAGGGAAGCCCCGGGGCCGCTGTTTTAATATTTTCTATCCTGTCCTATCCTATCTTATTCTATATTCTATTGAAAGTAATACTGGTTCCTAGTACAGTAAATCATTTTTTCTACTCATGAATGGGTCCTCAATTTTGAAAAACAATTATCTGGAGTACTTTACCTTTTCAAACACTTATTCTGATTGCTCACCCTTTATTGTATAATAAAGAATTTATCCAGTCTTTGTCGCGACTTCCTAGCATGTAACTTGTAAAACCTTTGGAATTTCTCAAGTAGTAGAAGGGTCTTTGTTATTCACGAGGCCCTTGGATCATGCCTGAGTTTATGCTAATGAGGTAATTCACGGTCGGCCCCTAGATATATTCAGGATGGAGGCTGGTCACCAAAAAGACCAAGTACATATGAGAGGGCTGGGACTTCCAGCTGCCTGACCCCTGGGGAAGGGAAGGTGGCTGGAGATTGAGTTCAATCCTGTGGCCAATGATTTAATCAATCAATGAAATGCTGGTAACAACTCTGAACACTGAAGCTCAGTGAAGCTTCCTAGTTGGTGAACACGTGGATGTGCTGGGAAACTGATACACCATGATTTCATAAGAAGGCACAAAGTTTCATATTTGGGACCTTCCCAGACCTATGTGATTCATTATTTGGCTGTTTGTGAGTTGTGTCCTTTATAATAAAAGTGTGATAAGAAGTATAACTCTTTCTTGAATTCTGCGAGTCAATCTAGTGAATAATTGAAACTGATGGAGGTTGTAGGAACCTCTGAATTTGTAGTCAGTGGGCCAATTAATTAAAAAAATTAACATCCTAAAAATATCAATGGTTTTTAGATATCTATTTACAGTACTATCAGGTGGCTTGGGGACCCCTTGACATTCTGGCTGGTGTCTGAGGTGGGACAGTCACGTGGAGGACCAAGATTTTACCTTGTGGAGTGTGCACTAATTCCAGGTGCTTAGTGCTAGAATTGAATTGCATTATATCAGCTGGCGTTAAAACAGGATACCTTCTTGGTTCTTCTCAAATAATCTTGAAACAAACAGTCTCAGGCTGCATATGGATCCTCATAATCCACCGAAAGCCATTTAAAATGGAGTAAAATGCTGTCACTTTTCTAGTTGGGCACTTGCAGTGTCATCCTGAGGGTTATAACAATATATCAATTACTTTTCTGCATTTTCCCATTTATTTCACTCAAGCCATTTGGACTTGATGAACTTTATTTCATAACACTTTTCAATTTTTCTAATATATCATTGGTATGTCCTTGTAAATTTTTAAGCATTTTGTTAATTATAGGTATTAAATCTTTATTGTTTATAAAGGTTTATTGTCTATATTAAAATGAGTTTCTTGGTTCTATTTGCATATCTCTGATCTGCAGAATCAGGGTCCAGTATCTCTGTGCCTGCGTCATGTGCTGATCTCTTGATGTCAATGAATCTGACACCAGCCCCTGCCCAGCCTCCGTCTATGTGATCACTACCATTTTTATTTTTATTATTTTTATTTTTACTTTTTAAAAATTTTCTCTAACTTAGGGTCACTGTGTAAAATACAGGACCCTTGATTAAATTTGAATTTCAGAATACAAGAGTTCTGTATTTTTATTTGCTAAGTCTGGCAACCCTACTCTAATTATTCTTCTAATAATAAAAAAGAATAACTGGATTTTAGAAATTTCAGGTAGGGCACATGGCTTCTGCATACACAAAACATCGGTTATGCTTAATTCCATATGGAATTCAGAGTTACACTGGAAATGCTAGATACAATTTAAATTTTAGAGCAGATTTGGAGACATTCAACATTCATCTTTTTATCTAATTGTCTTTAATATTCTGAATTTTGGAAAAAATAAGAAATCTTTTTGTTGAGTCCCCAGAGGATATTTTACAAACATTATCAGAAGCAGGTCCTGTCTTCACTACTGCCTATCATGTAAAATTTGCCCAAGTTGACACAATTTCCAAGAGGTTTATCTAAGACTGAACTGAAAGTTTCTCTTCCACATGATCAGCTCAGTAGCCACATGACAATGGAAAAGTTAGATGCATCTTAGGGGTCCACTCACCCCAACCAAATTTGGAGTCATCTTCAGCTGCCCCTTTCCAGGAGCTGTGTACCCCATGCTGCACCGTGTGGTGGTCTTAACAGCTACTTCTCAGAGGCAGGAAGCATGTGTAGCCTCCTTTCTTTCTTTCTTTCTTTCTTTCTTTCTTTCTTTCTTTCTTTCTTTCTTTCTTTCTTTCTTTCTTTTTCTTTCTTTCTTTTTCTTTCTTTCTTTCTTTCTTTCTTTCTTTCTTTCTTTCTTTCTTTCTTTCTTTCTTTCTTTCTTTCTTCCTTCCTTCCTTCCTTCCTTCCTTCTTTCCTTCCTTCCTTCCTTTCTTTCTTTCTTTTTTTAACAATCAAGTACTATACAATGTTTTGAGAGGGACCTGGAAGTTTGCCACTTTTTATTTAGCAGATCTAGGAGGGAAAGCAAAGAGACTGAAGGGTTGTGAGCCGGGGAGTGAATTTCCATTTGTGCCCAGAGGGATGGCAAAGAACTCGGGTCAGGGGGAGGTCAGGAAGTGTGGTGTGCTCCTCGGAGCTGACACAGAGGCAGAAACGGCTGCTTATGGTCTGTCAGTTTGTATTAAGTTTCAGAAAGAAAAATAAAGGCTACTTTCATCTCTTACTGGTCATGCATGATAATAGGGCTCAAAATCCTTGCTCTAGTTCAGGGAGACACCAGCTCCCAGATCAAATGGGTCATATGCACAAACAAGAGAGACTATTTCACGTGAAATAGTTTAGAACAAAACTACCTATGTTGTACAAATAGCTGAGGAATTAAATAAAGATTTTTAGAAAACCTTTGGTACATTCCAAAGTTCAGATGTATTTAGAAGTGACAATTGAAAGTTAAAATCATTTGACTTAAAATTAGTTGTTAGTATTTCATAAGACCAGCCTGTGTAGTAAGCATTTCAAGGCAATTATTGCATTTAATCTTCACAACAGCACTAAAGGTACCCATTATTATCCTCACTTTATAGCTAGGGTAACTGAAGCTCAGAGATGTCAACTGATTTGCTCAATGTCACAGAGCTAATAGTAGCAGGTCAGGGTTCAGACCTGCACTTTTAACAATTCTATATTGTCTGTGATGTCTGGTTTTTTTGTTTGTTTTTTGGGTTTTTTTATTTGTTTGTTTTTTTAGTTAAAGACTATAAGCTACTACAGAATTGGTAATATTGTTTGTTTGTTTGTTTTTTTCATGACTGGAAATGCCAAATTGATGTTGGTTTTGAGAGCTAATCAAATTTGGTTGTTTTGAACATCTCTGCAAGTAAATTTAATCTTAAAATGAGATTGTTTTCTTAACAATGCAATGAGTATAGGAACAAAAGCAAAGTGAACTTTCAAGGAGGTAGGAAACGCTTCTCTTCCGTTGAAAGCTATTGATCCAGCACAGATAATTCACAATAAAAAGCCATTTCAGCTAAGTTTGGTTTGACTTTGGCAGGGGTGGGCAAGTAAGGATGAGGAAAGGCAAGTGAACATGAGTGAGTAGAGAGAAACAGAAAGGAATTATAACTCATTGCAGAAACAGAAGCAAGAAATTGTGCAATAAATTGTAAGTTATGCATAAAGTACAAATCAAAATACACCCACACTCACATTTGAGCCTCATATTATGTCTAGTTGAGGCAAAGACACAGATTCAGAAAGGCTGACAGAAAGTGAACAGCAGGAGAGGTCAACCAGAAGCTTCTAGTACTTACAGCTCAGACAGGCCTGCAGTTGGCAAACAAAAACAACAAGAGCAACAATAATTTTTACTAACCTTCCATGACCCCTTGCTATGTGCCAGGACCTCTTCTGTGTTAATTCATTTTTTACTCACAATTCCAGGTGCTAGAAACTACCGCTTACCCCATACAGACAAGGAAACTGAGGCATGAGAGATTACTCTACTTTCCCAAGGCCTCACAGCTGTTAAGGATGGGGTCCCTGTTTGCAAGTCCCAAGTTAGCTTCAGCTAGCATTTTCTCATGCCACACAGAAAACAGGGTGAAGTGGAAATGAGTTTGGTATTAAGTCTCTTTAGGGTTGGTTCCTGATTTCTGCATGGTTACATAATGATATTCTTGGTGCCTTTAAAACCCTTAAATATTAAAGTTCTTACTTTTTAATGTACCAGACTCCTCATGTTCATCACCTCATTTAGTCTCACATGCATATAAATAATATTCCCCATTTTAAAATGAAGAGTTTCAGTGAAGTTGCGTGATTCATTTTTGGTCACCGGGAACATTGGAAAGCAGGTCCTCAAAATTAAACCCTGCGGGGGAGGAAAAAAATCTTTTCTTCTACCCATCTAAGCTTCTCTAGCTGAGTTCCTATTAATGAGAAAGACCAGAGACAGATTAATAAAAGAAAAAAACAGAAGTTTATTTGCATG
The DNA here is from genome assembly GCF_005190385.1 of Monodon monoceros. NCBI lineage: Eukaryota > Metazoa > Chordata > Mammalia > Artiodactyla > Monodontidae > Monodon > Monodon monoceros. Next base: position 67,946,396 of record NW_021703770.1, on the reverse strand, counting down.
AGTTTACACATAGGAATATCCAGAGATGAGAAGCTCAAAGGGATGGTTAGAACTTGGATTTATATATCAGCTTAGAGCAAAACAAAAGAAAAGGCATTTTGGGCATCTGGGCAGGATAGGTTCTGGGAAGGTGAACAGGAAAAGTATGGGAAACAAGGGTTGTTTAGCAAGGTTTGTTATGCAGATTTAAGTAGGTGCCATTTTTCCGTTGATAAGAATTGTTTCCCACTTAGAGAAGTTCCTTTAGCGTTTGTTGTAGAGCTGGTTTGGTGCTGCTGAATTCTCTTAGCTTTTGCTTGTCTGTAAAGCTTTTGACTTCTCCATCGAATCTGAATGAGATCCTTGCTGGGTACAGTAATCTTGGTTGTAGGTTCTTCCCTTTCATCACGCTGAGTATATCATGCCACTCCCTTCTGGCTTGTAGAGTTTCTGCTGAGAAATCAGCTGTTAACTTTATGGGAGTTCCCTTGTATGTTATTTTTCATTTTTCCCTTGCTGCTTTCAATAATTTTTCTTTGTCTTTAATTTTTGCCAGTTTGATTACTATGTGTCTCGGCGTGTTTCTTCTTGGGTTTATCCTGTATGGGACTCGCTGTGTTTCCTGGACTTGGGTGGCTATTTCCTTTCCCATGTTAGGGAAGTTTTCAACTATGATCTCTTCAAATATTTTCTCTGGTCCTTTCTCTCTCTCTTCTCCTTCTGGGACCCCTATAATGAGAATGTTGTTGCGTTTAATGTTGTCCCAGAGGTCTCTTAGGCTGTCTTCATTTCTTTTCATTCTTTTTTCTTTATTCTGTTCTGCAGCAGTGAATTCTACCATTCTGTCTTCCAGGTCACTTATCCGTTCTTCTGCCTCAGTTATTCTGCTCTTGATCCCTTCTAGGGAAGAGCGTGGGCAAAGGTAGGTTAACCTTACCTTCATGTAACATGAAGTTCCAAGATAGATGTTCTATTTACTTAACAGTTAATAAGCTATTTAAATATCACATATGATTTTCTGTGACTTTTTACTATGCTTTTCGGGAATGATACCTCTTGTTCCGCTAAGCAATCCAGTTACATATTTTGAGTCGTGTATTTTTGCTCATGTACAGTAGTGCTTTTTAAAGGTGGAATTGACAGCACCCGGAAACAGATTTGATGAAAGTTCAAGGCCACATAAAATTGCTGCTGTGTACTTAGCACGTAAAGGAGCATTATAACTCTGTGTCCATGTTTGCTTGGCCTGGTGTGGTTGTCTTAGTCTTGGAATGGACCCAGACAATACCATTGAAAGGCACAAAGAAATACGTGGATTTTTCTCTTTTCGTGTCTTCATCAAAAAAAAAAAAAAAAAGAATTGTTGAGTTCTCCTCCTCCTAGTAAGGGAGAGGAAGGCTTCTCAAACGGAAATTTTCTTTATAAATGTAAATTTACTTTACAAAAGGAAAACTTGTGCCCAATTTTTAGAACTTTTCTTGCATCTAATAGTTTTCAGTGGCCTTTAGCTCAAAATAATCCATATACTAAAGAAGCATGCTTTGGGGTGGGGTATCCCGGTATCCCTCAGCTTTATCGAAAAAAATCTAGATGACCTTGAGTATAGTAATGACTTTTTAGATACAACATCAAAGGCACAGTCTATGAAAGAAATCATTGATAAGCTGGACTTCATTAAAATTAAAAACTTCTGCTCTTCAAAAGACACTGCTGAAAGATTGAAGATTAGGACAGAAAAAATATTTGCAAATACATATCTGTTAAAGGATTGTTTTCTGAAACATACAGAGAACTCTTAAACCTCAACAATAAGAACACAAACAACCTGATTAAAAAATGGGCCAAAGATCTGAGCAGACACTTCACCAAAGAAAATATACAGATGACAAACAAGCGTATGAAAAGAGGCTCAACATTATATGTCATCAGGGAAATGCAAATTGAGACAACGAGATATTACTACGCATCTATCAGAATGACCAAATCCCAAACACTACACAGAGACCAAGTTATTCTTTGAAAGAATAACTAAGAAAGATTCCTTTTCCTCAAGATAGTCAAACACTCTGAACTTGTTGCCTTACTCCTGGTCACTTTGAAAAAAAGTTCCTCATGTTTGAAACGAGTTGACTTTCTAAGAATCACGAACTGCTACTTTTTGTTGTGTGTTTTCAAATGATTTTGCTTTTGGCCATTTCCTGCCTTTGAACACTATGCCTTCCATTTATATTTTGTCTCTTCTGAAGGCAACTTCATTCTAGAAGGTCACGGGGAGGCATCAGCAATGGAAAGATACACAAATACTAATTTCAAGACAAATAAAATGGATGGAGCAGTTTGACAGCTGTGCATTCTGAAACACACAGAAAAGACTTTTTAGATGCTTAGGTAATTGAAGCAGGAGTATTGATGGTTCGTGTAGTTTTTAAACACATTGAGGAATCTCTCCTGTGAGAATTTAATCCATTCCTACAGAGCTAGTGTTTTCTATATTAACCTAGTGAGAGATTAGAAAATGAGAGCTAATGGCAAGATGCTTGCCTTGGTTTATGAATTAAATACGAATAATAGAAAAAAATTCTTTTTTCTCTGAGTCAGCTAGCTGATTGGAAGAAGCAGATAGATCACAGTTCATATACCTGTTCCTCCTCTTCCAAGCTCTGTAACTTTAAGTATGTTATTAAATACTTCTCAGCCTCAATTTTCTAATCTGTAGAATGGGATTTCCTCTTTTCTCCCATGATTGTTCGGAAGATATATTTAAACGTGCTTTGTAAATGGCCATATATTTTTCAAAATAACATTTATAGGAAAGTGGCTCAGATTATTGAGGGAAGTTTTCACCAAAGTAGTTTCAATAATATCTAGATGGGAACATTCTTATCTTCCTAAAATAAGTATGGTAGATATGAAATTTAACCCAACTTTTGCTCTGCTAAGGAAAATTTTAGTATTTTAAGTACTTCATAACTGAGATAGTCTGTTCATCGTAGAGTGGAAAAATAAATGAGATCTTTGGTCAGATGCTTAAAAAATATGAAGTGGCTGACTTTATAATTTTGAAAATAATTTTTGGGAGGTTCCCTACAAAGAGCAGACCAAGCATAACTCCCTGGTGATGCCAGGCCAGGAAGGAATGCTTCCAGGGAGTTAGAAATTTCTTTCTTCCTCATCTTTAAAAGAAAATATGAAGAGGGTGAGTAACCACCAACAAGGACCTACTGTATAGCACAGGGAACTCTACTCAATGTTTTGTGATAACCTACATGAGAAAAGAATCTGAAAAGAATGAATATATGTATATGTATAACTGAATCACATTGCTGTACACCTGAAACTAACACAACATTGTAAATCAACTGTAATCCAATAAAATTAAAACACACACAGACACACACACACACACACACACACACACACACACAAGAAATGTACCTTATGTACCTGAATGTAGTCTGACATGGTCTGGTTTTCATAGTTGGTCTTTCCTTCCACTGGTATTGATCATCTACTCTGTATAATGCTACTAAAGTCTAAGGACACAATAGGAAAAAAGACAACATAAAACCATCCTCATGGAACTTACATTCTAACAGAAGGACAGACATTAGCCACTCATCTTACTTGCAGAGTCAATAAATACTCTTTTCTTTTGAAGTTTACTATTCCCATGGGTGCTATGTTGTGACTACAAAGATTTAGAGATGATCAGAATGAGTCAACAATGTTCTTTATGGTTCTTCTCTGTCTATATGTTTCAAAAAGCTGATTTATTAGTCAGTTCTCCTGATTGTTGGAGTGGGGTCTACGCTAATGATCCAAGTGTCCTCACTGGATACTGATAACTCTATACCTCCACTGGACAGGCTAAATTCATAAAAGCTTTTATAGACTTCTAGGGTAATTATTTTTTATTTTGAGTATTTATAGGAAAGTAAAGTAACCCAAACTGCATATCAAATCAACCACCTGAAGTATTTGAGTGCATAATTAATATAATGCTTATAATTACTTTCCTCCATTAAAAACTGGCATTTGAATATTTGAGTGTATGATTTTGAAAAGCTACATTTTAACAAGGTACATCAGTCCTAATAAATTCAGTGCATATGTGTTTCCCTCTATGCAATCATAACTATGGGTTTGTATGCTTCTGAGCTCAGAAATCCATTTTCCCTCTAGTATTTGTTAAATGTTGCTGGAGAATGAATTGAAAGGGTATGGATTTTTGAGATGGGAGTGTACCCCAAGGGGAGCCTTAGGCTCCGTATGAATAAGCAAAGGAAAAGGCTGGAGAGGATACCCAGTAGGCACGTAGGTGTTATTTACCCAGGGGAGTGGAAGCGAGGCAGGAAATACTATCTACTCCAAAGAATTTTTTAATTAGTGGGTTTACAATTTTTTTTTTTTACTTTTATGTGTGTTGATAATGATTCTTAAGAAGTCTGCCCCCCTTCCCACCCCGCAAGTAACAGGTCTTTCCTTCACCTTCCCTACATCACTAGCCATCACCAGTGCCAGGCTCTCTGTGGCTTCCACCCTGAACTCTCTACAGATGCCTCCCAAGCCTGCTTCTTTAGGCTTCTCTTCCCCCTGAGGCCATCACCTCCACATTTACACCCAACCTTTCTATCCAGATAACCCACAGTTACCAGTTACCTTGAATGTGACCCACCCCTAAGGTCACCATTCCTTCAGTCAGAACTTGGTTTACTTCCACACTTATTACTTTTTTGCCAATAGTGTCACCATCTTTTTATACATTTGGACTTGAATCATCAGCATTTTCCAGGTGGTATCACCTCTGGGTTGCTCTGGTCAGATAACCCAAAGCCAAGTAACATTGGTCCAGTTCTGTTCCCTTTCCCGTAAAACCCACTCAGGCTCTCACTGTCTTCCTTTGGAGACTTCTCTGCTCTCCGGCTTCCCTTACTCTGCCCAATCCGCCCTCTGCACCATGAGTCATCCTCTGCTTGTGGTCTGAGCATTTCAACCATTCCCCCTCTTAGCCTCCGGCTCAGAAACTTTGAATGATTCCGCATTATCTATTGAACTTCTAACTTTGTAACCTGACATTCAGGATTTCTAGAACATGACCTTAGCTGTCATTTCATCCACTCTTTTTTTTTTCTCCCTCCCCTCCCTCCCTCCCTCCCCTCCCTCCCCTCCCTCCCCTTCACAAGTGATCAAGAGCTGGGGATGTGTGATGAGGAAGGCAAACAAACTCCCTCCCTGCCTTTCTAGAGTGTGCAGCTAAGAGAGAGAGACAGACAGATGAGCAATTCTAATCAATGATAAGTGCTCTGATAGGGAAGCATGGGGGTCAAGGGAGGATACACAGGGAACCCCCAACACACACACACACACACACACACACACACACAGTGTTCTTCTCAATAATTCTTAACACTCAGTTCTGTTTTGATTTCCCATCTCAGTAGCATTTCAACATGTTCTACGTGTGAAATAAGGTCTTGTTAAAAAAGCTTGTTTCTACCATCTTTGCTTCATTTCTACCAACTAATATGTTCCAGAATGTTTTTTATTACAAAACAAGCTGGAATAAATTCAGAGCATTTACCAAGAAATATTCCTTGATCATGTTTTTCCCTGAGGAGGGTATAAGTGGATTACAGCGCTAAAAACAGGAAATACTTTGAAAATTGCAAAAAATCAGTGTGGGGCAATAACAGAAAATATTACTCTTTTAAAAATTTTTCTGAAGCTCCTGCTTTAGGGAAGAAAATGATAAAAATATTATCCTTCCTTTAGAGTGGTAAACTTACTCTAATGAATGCAAACTCTTTTCTTCCTTGTGGTAAAAGGAGCAACCAGGCATAAAATGATACAATTTATGATTAAAGAAAGGTTTTTTTCCCTATTAGACCTGTGCCACGTTAGGTATTCATAATATACAGAAGCCTGATATTACTACTACACACACCTATGGACTCTTCTTTCCTCTTACATCTGGGGAGCTCTAACCTGTGCATGCCTGGGCATGAAATGTTTACCTTGTTCTCTTCACATTTTTCAAAGCAACTGCTCTCCTATCTAGATGCACCAGCAAACAAGTTCTTTTCCCCCAAAGTTAGGCTTTGCAACATTACAAGAATTTGTATAACAAGGTCCTGCAAAATTTGAGAAAGGCCAGAGCCAGTTTCTTGGGGAACCATCATAAACAGTGTTTCTCCAACATTTACCTAATGTCTTCACCAGCTCACGCACTTAGTAGCTCCGGGGCATGCCTGCAGTCCCTGCGGTGTGTGTCTGGTGGGTAACAAGGTAGCTTCCTCTGTCCTCCTTCTTGTCAGCAATAATGTTGTGATATTAAGTGTTTGATGCTAGGTATGTGTTTAGAACACAAGGAAATGCATAAAAATATGTGTATAGCCATTACAATGAAAGAGACATCCCTCCACTACTAGCTAAACCCCCTCCAGTGCCTACTGTGGTCTTTTTTTTAGCACATTTGGGGAACAACGATATGGTGACAGCATGGCCGGATTCTTCTGCCCTCCATCCTGAATGAGGCTGTGTTCAGTTCTTTCCCCTTCTGAACCACGGCAGTCTCAGCCCAGGTGCTGTTTTCCTCTCGGTCAGCCCTTCCTTCCCAGACCATCCCTGGTGTGGCTACTGAAGCCACACACACACAGCTTTACTTTTTAACAATGTCCCTTCCCCTCCTATCCTTCCCCTTTCACAGTGGGGTCTCTGTGACTCTCATTCTTTACTCATTTCCTGTCTCTCGCACCAGCTCTCTTTTTTCCTGGGACACAGGACATTTGGAACATGTGAACATTTAGTGACTCCTTTATCCTATTCTTTGTTTTTTTCGTTTTGTTTTTTTTTTTTTGGCTGCATTGGGTCTTCATTGTTGCGTGCGGCCTTTCTCTAGTTGCAGCGAGCAGGGGCTACTCTTTGTTGCAGTGCACAGGCTTCTCATTGCAGTGGCTTCTCTTGTTGCAGAGCATGGGCTCTAGGCACGCAGGCTCAGTAGTTGTGGCGCACGGGCTTAGTTGCTCCTCGGCATGTGGGATCTTCCGGGACCAGGGATCGAACCAGTGTCCCCTGCATTGGCAGGCGGATTCCTAACCACTGTACCACCAGGGAAGTCCCGTCCTATTCTTAACGTTGAGTCAGTGATGCCTTTCCTCCTTCACTTATGAAACTATTTTGCACACATTATTCTAGCTGTTTGAGGAACCCTGGGGCCTAAAGTTTTCTCAAACCTCCTCCAAAGGTTTTCTGATGGGTTCCTCAAACCTCCTCCAAAGGTTTTCTGATGGGTCAGAAAAGATAACATGGATTTTCTTGCTTCGTCCCATAGGAACAAAATGGGTTTTACCACAGATTCCTTAGCGCAGGCTCTGCTTTCCAAAAACACATTCACCACTGTTGTATACAAAATGTAATAAGTACTTTGCTCTGTAGTGATGTGCTGCTTTCTGTTGTGTATATCCAATAGTAACATGTCACAAATAGTTAGGGAAGACCTGCCTCATGCAAGGCATTGCATTCGTGCTGGACGTTGCGCAAAGATGGATAAGAAGTGGTTCTTGTTCTCGCTGGTGACTGCACAGTCAGAAGCGTTCACAACTAGCCGGGAATCGGATCGCACACCTCCGCCCTCATTTTCTGTTCCACATTGATTTTTGTTGAGGCACTTGCCTTTTGTCATAGCAACCGCAGAAAACATAGCTTTGCAAAGATATGATAGGGTCTACAGAAAGGTGACACAATCGAATACTGAAAATATGAAAGAACTCTAGCTAATAGTTCGCAGGGTGACCGGCAGATTTGAGTAGCGCTGTTTTCCTTGAACATTTAAAATATCCTGCAAAATCTCTGTGAGTTCACTGTGGTACCCTGGGATATCTTAAAGCAACTTTTGGGAGCTATGGGTATTTTATTTCACTTTATTGCATGCATTAGTATTTTTCTTTTTCTTATTTTTGGGGATACTTTAAATAAAATCAAATTATCATCAATACATGATTTCAAAAGTCTTAAAAAAGAATTCATTTTGGTTGGTGCTGCTGTTCAGTAGTCCATAGCAGTTTGCCATGCAAGTTAAATGTGATTCCCACTGTGTCCACGTGCTTGTGTTTACTGACAATACTCATCTCTACCTGCATGAACCTCGGAGGAAGCCAATGGCTACCGTTGAGGGTTAGGTCAGAAAGCTTCACGCTTCCTTTTGTGCAGACAACTGTGAAACAGTAAAGTTGATTTGTTGGTGATCCTTGGTAAAGATGGTCTAGTGGGTTGTTTTTTTGTTTGTTTTTTACCATGACCGATTACTTTTAGATTTCAATTAGACAAATTAAGAGGCATAGGGAGTGAGCATCCAGTAGTGTGAGAGGTGTGCTCTATGTCACACACTCCCCCGCATGCACTGCCCTCCAGACCTCTCCCTTTGCTGCCAGCCTCTGCCAGTGTGACGGAGATGCTGCTCTATCCAGGGTAGGGTCTTGATCTCACAGACATGGGAAAACTTGAGCCATCGCTACAGAAGAGGATTAAGACACCTGCCCTTCTCCCTTGATACCCTGAGCCATCCATTTCCCTCGAGTGTCTGCAGGTCAGTCTTGGAGTAGGAGTTGCCCTTGTCCCCATGCCCCAGCAGAACTCCTGATCAGTGAACATGACTCCCAGCACGTGCTTTCTGGCAGTAGCTCTTCAAATCATTAACCTATGACCCACGAGGATCCTGTGAAGAATGGGCATTTGTTCCTTTTCTTGCTTTTATGGACACCTGCTCTCTCTAATAAATGTATAAGTAGTGGTAGAATTTAATGATGGCAATATGATTCTTATACTCAATATTAAGTAATTCACCTGTTTATAATCATAATTGGCAGAAGATAGCACATTATTTGGGGGCTGTGTAAAGATGAGCTTCAGGGTTCTACAATACCCTAGACCATATTACTGCCTATGGGCTAATTATCAAGGGTAAGATAAAAATAAGTACCAGTGTGTGCATGAAATTCTAATGAGTCCTTTAGAGTATCTTATATTGAGTTTTCTGTAGGATACAAACAGCATTACATGGAATAATGAAATCTAGAAGCAAACATGTGCTAAGCTAAACAACATCTAACAAGTTTCTCCACTGCAGGAATTCTCAGGGTCTTTAATATGTTCATATGAGTGCCCAAGCTTCAAAAGCAGGTTAAACTGTTCAGTATTTTCTAAGTTTAATTTATTCTGGAAACTCTTACTTACAAAAACAAACCGGATGAGGCTGATGTTCACAGAATACATGTTGGAAGCAGTGTTCTTTTGAATTCAAGCCCTGGTGTTGGAAGCTGGACATTTGGACTTTCTCTGCTTCCCCTGGGCTGTACTGTCTCCTTGGTGAAATGGAGATAATCACACTATTTGTTAAATACTTCAGAGGTCTATTGGGCCAACTGGGTTTACGCAGGTTGTGTTATAATAAACATAAGATCGAACATTATTTTTCAGCAGTACATCTTACACAGAATCCCTTTTTATCCAATCTTAATAAAAGCAAAATGGTAATTTTATAATCTATAAACTTTGCTAGCAGATAAAAGACCAGATTTTCAAGGAGCTGCTTTACGCCTGAAGGAAGTGCAGTGGCAAACATTACATATGCAAATTGTTGGATTGGCAATTCTCTCCCAAGGTCAGCTCAGAACGGCTGCTTGTGTCTAAGTAAAGGAAGGCTCTTTAAAAATGATCTCCAAATACACAGTCTCTCTTAACCTTTAAAAAAATTGCCGATTAGTCAGATATTAACATTTGGGATGATTTGGGATGTTTCGCTAGAATATCATTTAAACATTTAATGACTCACGGTAGAAGAAAATGATGTGGGTGTTATTACAGAAATCAGACTTAAAACCTCCTTCATGTGAATTTCTAGAAGCTGAAAACAGCCCATTTTATGCTTGAATATCCCGTCTACAGGCTGCTGAGTAAACTCTGCTCAGGTGTGGAGAAGAGATTGACTTAGGGTTTGAAAATGTCTAAGTGTATAAGAACAATGAGATACAAGTGTGTCATATGTATAAAAAGAAACTTTGAAAGACATGAATCAGGAATCATTTCTACTTAGGTTTTCAAATTGTGGTAAAATACACAAAACATACAATTTACCATTTTTACGATTTTAACATGTATAGTTCAGTGGCATAAAGTACATTCACAATGTTGTGAGACTATCACCACTGTCCAGTTTCAGAATTTTTTGTCACCCCAAATGGAAATCGTTTACCCATTAATCAGTCAATCTCCATCCCCACTCCCTCAAGCCCCTGGCAACCACTAAGCTTCTTTCTGTCTTCTTGGATTTGCTTATTCTGAATATTTCAAATACATGTACATGCAACATATGGTCTTTTGCGTCTAGCTTCTTTCACTTAGCATAATGTTTTCAAGGTTCAGCCATCCATCTTGTAGCATGTATCAATACTTCATTCCTTTTGATGACTGAATAATATTCTATTGTATGGATACACATTTTGTTTATCCGTTCATCCATTGATAGACATTTTGGTTGCTTCCAACTTTTGGCTATTTAAGTAGTGCCGCTATGAACAATATATAAGTTTTTGTTTGAACGCCTATTCTCCATCATTTTGGATATATATGTAGGGGTCTTAGTTCCCTGACCAGGGATCGAACCCAGGCCCCCAGCAGTGAAAGTGCAGAGTCCTAACCACTGGACCGCCAGGGAATTCCCTGGAGTGATGCCCTTTAAAAATGCAAGAAGGGGCCACAAGCTAGGGGGCCTCTAGAAGCCAGAGAAGGCAAAAATCCAGATTCTCCCCTAGAGCTACCACACAAAATTATGGCTTTGCCAACATGCGGATCTTAACCCCGTAAAATTCATTTCTGACCTCTGACCTCCAGAACTATAAAATTATAAATTTGTCTTGTTTTCAGCCACTAACTTTGTGGTAACTTGTTAAAACAGAAATAGGAAACTAATACAGATCCAGTATTTTTGAAGACAGGAGATGTATTTTAAAAGTATAAAAAAAAAGTGAAAGCTTGAGATGAGAATGGCTTCAGTAGACTGCACCCCAAGACAAATAAATCTGAAGTCCACTGAGCACCTCTAATGGACATATGGTTACCCTGACCCTGCAGACTGCTCTACTAGGGATTTTAATAGAAATGTACTACTTATATGCAATAGTTTGAATAAGCATATATATTTGTGAAGAAATAGTAGCTAGTAGAAAGGAAACCTATTAAGATAAGACTTCTAAGTTTTCTTGTAAAATCGACTTAATGCTCAGTAGAGGTCGGTAATGGAGCATGGCAGAAAAAGATATAAAAACAATAAATATGGATAATTTGGGGACATATTAAAGTTTTTACATCTCAAAATTAAGTTAGAGATATATCTTGGTTTAAAAAATATATATATATATACGGAATATTGTGCATACCTTTGTTTTGTTTTATTTTTGTCTTTTTGGAGTAGAGATCATCTTTATGGAAGCATAATTTACATTCAATAAAATGTACCCCTTTTAAGTGAATGATTCAGTGAATTTTGACAAATGTTTGCACTCATGAAGCTACCACTGCAATCAAGATATAGAACATGTTTATCACCCCCAAATTTTCACTTGTGCCCCTCCTCAGTTATTCCCTACACCCATTCCCCAGCCCAGACAACCACTGACCTGCTTGCCAGCAGTATAGATCAGATTTAATCTTTCTTGAATTCACATACATGCAATTGCATTTTACCTTCAATTTTATATCTTAAATAATATTTTAAATGTGATAGGAGCCCCAACTATTAAATTATGGCAAAAATCCTCAGTGAAATGTATAGCGATTTTTTTTTTAAGTATTTATTTATTTATTTTTGGCCGCATTGAGTCTTAGTTGCGGCCCGCGGGCTCCACAGCTCATGGGCTCTCTAGTGGCAGCACCTGGGCTTAGTTGCTCTGCAGCACGTGGGATCTTAATTCCCCGACCAGGGATTGAACCCATGTTCCCTGCTTTGGAAGGTGGATTCTGAACCACTGGACCACCAGGGAAGTCCCTATAGTGATTTTTTGATAGGAATAATTACATCTGAATTCCTACTTTAGGATTCTGTTAAATTGATTTTTTTTTAAACTAAATATATTTGTCACTAAAACAGTTCTCTTACTCTAAAGCAGCGTTTTTCTTTTCCATAAGTAAAGTGATCTTATAAAAGTTCTATTAATATTTTAATAGGCTTGATGTTTTCCTTCTCATTTTCTCTTTTTGATGAAGAAATCACTTGGGGTTACTTTAGAATCCAAGTTGGTGCTTATTTTCCAGGCGAACAGTCACGGTTGTTTACAGAACAGGTGTGGATTAGAGATGAGCAGAGCATTTTGGAAGGATTCCCAGCCAGGGTACATGAAAAAGATTTTTAAACAAGCTCTGACATTTCCCAAGAGATGTTGCTTCAAAGTCAAATAAAATACTCTAGTAACGGGTCATATATATGTTATATGGCCTATCTTAGAAGTGTACTACATTGATGAAGAGGTAGGATTTAAAAATTTGTGCACTTCATGTATGCACATATTTCCTCTCTATATCTTCCAGCTTTAATAAATCCAGAATATTGGCTGTTACTGGTTTCAGGAGTGTCTGAACAACTGAATCTCGACAAGGAAGTTGCAATGTGTGTCTCACATTGAGAGTAATTGCGAACTCCTTCTAAATTTCTTTCTCAGCAAAGTTGTTTATCTTTTACCTCTAATTTGTTTGGCTCACCTTAATAAATGATTACAGAAAAAATATAAAAAGTGTGCATATGGACTATTAGATCTTACCTTATTTGTCACTATTTGCCAAAGTCTGTCATTCAGGGTACAGGATGGAGGGTTTGCAGCTTCCCTAATCTGAGAACTACCAGTGCCAACACAGTTCTAGAAAGTAATCACCAAAACACGTCTAATTGGGCTTCCCTGGTGGCGCAGTGGTTGAGAGTCCGCCTGCCGATGCAGGGGACACGGGTTTGTGCCCCGGTCCGGGAGGATCCCACATGCCGCGGAGCGGCTGGGCCCGTGAGCCATGGCCGCTGAGCCTGCGCGTCCGGAGCCTGTGCTCCACAACGGGAGAGGCCACAACAGTGAGAGGCCCGCGTACCGCAAAAAAAAAAAACAAAAAAACGTCTAATTACCAGGCCATAGAGAAGAGTGTTTTTATATGCTCATCAAAGAAACGCAGCTAAATCCTCTGAACCCTCATTGAGTATCAAAGCCTCTTTCAGTAAAATGACAGTTCTCAAAGGTAATCTGAAAATTCCAGCTTCCAAGAAAATGACCATTTCCAACATTAAATATCAGAACTGCTGAAGTTGAGAAAAGCAACGAAAATGGAAACAGAGTTTGAAACAGAGCACTCAGACACAAAGATGATGGAAATGTCGAGTAAAAAGTTGGCAACGCCCAAGTAGCTTGCCCTGAATAAAGGCAGCGTAAGGCCAGTGCTCCACCTGCAAATGTGCAGTCATCCAGGTGAGGGGCTGTGGCTAAAGGGCCTCGTTCCCTGAACGGTGGTGCTGTCAGATCAGACCTCCGGGGGGACCATGAGTGTGTGTGTGTGTGTGTGTGTGTGTGTGTGTGTGCGCGCGTGCGCGCGCGCGCGTGTAGACAGCTTATGTCAAAACGTCTCTTTGGGATTCTTTCTTTCCCCTGATCCTCTTTCTAAGCCTCTTCTCTGTTAGTCACTCCGGCTGGAGAGTGGATGACCCACACTTTCTTTTCTCTTTGGAAGCAGGTGAAGTGCCCTTCTGCTCTCAAGTGTAAGTGGCTGAATCGAAGAGGGAGGAGCTTGCTCTGGCTAAACAGCGAAAAACCTTCCAGGCTACAGAGTCTCCTAACACTGCAACACTTCCATTTCTGTTACTTTAAACTTTTCCTAAGAACTCCATGGCCCTTGATGCTGCTAAGCTTTCCACAAAAGACTTTTCCATGTGGGGGTCTCTTCATGAGTGAATAGTCTTCCCTATGTCTCCAGATCCCAGGGCTCCGTGAGGGTCTCTTAGCATCCACACACCAGTCAAATCACACCAGCTGGGTTTGTCAATTTTATTTATTAGGCATCTGGGTAATGTTTGGGTAAAAGGTATTTGCAGCTGAAAAAAATTTGAAAAACATGAATAAAATGGGTTACATGACTGAATTTGAATCCTGACTCTCCCACTGTCTATAGCCATGTGGCCTTGGGTGGTGTAACTCATTTAAGCTTCACAGTATCTGTAGAAAAAGGGTAGCAATACCTCATAGGGTCGTTATGAGGATAAGAGTTGTCAACGAACATAAAACTTTTACTGCAATGGCTGACATGCAGTCAGCACTCAATATGCAATGGTTGTTGTTAATACCATCGTTATTATTTGAGCTCTAGAAATTTCGGAAGGCTCTGGAATGGCCTTCAGCCTTCTGGGATCACAGTGATCCTCTAGTGAAGCTTTAGCACAGAGCAGAGTCTGGTCTTTAATGCATGCCTAGCACTAACTGTGGACCCTGTGTATAGAGGCCTGAGGTCTTTGTGACAGCACTCCTGTGAAGAAAGTGGACTCATGCACAGGTTAGGAGGCAAGAAATGCTTTTCCAAAAAATAGTGGGCTTTGGGGTAACGTAATGGTGTAGTTTGCTTTAGATACTTCTCTTTTAATATACTAAGCTGGGTGAGCAAATATAGAAAAATATCCCAGCAGCCTGAAAGAACTAAAAGAAGCTACAGAGAAATCGTTAAAGAATGTATTTGAGTTTTGTGAATTATATTTAATGCAAAGTGATTTAGTTCATAAAATCATTTACAGATGCAATAACAGCTACCATATTTCATACATTACTAACATTTTTAACCTCATTCTCATGACACACTATAAAGCAACATTGTAAATATGAAGAATCTGCCAAAATTCTGAGGGAAGAGTGTAGCAAATCCTAGATTAGGGCCCAGGTCTGTCGGAACCTAAAACTCATCCAATTTTTTCTCTACCACACCCTTGGTTTCCCAGAAAATGTCAAAATCCCAGAGGATGGGAGCCTTTGCACTGGGGACAGATGCTGTGTGTCTACCTGTGTAGGTGGGACTTTTTGCTGCACTTTCTCTGGTGCCTTTTTCTTAGCACCTCCTCCTTAGAGGAGGTTGGATCAAATATGGGCATCAGATAGGATACCGGTCGCAGCATCTTCCTTTGGTTCAGTCCTGGGACAGTGAGAGGGAGAGAAACTGTTCCTCTCATTTCTCCCACCAATTCCTCTTGGATGTGGCCCTTATTTAAAACCATCAGAAATACCCTTTACATAGGACATCAAAATTCTAGAGCCGAGGAATCAGAAAGTTCATACTTGAACCATCCCTATGGCACATCCCTGCTGGCATCTTCCCAAGAATTGCTTTACATTAATATTACGCTATAAAATGTAAAACTTTACACTGAAAGGGGAGAACTCCCGCCTCAGTCTCTTCCCTCCGCCGTCGTTGAGTGGCCAGGGAACCCGAGGGGAAGGTGGCAGGGGCCCTCGACCCCAGCCCCCCGACCCTGCTCAAGGCCACACCACCTCTGGGGCTAGGGATGCACCCACCTCCAAAGCAAGGTCCGCCCCTGGGGCCGTGCACCAGGAGAGAAGACAAGGTGGAGGCTTAGAAGGCCTTGAGCTCACCTCCTCCCACGAGAACACCAAGTCACAGGTAACTGCGAACAACCATCAGCAAAAAAGACTGGAACCCACCAAAAAAGATATTCTACGTCCAAAGACAAAGAAGAAATCACAAGGAGTTGGTAGGAGGGGCACAGTCGTGATATAATCAAATCTCATACCCCCTGAGTGGAGGTATTATAATTGTATAATTATTCTCCACAAACTGGAGAATAATTATATCGCAGAAGTTCTCCCACAGGAGTGAGAGTTCTGAGCCCCACGTCAGGCTCCCCAGTCTGGAGGTCTGGCCTTGGGTGGAGAAGGCCCCAGAGCATCTGGCTTTGAAGGCCAGTGGGTCTTGATCACAGGGGCTTCACAGGACTTGGGGAAACAGAGACTCAGTTCTTGGAGGACACACACAAGGCCTCATGTGCAGCAGAATCCAGGGGAGAAGCAGTGACGCTGTGGCTGTGGCTCTCTCTGGAGGCCTACCAGCTGGTGGCAAACGTATCTGGGAGTACTCATCGGAAGAAGAACACCTTATATGTGACATTAGCACCAAGACCTGGTCCCACCCAACAGCCTCTAGGCTCCAGCGCCGGTATACCTCAGGGCAAACAACCAGCAGGGCGTGAACACAGTCCCACCCAACAACAGGCAGCCTGCCTAAAGACTCCCTGAGCTCACAGCCACCTCTAGACACCCGCTGACACAGCCCTGCCCACCATTGTGCCAAGACCCAAATCCACGGCCCTCCCACCAGGAAGCCTCCACAAGTCTCTAGACCAGCCTCACCCACCAGGGGGCAGACGCCAGAAGAAAGAAATACACAGTCCCACAGGATATGGAATTGAGTTCTTAAACACAGGTCAGAATCTACACTGGGACCAGCTAGTCCCTGGCCTTTGGATGGTGAAAGGAGAGTGTACTTCTAGGACACACAGGATATCCCCTACAGAGGGCCACTTCTCCAAGGCCGAGAACATAACTAAGCTTCCACATACATAAAAATGCAAATAGAATTTTAGACAAAATGAAACAGCAGAAAAAAATGTTCCAGACAAAGGAATAAGATAAAGCCCCAGAAGAACAACTAAGTCACGTGGAGATGGGCAATCTACCTGAGAAAGAGTACACTGGAGGGGGAATATGCACTCTGCCAGGTGCATTTAGATTGCGTGGGCACTGAGCCAGGCTCTTTCTCTTGTTGTTGACACAGAGGCATGATGTCTCTATATGAAGATAATTGCCACTGAGTGACTCATTTTTCCTAGGAAAGCTTTCAGCCTCTGTAACTCTTCTGGAGGGTGGCAGTCAATGGGTAAGACTAAATAGAAAGACTACTGCCCAGTTCAGAGCCTATTTCCTTCTTTTTATTTTATTTTTCTTTTATTTATTTATTTTTTTTAATTTTTAAAATTTTTTTATTTTTTTTAATTTTATTTTTTATTTATTTATTTTTTTACAAACCCTTGTGTCGAGGGCTGACTTTCAATAGATCGCAGCGAGGGAGCTGCTCTGCTACGTACGACAGAGCCTATTTCCTGATCTCAGTTTGTAAGTGAACATTCAGGAGGGAGCCCATGGCCTGGAGAGAAAGCTGGTGACCAGGGAAGAGCGGAAGAGTGGTTTCCACTGCCACCTGCCATGATGAGCTGCCACCTGCCATGATGAGTTGCCACCTGCCATGATGAGCTGCCACTGGCACAGCAGCTGAATGCAGGTGCAGTGATTGCAACCGTGAAAGACTGGAGCAGAAAGACAGCCCTATGTGGCAGCAGCAGCCATGGGGCAGGTTAGTGGTCACACTAATTCTGGAATTTTGGAAGGGTTTTGTTGTCCTTTTCAGCTGGGACCCCAACCAGATAATGAATGTTCCCACTAAAAGTAACTTGAAATTACTATTATTGTCAAAGTATCTAGAGAATTCATGAGACAAATGTCACCATAGAAGAAGACTCTAGACCCAGGTCAAAGGGCATTCACTACAGACCAAGTAAAAAGACAAGGTTACTCCCGGGATAATAAATGATAACAAAACCAGCTGGTAAAGAGCTTCCTGAAGGTTACCGGTGAGCATCTGCTGATGTAATGGCAAAAACTTAATACAAATAGTAATAAAGGCCCTAACGGAACATAGAGAGAGGGTTTTGTGTTTTTGTTCAAGATAATGTTTTGTGTTCAAGATAATGTTTCATAATTAGTATTTCATTATGTGAGTTACATTTATCCATAGCCTTATTATTCTTTAAAATATTAAATATTTAATATGAAATCTTTTACATTAAAATATAAAAAACTTAAAGCATTGATCTGAAGAACCCCCTTCCTGAAGAAGCTGAGTCCTGGGCATTGTGTGTCCCAGGAATCTGGTCAGGTTCAATGAGCTGTGGGGTCTTCCATGGAACTCAGGTGGGGTGACCCAAGTCGTAGGTTCACAAGGAAAAATTTTAAATGAAAACCAAGCAGACCATTCAACAGATTTATTTGTTGGAGACAGCGAGATAAGGAGAGAAGCTCCTGGTATGAGGCAAAGGTACAGGATCCTAGGAAAATGGATGAGAGCAAGCGGATTCTGAGCAGGGGCTGGTTGGGGGACCCTGAGGAGTACCCTGAACTCAAGAAAGTAGCTGCAGCCTTGTTACCGAGGACCGTAGGCTCCAGACCCTTGCGGTGGGAGGAGAGGTACTGATGACCTGGACAGCACGGAGCGTTTCAGGGATCTCTTGCTGGGCAGCTGACCCCCAACAAGGCAACAATGACTGACTATTTCTCACGGTTCTACTAGTTTGCAGTCTGGGTGGTTCTTCTGCTGATTGTGGATGGCTCGACAGGGGCCTCACTCAAGCTGGCCTCACTCACGCGTCTGGCAGTTGGCATTGGCTGTTGACTAGAGCAACTTGACTCTCCTCCACGTGGCCTCTCATCCCCCAGGAGGCTATACCCAACCTTTTCAGAATATACTGGCTTCAGGCTTCTGAGAGAACAAGAGCAGAATCTGCAAAATCTTTTAAGGACTAGGTTTTGTAATGGATAGGATGTACCTTACCTTATGTCCTATGGGTCAACGACACTTACAAAGTCGGTCCAGATTCAAGGAGGGTGGAGAAATAGGCTCTATCTTTTAGTGGGAAGAACAACAAACACTGAAGAGGAGTGTGGACATTTAATACATGGAGCTTTTGTTTTAATATGGCTTATTTCTTTGGGGGACATACGTTATGTTACATAGACAGTCCTGATTCTTTCTCCTTATTTTCTTGATATCATATAGCACTTTCTAAACTTATTCAATAAGCATTTATTACATATCTATTATATTCTGGCATTGTGCTAGATGCTGGGAACCGATCAGCCACTGTCTTCAAGGAATTTTTTTCTTTCTTACCTATAAAATCAGAGAAACAGGATCTGGGTGGGGTAGGATGGGGGAGAACAACAGCAGGACAGAGCTTGAGAGGAAGGATGGCAGTAGAAAGCCAGTGACATGAGAAGGTACAATAGGTTGGAAGGGAAGCAGGATTACATCATCAGATTTTTCCCAAAACTGCCTGTAAGGGAGAATTTTATTCTTCCCTTAAACTTAAATTTATTCTTAAACTTAATTTTTCTTTTTCCAGGAATAATCTGACTTCAGAGAAAGGAAAAGTCAGTGCTGGGAGTTCTTGGCACTAGTGGGAAGTAGTTTTATTGTTCTGGAATACCTCCTAGAGAAAGGAAATGTCCAGTGATGACCCAGACCTATGGTAAGTCAAATCGGGGTCCTTCAGGCCATCTGCCAGACTCAGGGTTAGTGCCAAGCTTGTCCAATCAAGCAAGCTTTCCTGGAGCAATCTTACTTGTATGTGGAGCCATGGCAGCTCCTGAGCATGGTGGGAAGGAAGAGCCTCCGGCACTGGCAAGTCTCATTGGGGCATACATGCCATCTGTCACTTGTCTGGCCCACAGTTTACCATCCCCCCGCCCAAGTACACCAGTATGGGAGGAAAAACAGAAAACAGAGCCAGCTCTGTTCACTCCTTTGTTCGGCAGAGATGGCTGGCAGGGTGCCACCCACTCAGCTACAAAACACCAGGGCTTAAAACAAGCACCATCTCATAGTCTCTCAAATCTCATGCCTTATGTTGCATAAAGAAGTCTTGGAAAATGTACTGTCAGCTGGCACTATGGAAATTCAAGTGGGTTTATTACTTTTTAAAAATAAGATGAAAACTCTGATTGTAATCATTTACGTCAACTTCTTCCTCCATAACACTCAATTGTGGAAATATCCAAGTTTAGTGGACTTCCACGGGAACCTTTGCAATATTTTCCTGAGGCAGATGGAGAACAAATAGCTTCCTTACAGGTGTTCAGATGATGCACTTTACTGAATCATATTGAAAAAAACCTGGTACATTTTTTCATCTACATGTGCACTCATGTACCCTGCTATAGTATCAGGATGCTCTTAAGTGGGTGCCCATTTCCTATGAAACAGCAACTGCGTTTTCCACAGCCTTTCAGAACATCTGCCGCTGCTACCCAAACAAATCCTGGCATAATTAGGCAGTTCTAATGTAAATGTTTAACAGAGGCATGGGGTTCTCCTCTGATTACTTTGCTGCTGCAGAGAAATAGGACCTAATTTAACATTAAGCCTGTAATTAGAGAACAGTGCTCTTCTGCTAGGGCAAACTCAATCCCTTGCATTTTGATAATGACATATTCAGAACTGAAATTAAATTAAGCTAGAAAATCATAACTCTACCTTAGGGTAACACACTAAGTCCATCTCATGTGGACTGTTTACAAAAAGTAAATCTAAATCACCAGGTGCCGGAGTTGACTTTATTGGGGGAACTGCAATGTTTTTGTTTGTTTACACTGGGATCTCCCACTCCTTCCGGCTTATTTATTTATTTAGATTGGTTGGTTGGTTGGTTGGTTTATTTAAATGACACTGTGGGGAATGTGAGTGGATACTCTACAGTTGATGTATTTCATTTATTTAAGAGAGCAATGATGATACAAATAATACAAACAGGCACCGATGTTCATCTTCATGTGGGCCTCTCCGTATAGAACAAAAAGACTCTTCATCTTTTATTTTTCAAGTAGAAGAAGCAGGTTTGGCCAGATAAGTGTCTCCAAGTCCCTGGTCATTTATGCCGAGGCATTGCTGTCGGGGCTTTTGTTGATGACCAGGGAAGCTCTCTTCTCATATATGTGGGGCTGCAGGCTGAGCCTGAGCGGGCGCTGCCGTCCTGTTCTACAGCTGCTGGTAATGACAGACCTGGGACAGCACCACAGGAGGGAGAGGCTGAGGTTCAGGGAGTGGGCGAGATCATTGTAGAGAAGAGATCAAGACACCGAGAGTGACGTGTACGCACGGCTATATCTAAAATGGATAACCAGGGCTTCCCTGGTGGCGCAGTGGTTGAGAGTCCGCCTGCCGATGCAGGGGACACGGGTTCGTGCCCCGGTCCGGGAAGATCCCACATGCCACGGTGCGGCTGGGCCCGTGAGCCATGGCCGCTGAGCATGCGCGTCCGGAGCCTGTGCTCCGCAACGGAAGGGGCCACAACAGTGAGAGGCCCGCGTACCGCAAAAAAAAAAAAAATAATAATAATAATAATAATAATAAAATGGATAACCAACAAGGACCTACTGTAGGGCACAGGGAACTCTGCTCAGTGTTATGTAACAACCTAAATGGAAAAAGAATTTGAAAAAGAATAGATACATGTATATGTATAACTGAATCACTTTGTTGTACCCCTGTAACTAACACAACATTGTTAATCAACTCTACTCCAAGATAAAATTAAAAGTTAAGAAAAAAAAAGACACTGAGAGATCAGGCTGCTATAAATCGCAATTTCCAAGAATTTTCAGAAGGGAATCTCAATCTTGCGGGAGAATAATAGTGAGCTAAAGTGAGCTAAAGTCATCAAGAAATGTAGGATAATGATCTGGGGATCCATGAGGACTTACAAGCAGTATTCTTTTTATCACATGATCTTCAAAGCCGGAAAGTTTTGGAGGAAAGGGAAGGAGAATAAGAGTGGGAAGGAGGAAGAAGAAAGATATCTACTCTACCTTTCAGTGGAACCGTACAAGGACGGTGGGAGAAAAAGAGCCATTTCTTGAGAGGATTACAGGGAAGGTGGTGTCTATGGGGAGAGCCAGGCTTTTGTTCTATAAGGAAGGTGAAAGGAACATTTAGGGGCAAGGTTGAAAATACGGAGGATCTTGCTGATGGTGGGTGGTGAGTTCTGAAGGGCACAGTGGAAGGGTTTCTGGAATTAGAGATGGAGAGAGGTGAGAGAAGGAGAAAGAAAAGGAACCGTGCAGAGTCTCTCAGGGGTTGGATGAGGGATGGCTGGAGTCTCAGGCTTCTAGCTGTAACTGTCAAGGAGGAAAAAAAGGTATAAGCATAATGAGTTTAGTTCCTTGGCTAGTCAAGGCACAGTGTGGTGCTGGGGAGTAGAAAAGGATGTATTTTAGGATTTCAGGAGCTTCCTCTTTATCCCTGAAGCATTAGGATAGTTTATTGCTGAAATTCACTGGACACTGTATTTTCCGGAAATTAGACTCCAGCCTTACCATCACTTTTTGTTGTTGCTCTTTGTTTAGTGACTTTTCCGAGCTAATTCTGTAAAATCCATAACCTTTGTTATGTGGAACCACTGAAATCTCTGCTTGGTTAACTTACTGGTCAGCTAAGGACTGGCCAGAAATTTCCTTAAATGCTTTGAATCATTGTTTCCTATCTTTGCCAAGGGAATCTGCATGTGTGTTAAGGCACGCCTTAAATGGCAGTTTACAACTGTGCCTTAGCTTTTGCTCCTGCTTTCAAATAATCTCAAGGTCAGCCAGAGGGGAAATATTAGGGTTTCCTCATGTCTTTCCTCGACATGTCCACAGACTTACACATGCATGTGGCTTTCTGGATTTCCATGAATATGTCAGAGCTTTTCAAAGACCGTAGACATTTCATTCTCAAGACTTCTTTTATGGTTTTTGGAGCACTTCTTTTTAATCTTACTTTTTAAAGCTATGATTTAAAAATAATTTTTCTATAATAAAAAATAATATTTTTTGATTTTTTCCCAGACAGAAGCTATTCAAATAATGTGCTGTTGTTTTTATAGACACATTTAATCAAACTTTGTATGTATAGATGATTAAATCATATAAATATTAGCCTTTTACTTGTTTGTCTTGAGAGGCAGGCACCATATCTTGTTTACCATTCTGTCTACAGTAAGCTAGTACAGTGGCTGACACATAGTATGCACTCAGTAAACACACAGAGGCAAATTTGAGGACAGAAAATTTCTTTAAGGATGTCTGATGAATGATTGCCTCTTTAAGAAATGTCTAAACATTTTAATGCTTTCACCGTTGGTGGTAACTGCAATGAGAGAAACACAGCTTTTGTCATTCCTATATTTAAAAAATCAAAGCTAAAATATACAGGAGTGTATGTGATACTCCAAACCACTACTGACATGTCCCACATCAGTTCTTATATTTTAGCATCCATTGTTTTCACGCGATATTTCTGCTCATTTTGGAAGAAATTGCTTTCTGGCCAGCTTTGACTATCTCAGCTGATAAATTGGGACTCTTCAACTGTAGAGAATTAAAATGTTAATGGAACTAATCTGTTGTACAAAAATTCTCTTGTTGCTTTTACCAAGGACATGTATCGTGCTTTCAGATGTAAATGTTTTGAAATTTACATTTTATGCTTTGCCGTTATTCAAAGAGAAAAATCCTTGTGTGGAGAATAACAATATACTTTTATTACAGTACATAGTACATGTTTAATGATGCTCTTCAAGTGAAATGAATGGATTTTTCAGATAATCTTCCTTTTTAATCCCCAAATTTACTTTCTTTCTAATTCAAACTTGGCATCTGTATCACATTCATGTTGGATAGAAAAGAAATTACACATTAGCCTGTGAATCAACCTCAGAAAAGTGTGAGGTGAGGTTTTATACTTTTCTTTTTATCAAGCGACTGCTTTAACGTTAAGAGGAATCTAATCTGGAATTTTCATAAGAGGCCTTTGTCACTATGGAAAACTGGGAAGACATAGTTTCTTTGGTGCTGATATATTTGAATGCTGTTTTTGAGTCTAGTTGTTGAATTGATGGGAAATGAACACACCAATATATACAATGTCAAAAGCTAAACATCTCATTTAGATCAGTGGCAGAAGTAATCAATCCTATTTTAGTGGAAATATCATGAAAAAATCTGAATTCTGTAGATGTTCTCCCTCAAAGTCTTCCAGACTTAAAAATTCCATAGGATTTCTGTAGTATGACCACAGTGCAGCATCATTTATATTAAATGTATAAGAGGGTGTGTGGTGCTTGGATCCAGAGAGACATAAAATAAGAGAAGAAATTCAATCACGACTGGCACCTTGCTTCATCAGAAAGAAAGCATGGTATCAGCAGCCTCATATTAGCATTTATTTTTGGATCAGGCTTTAGGCCATTATCAAAGTAGACCACAGCTTGATAGCACTCAAAATAGATGGTTATTTAAGCCGGAAAAATAAATAGTTGTCTAACCTCATTAAAAATGCCAATTGGTTTGTGATTTATTTTTTCTTTAGTATTTCAGTTGATTATTATGACATTAGATAAACCCGGCATGATTAGCAAATGCCACCAGGAAAATTTTCTAGGAAAGAAAAAGAAGTTAATGCTCAATGCCTTAACTTATTGAATGATAGGACAAATTTGTGGGAAAATGCCTTAGTTAGAACACTGATGTACTTCTCTTTTTCTAGCTGCCTCATTCAATGGCTTCTGGGAGCCACACTACCTGGGTTTAAAACCCAGCTTGGCTGTGAAGTAGCTGTGTAACACTAGCAAGTCACTCATCTTCTTCATTAGTTTCTTCATCTGCAAAATGGTGATAATAGTGATGACCTCATAGGGTTGGTATGAAGGTTAATTGAAATAATATATGTCAAACACTTTGAACAGTACCTGACATAAAATGTGCTATATGTGTCTCCCAATATTAGTACTAGTAACTCATTTTATAGGACACAAGATATTAGCAATTTTAAGAATAAGTTATTAGTTATTATCGCTAAAGAATATCCTTATATATTGCTTTTACTCGATCTCTTCACCATTAATTTAGAAAATAAATACTTTTTTTTTTTTTTAACTTCTGAGCCTTTTGCAGAATGGGAGCATTGGGGACATTTTCACTAAATTGCTCATCGGAAGATTCATTACCATTAGTTGAAGTAATGGCTACTTGCATCATTAGCTTAAATCAACCAATGGGCAGCAGTGATTTCCTCAGCCTTTCCTTATGAATGACTTTTCCCTTGCTTGGACGCTTGTTTCGGTTTAATTCTAGGTGAGTCACTGAGGATTTCTTTCTCAACTTACATATTTTTAAAATCTTGACAAATACTCATATATTTCCATCGTTAGATTCAGTGCATATCTTTTTTTTTTTTTTTTGCGGTACGCGGGCCTCTCACCGCTGTGGCCCCTCCCATTGCGAAGCACAGGCTCCGGACGCGCAGGCCCAGCGGCCATGGCTCACGGGCCCAGCCGCTCCGCGGCATGTGGGATCTTCCCGGACCGGGGCACGAACCCGAGTTCCCTGCATCGGCAGGCGGACGCTCAACCACTGCGCCACCAGGGAAGCTCTAGTGTATGTCTTTTAAAAGCCTAAAAGCCATTCCTCAAAGAACAGAAGGAGAAAAACCAAACCACTGGAAGCCTGAGGAGTACTTCTCTGATTGTGGTAAAGTACCAGCTTTTGTTTTGTTTTTAAATTTGCTGTTGACCAATACTTCTATAAAATACAGTAAAATGGAACTTCTATGAAAAGTGATCATGTAGCTGGATGACATGGCAGTCTCAAACTGCTATAAAAGTTCCTAAGCCCCTACTTGTAAATCCTGTATGTCTTTTGAAATGGAGCGGTAGCAAACACTGTGGGCTGGCGCCTTGAGTAGTAACACTAATACAGTGCATACTCACTCAGATGAGCGTGTTTATGAAGGTTATTTTAGGATATCAGTCTTGGTTTCTTAAATGAGTGGTAACAAATGTCCACTGTCCTTCACAGAGCTGGCCTTATACAATTACTTATTTCTCATTCAGTATTTAAATTCTAATTTTAGATACAATCTGTTAGTAACAGAAAACAGATCTGTGTTTTCCTGAGGCCTGGGATAGGAGGGTAGTGACTGCAAAGTGTCACAAGAAACTTTCTGGGGTGCTGGAAATGTTTTATATCTTGTTCATACTGGTTGATAAATAGACATAGGCATTTTTCTAAACTGTCTGAATTGTACATGTATTATGAGTGCATTTTATTGAATGTGAATTATATCTCAATAAAGTTGGTTATAAATTTTAGAAAATATGTTTAGATTTTAGAAAATACATTTTTGATCTGTGAAGAAATTGTAGAATAGACCTAATTCTCCCCTGACCTTTTCAAGATCAGGTATTGTGGACACACATCTTTTTTACTGTGTTCCACACCATAATCCGGTAACCCACCATACACGGTGTTGCACTGCTCGTTGACAGAACCTTGTGGTGTTGGAAGCTGCTTCACATGATAAAGGTGGACTTTGTACTCATTGCCTCATTGGCTTGGAAAGTCCTTTTTCATTTTCACAGAAGCCATTCCTTTAAAATAAGAAGACTCCAAATTCTTTCACAAGAAACTTTGGATTCCTTTTAGAATTTATGTTATTGTTCAAAGGTGAAATAAGCTTGGGTTTCTCAGAGTAATTTTAAATTAAAAATTTAAAACATTCAAAGAAGATTTTAGCAAGTTATACAATATGTAAATATTTTGGGTGAAGGAGTAACCATGCATGGACATATGTACACATGAAACTGATCTAAACTACAAAGTCACAGAATAAATATGAAAGTTCCTTCCTAGTCTTCATAGTACAGATGCACTCATGATTTAATTACCAGCGATAAAACTCTTCTATATTCAAGATGAGAATAATGATTGGTTACTCAGGGAAGGCTAGGAATAAGTTTTTTCTCTGCCATAATTACAAAGCAGGTAATTTCTTATTAAATGAGCAGAAAAAGTCTTTAAACTAACAAACCAATATATTATGGTCCTACAAACGAAGTAGGACCCTTTTGGGCTGCTTATGTGTATGTTGGTTCCAGGAAATCCTCAGCTGACCATCATCAGTATTGCTGTGCTCAGCCCAGGTGGTTACCATATGGCTCCCTGCTGTTTACTAGCATGCCCACGCCCACTTTGCTTCTTTTACTTAAATGGCTGCTCCTTGACTTTTGACAGTCTGAAGTTCTAACATTTTTCATACTCTCTTCAGGTCAGCAGCAGTCCAGCCACCCAAAGCCTTTCTCTCAAAGAACTTGATTTGGGGAAACTGTAGTTTTTGCAGCCACTTCAGGAAGTTCTACATTCCCCTGTGGGTTTATTATTGGGAATTTCACTGCCTTCTGCCTTATATTTAGACAGATGACTAGTTCCAAATTTCCCCCTATTTCTTTGAGAACCTGTTGTCTACAACTCACTCTTTAAAAATAATTTCTGTATCAGGTAGGGTTTTTGGATATAATCAATAGAATTATCTCTGAACAAAAAGAGGGATGTATCAGAATTCCATTGGAGGAGCTCATACAAATGATGTGGGACTGGACCACAGGCTGAGATCAGGAAACCCAGAAAGGCTGGGCAAAAGGGGTGACAGTGGTGCTGAGACAGGGACGGAGATGTCAGGGTCCAGTATGGTGTATGGTTAAGAAGTAGGTCTCCTCTTAGACATGATTACTCCTAGCATCTATTTACTGCTTTTGATCCTGACAGACTTCCAAACACAGCAAACAAACTTAAATGTACATATATCCTGCAAAGTATTTGAAGGGTTTTAGTAAAAGTAGTTTCCATTATTTCTAAAAAGACTTTTTCTATTCCAAATATTCAGGCTAGTACAGACGTAAGAGAGCAGAGATTAATAATTATCCTATCTTCAAACGTGACCTTCTTTGAGCCACTTAGCAATATTCCCAATGAAAGAACTGAGTGTAATTGGGCCACTAGCTATGTACACTTCTGCTAAACTACCAATCTGAAAGGTCATGTCTTGTTGAAAGTATCTTAAAACACCTGAGAGACAATTTCCTGGTTTAGAATTAGAGAAATTAATTAGGACAAATATTCTTATTAATTTGGAAACAAAGTTGAGTTATTTGAGGATCTAAAACTAGACACACACCTTTGGGAAAACATCTATGAACAGGCTGAGTTCAGCATCCAGTGAAGAGGAGGAATATTTGAATAAAGTATGTTTTAAGAAAGCAGGTGTGCGGAATTAAATTGAGGATGGTATGAAGGGGCAAAGAGACCAAAACTTATGGATGCTGCATGTCATTTGGGAAAAAAATCCAACAAAGAACCACAAACAAAGAAACAAGCAAAAGCAACAGAACATGTGCTCCCTTTCTGTTTTTGAAGCCATGGAGGAAAATATAAGCCACTGGTTGGTAATTTCACATAGTGTGACATTCCATGCAAATCATTAGAAGGCTTCCAACTACAGGAAGAGATTATCCACAAGCAGAGAAAATGGCAAAGAAAACATAATTGGTTGAATTGTAAGAAGCTCTACCTCAAAAAGGAGGGCCATATAAATCGCAGTTGGAGTGGACCATTACTAAGCAATTACTTCAGTTCGACATAAGGAAAGCAGAAAATTGTGCACTAGGGTTGGGCTAAGATAGATGGAATTCTGTGCCCATCTCTGTCTTTCACTTTGCTTGAGTACCATCTGTTTGTCCTCACGGCCTCAGGCAGGAGCCAGCACTGGTTTCTCGGGAAGGGGAGTGGTCCTTGTGTATGTCATCGCTTGTCCTGGGGATGATGGTGATGCTGTTCAAGGTGCAGATTAGGTGGTGGTGGGAAGCTTTGAAAACCCAAAGATTATCTTTCTGCTGTTGTAGAACAGATTAGAGACAAGTGGAGTGAGGGAGAAAGAAGTGGGGCCCTGAAAACCAATTCAAACTGTGCTCATGACCCTGAAAAGTGTCTTTCTCAGATCTCCTGTCTATCAGATGCAAAGGCTGAATTTGAAAATATCTAAGGTTCCTTGTATGTTTATGTTTCTGTGCTTAGTATATAGTTTTGTGAAGGTGAATTATTATTCTGGAACCCTTTTCAAATTCTTGTTCTGAATGAAACAAAACACCATTTTTTAAAAGTAACTGTCAAATTTTCCCTTTGGTATTTTCTGACGCTACACTTACTTGTGGCAAACAGTAGGGGTCAGACAAAGAATAGCTGTAGTTTTTCCAGTCGAGTCCAAACTTCTGTTGCCATTGCCTTACCTTGTGTAAAGATTCTAAAATCAGCCAAATTATATGTACTGTGGATATTTAGATATGAGTTTTTTTAATGAATTGTGTAAAGATTCTAAAATCAGCCAAATTATATGTACTGTGGATATTTAGATATGAGTTTTTTTTAATGAAGTCTTTTGACTTCGTTTAACTTAAATCAATGAGAATATCACACAATTTTGAAAAATAAAGTGACCTGTTTACTGTGAAAAAACTCCACTAGACCAGAGCAAAAGTTATTCTTGTTCAGTTGTAAATTTCTAGCATCAAGTGGGAAATTTAACAGCAGAAATATAGGATTAGGGAGCTGGGAACAGCTGATGGTTGGACATTAGGTCCTACAAGCAGGGTCCTTTTTTTTTTGTCATTTAGCACAAACACACTGTTATTGTTTCAGCAGTGTGGTGAGAAGTGTTCTAAAGGGCACAGTCTGGGAGCAGAGTGTGGTAACCATCACTCTCACAGGCCAGGAAAACCAGTGTGGGCCTCCAAGTGAATTACTGCCACCAACTCAAAGACTGGGAGAATTTTTTAAAAGTAATTATCTTGTTGTCAATAGCAACACAGTGAAGATATTTACCTTTTAAGCTTTTCTAGTAGGCTTTCAGACACAGGATAAAACTTACTCAATGAGCATTTTATTAAAAAGAAGATGCAGTTTCATCATAATGTTTTCAAAATGGGCGGAGTTGCATCATCAATAGAAATTCTTTAGAAGATTTAAATGACGATGGGTGAATATAAGGAGAAGTCTTCTCTTCATCAGTGGGGCCAGGAGTAGGGAAGGAAGATCAGTTGTGCATTCAGGGGGAATTGGTGGCCGTGTTTGGAAAGCCGACCAGCACAGAAGAACTCTGCCAGCTCAGCTGCGTCACCGTCAGCTTGACCCTCCACGCCCAGCCAGGGACCATCTCTGGGCATTGATGATGAGAGCAGCGAGAACGCATTCTGATGAGTCTCTGCCCCTCAGAGCATGTCAGGAGGTTTGACACAGGAAAGATCATTCCAAGTACACATTTAGCATGTCACAGGTGTGCTCCCCTTTTGCAATCAACGTGTAAAATTCACTTCATTTCCTCAGAGAATATACATAGTCTATAACTGCAATTTTCAAATAAAACTGAGCTGTGGAGTTTGGACCAAGCCCTATAGACCAGGGTGCTACCTCTTACAGTGCAGAGGTCAAAGTGGATAATGTACACACTGTCATCAAAGGAAAATAGAGTGTTTTCTGTAACAAGAGGAAACGTTTCCTCTTGATTATGGACGACCAGAGCCTCATAAACCCGTGAAGCATTTGGATAAAAACACAGTACATGATGGTCCCTAAGTGGAAGATGGGACAACCATTTTTTTCAATTTTATAAAACATGTTTCTTTTCATTAAAAAGGTGTTTATTGTTAAAAATGTCAAGCAAATACTAAAGCAGAAAGAATAGGAAAATGAAGTCCCACGTACCTATCACCCAGTTCCAACAGCTACCAGCTCATGGCCAATCTTGTTTCATTTATAACACCACCTGGATTATTTTGAAATAATCACCAGACATTATATCATTTCATCAGTGAATGTGAAACATGTTTAAGAAATTCCCTTCCAGATGTTAAGTCTCCCAGGTGAACCACTAATATCACTGAACTTTCAAAGTGAGCCAAGAATCCCAAAATGCAGGATCTGGGTCATATTGTACGGTATAATCCTCCTATATTGTAAATGCTTATATAAATGAAATTGTATTAAATACAAATGAAGGGGAGTCTAAAAGTGGAAAAGAAGCCAGAAACATGTAAATACAGACTGGAAGATATTTGCAAGGTGTTTGTGGTTGATTGTGTGTGTCTCTGTGAGTGGGTGTGTATGTCTGCATGTATTTATGTATTTGTCTATCTATCCATCCATCGATCCATTAGCTAGCTAGCTAGCTACCTACCTACCTAGCTACCTATCATCAATCTATCCAAAATTAGAATTTTCTTTCTGTGCTAATGAAGAATACATCTCCTTTTCCTGAACTTACCATATTCCTCGGCACTCTTTCTAACTCAACAGGGCATGTGAATCCAAGCAAACCTCTGGGTCAAGGTTGAAATGTGGCTGATGTACAAGAGATGTGGCATTGACCTAAAGTCCAAGAGGAACACATGATCAGTTCTGTTGCCTCAATCTTCCTAGAGCTCTTGGTTATTTGCTGGTGTTTGTGGGCTTACTAATACCTCGTGCAAAGTCATGTGGCTTCGTGTCTGCACGCTTCGTTCTCTCCATCCCCTCTCCCAGGAAGCTCTGCCCTTGATTCTTCCCACAGGCAACTGCTATAACTCAGATCAGTTGGAATTTATTATTGTATATAGTGTGAGTTAAGAATCCGATTTTATCTTCTTTCAAATGGCTTTTAAAACTTTTTTGCCCTTGTGATTTGAGATAGTCTTTATCATTTATTAATTTTCCATTTGTTCTTGGGTCAGTTTTCAGATTGTGTTCTATTCCACTGGTCCATCAGTTTATTCGGGGGCCAAGACCACACTGTTTTAACAATAGGGGCTTCTAAGTATGTCTTCATGTGGGATATACTTCATCATAGTTTTTCTTTTTCATTACCATCATAGCTATCCTTGCATTTTATTTTTCATTATGAACTTTGGTATTGGCTTGTGTAGCTCCAAAAAATGCCTGTTATGTATTTATTTTTTGATCACCTTAATTTTATAAATCGAGGGAGAAATAACATTTTAACCATGTATTAAGTTATCCTATCTCAAGAGCAAATGATGCTTTTCTGTTTGCTCAGGTCTCCTTTTGTCTACTTCAGGGATGTTTTAAAGTTTGCCTTACATAGGTTTTGCAAGTTTCTTGTTCAGTTTATTCCTAAGTATTTTATACTTTATTTCGCTATTGGAAATGGGACTTTTTCCAATATTATATCTTCTAACGGGTTATGATTTCTGTATCAGAGGCTGTTGATTCCTTTATATTAGTTTGACATTCTGCCCTATCACTGAATTATTTTGAGTATAATTTAATTATGTTCAAAAACCGTATGCCATGATATTTGCCAGTCTATTTACATATTCATGCTCTTTTGTAGTGTTTTAACCTACCCCCTTGAATGATTTTTTAACTGTAGTTTTTCTGTTAACCAAGGATGTAATTAGGATTACACTTGGAATTTACTATGATGTCCTCTAAGGAAAGACTTTCCCCGTCTTTGCCACATTTAATGTTATACTAAATGCTCCGTGTATTAAACTTTTTTCCAAGTGTGCTGCATTTCTGCAATCTTTGCAATCAAAGAACCTGGGTACATTTCTTTCTTTGCTAAGGAAGCAACACTTGCTTAGTGCATGATAAATGCTAACCTAGAATACTGCAGATTTTTCTTCACAACTGGTAAGATGTAATTTTTCCTCAACTTAGCATATTGATTTTATGGTCCCTATCATAAAATTGCAGGCCTGGGAAGTGCCTTGAGAAGCAGTTCCCCTGGCTCCACAGAGAACCAAAGAACTTGGCATGGAGATATCCTACGATTTTCTTCAGAAGCCCATTTTAGTGTTTAATAATCCGTAAGATTCTCAGAAAATTTTTCTTATATCCATATTAAATTACCAATGGTGCATAGATTTTTAGTTGCAATCCTGAACAACTGGAATAAATGACCTTTTCAAGCAAAACAGATATCCACGTAGGATCTGAAGAAGGGCAGTCTATGTGAAATAAACTGAAAATATAGCCTTCCTGGGCAGGAGCAAGAGATTTTCAATCAAGTGTGCCCAACTCCACAAAGTGTTTGTGCTGCAGCAAGCTGGACAGTTGTCATCAAATGATCTGACATGTAACCCTCTTGGACTCTCATGAGTAATACCAGCACCAGGACTGAAACTGACAGCACAAGATGAACTATGACCCAGAGTCAGACAAATTGTAGTTGTGCTGTCACGGTGATGGGTCAGGCACACAGACAGGCATTCCAAGCCGATCTTAGCAGGCACTCTGTGTCTGAGCAGACAAGCCCGGCCTGAGCCTAGCTCCCCGAACTACTGTGAGTCATTGCAGGGCAAGACCTCCTTTCTTTTTGCTTGTTCTCTAGATGTTGGTTTGCCTGATGTTTGACCTTGACATATCTGATGATTTCTGATTGTAGAATCAGAAACAGTAGAATAGTCTTGCGTTTACAGAACAGTCAGAAACTCTAATGACTGGGTAGCCTGGTGGTTCAGGGAAGGATGTCATTCATCCCTACTCCATCAAAGATGGAGAATAAGACGGGATCAAGAATGATGGACAATACATGGGACAGTGGCCAAGAGAACCTCCCAAACATGCAGCAGACTACTTGTGAACAGTAAGCAAACTTTTATTGTCTCAAACCATTGAGATGTTTAGGTTGTTTTTTACTGCTGTGCGATTAGCCTCTCCTGACCAACACAATTTTGAATCACAATTTGAAAGTGTGGCATTCTGCTTTTCTAACTTAACATTATGTCATTAGTATTTTCTCCATTTTGCAATATTTAAAAATAATCGTCCTTTTAAAAATGAAGTAATATGAGATAATAATCCCTCAAGGAGATGTATCATCATTTATTTAACTAATTCCTTATGGTCAATCATTTACACCTTTACACGTCTCCCCTGCTTTTATATAGATAATATTAAAAATGGGTTGATCCATAGAATTTCTTCAGATTGATTTCCAGGAGTGGGTTACTGATTTCTTTACTAAATTATAAATTAATGTATTTCTTCATGGTCTCAATAATAATACACTGAGCCTTACAGGTGAACTTGACAATGGCTGTAAGCGTGTGCCTGAAGATAACTGGGAGATAAGTCTATACTGTGCTCGAATCCGTAGGTGTGCCACCCTGAACTAAGGCATGAGCTTTGCTTTCTGGGCGGAGAGGTCCCTGCAGTGGCCAGTCCTGCTGTCAGGGGCGTGGCCTCCTTGTCACTGGGGCAGCCATCGCCCTGCAGACCCGGGTGTGTTCTGGGGCAGCTTCTCCTAACCCAACGGCACTCACGCTCTAAAGGGCCCTGACGGTGCTTTATCTCCCGGCTCTTCCACTGGAGCATCCCTGACGCTGCGGAGGCTGGAGGCTCTGAAGGATCTGATTGGACAGGAGGTGCAGAGAAGTTACTGCTCCCCAGGAGAGCTCGACCAATAGGAGATGGAAGAAGCGGATAATTCCTCTAACATCCTCTTGAATACAATTTGAAAACGGCGTAGTTTCGTACAGTCTCTCTGAGGACAAGAGTAAACAGTCCCCTTGTCACCAAGCCTTGTCATTCAGTACTGTGCTCTCTGTGTTCACCCTCCTTCCTCCGTGGGCTTACTCCAGTGAACTCTGCTTCCCTGAGATTGAGGTCCTCTCAAAACATGTTCGCGTATGAAGTTGTGTTTCAGGCTTTGTTTTCTAGGGAACCTAGGCCACGAAGATTACTGTTGCTTGAAAAGCACTGGAAACAACGACGGAAAAACGTTAACTCACTCTTCTTCACGTTAGCATTCTGATACTACTCTTACTATCTTAACATGGTTAAACATGCTGCAAAGGAGACAAAGTTCCTAATTCAAACTCATGTTAACTGATATCACCATAAAGCTTTGGGTTTGTACGGCTAGGCTAACAAAGTCTTTGTAACTTTCCATAGCACTAGGGATCTGTTTTGTGCGTGTGACCAGGACACCTTGAACCATAGCAACAAGGAGAGAACTATAACCTTCCAGGAGACAAGCAAGCAAGCAAGCAAGCAAGAAAGAAAGAAAGGAAGGAAGGAAGGAAGGGAGGGAAAAGAAAGGAAAGAAAGAAAGAAAAGAAAGAAAGAAAAAGAAAAACCAAATATGTTAGATGATGTTTACGTGGTAGGGTAAACTTTCTTGCATCTAGAATTTTTTTTCTTTTAATTCTAGATCTAGCAAGATATGTAATTATAAGTAGAAAGTGTAGGTAGTACATTTCATGTTTAATAAAGAAAACATGTTAAATATAAAACGCACAAATGTAATACATTTTGCTAAGGGCTTTTTTTCCCCCTGAACAGGTAGTTTGTTTATTTAGGGTTTATGGTTGAAAAGTAAACCCGGGAGGAAAGGAAAATCCTTTATAGCGCTTTGTCCAGCACACGTAAACCTTTAAAATCACGATTACGTGTCCAACTCGAGTTGCAGGCAGAGTGTTTATGTCACGCCCTTTCAGAGTTCTTGCTCACCAACCATTTAAATCCAGTGCTTTTTTTTTTTTTTTGCGGTACGCGGGCCTCTCACTGTTGTGGCCTCTCCCGTTGCGGAGCACAGGCTCCAGACGCGCAGGCTCAGCGGCCATGGCTCACGGGCCCAGCCGCTCCGCGGCATGTGGGATCTTCCCGGACCGGGGCACGAACCCGTGTCCCCTGCATCGGCAGGCGGACTCTCAACCGCTGCGCCACCAGGGAAGCCCTAAATCCAGTGCTTTTAGCCTGAATCACCGTCATGACAGATTAGGAGGAGGATGTGCAACACACTCACGCAAGGGGGCCGGTGGCGAACGTGCCTCACAGTGATATCGTGAGGAGCTGAGTATTTATCCCCCAACTGTCCATCTGTCATTGAACACTGTTTCCAGAGTCATTAATTCTCTTGATCTGCATGCGGGTGCAGAGAGTTCCCACACCCAGCAATAAGTTGTGTAACAGATGCCCAAGTTCCTCAAAGCCCACCATCCCATCCTTCTGGTGTGCTCTGTCCTTCTGGTTCTGAGGACTTTTTCAGGAGCCCCTGAGGACTGGGCTCCCTGAATAATCACAGCAGAATGGAAGTGCCAGGAAACGAATACCGCCAGATTCTCCTTGTCTCTGTATAACCAGTAACCCTCTGGAGCTGCAGGTAAATACCCAGCTCTCTCTCTCCTTTGGTGGGAGAATTCTAAAATGCTGAGGTGTTTGTTTATACCAGCGCTACTCAAACTATGCACTGCTGTCTGGTGCAAAAACTGTATAGTGCTGGGCTTCCCTGGTGGCGCAGTGGTTGGGAGTCCGCCTGCCGATGCAGGGGACACGGGTCCGTGCCCCGGTCCGGGAAGATCCCACATGCCACAGAGTGGCTGGGCCCGTGAGCCATGGCCGCTGAGCCTGCGTGTCCGGAGCCTGTGCTCCGCAACGGGAGAGGCCACAACAGTGAGAGACCCGCGTACCACAAAAACAAAAAAAGAAAAACTGTAGAGTGCTGATCAGATCTCACAGTTCACACCTCCTTCCTGCTAGGTCAGAAAGGAAGGCAATAGCTTAGAGAAGCGCAATTCGCTCTTAAAATCTTATGTAAAACTGTTAAAATTCCATTTCAAAATGTGGCTAAGTAGAGGATATTTTAAAGTTCTAATTTTCAAATGTCTTTTAATGTATATAGAGCATTCTTCCCACTTGTATATAGCACTTTGAAATAACTTGTGGTTTGAGCACTCTTGAGATAACAATAATTTCAAATTGAGACAGTAGAAAATATAGTGCCTAATACATGGTACAGATCACTTGCCCTTGATATCAGCTGTGGAGATTGGAGTAGTTGGCATTTAATGTCCCTTTCAGCTCACATGTTTTATTAAATTGGTGTTTAGAGTCCATCAAGACACAATTCAAGCAACATGTTGGTGGCCCCCCCAAGCTTCTCCTCCAGGCTCTCTGCTGAATGTCGGTGTGCATAAACTCTGCACAGTCTGCTTCTTAAGAGGCCAAAGGCAACTTTGTGGCACGATGCAGTGCCCTTTCCGTTAGCTTTTATGTTCTACGTGCTGAAACAATTTCTTAATATTAATCACATGAAATTAAAAAGGAAGCAACATTTGGTTTCTAACTATACATCTGTAATGCTGACATTCATCTCTAAGAAACTGAGGACGTGGTCTCTCTACTCCAGTGATTTCTCATCCACTGTCAAAACACCACTTCCTCAAACATCAGATCTTAAATGTTGGGTGATTGGGAGAATGTTCAGTATGACAACTGAATATTAAAAGTAGCTTTGTCATATATGACAGAAATTAATGTTTTGGTTAGAAAATCATTGTTACCCTAATAAAATAAGGTAATTGATGAGAAAATAATGTTAGTTGCTTACATAAACCTGACTATATGCCAGATTCTCTGTTAAACATTTTACATAGTTTACTCATTTAATTCTTAAAATAA
Source organism: Monodon monoceros (assembly GCF_005190385.1). NCBI lineage: Eukaryota > Metazoa > Chordata > Mammalia > Artiodactyla > Monodontidae > Monodon > Monodon monoceros. The sequence continues at coordinate 67,909,242 of NW_021703770.1, read as the reverse complement.
ACCTATGAAGTATAATACTATTATTATACCGACTTCACAGATGAGGAAACTGAGGTGAGGTAAAATTGAGTGATTTACCCACAATTATGCAAGTAGTATGTCATAGAACCAGGCTTTTCCCTTAGACAGACTCTATGAATTCTTAATCAATACATCATACCACAGAGCCATTTTCTCAAAGATTGTTAACTAATACGTACTTATTGCTACTTAGTTATTAGAATAACAATAATCAATAGGAATGTTATTTGGAATGACTAGAAAGCTAAAGTAACATTTCATGCTAGCATTTTCCATTTTTTTAGGTTTTTCTCATCAGATATGTTTCCTACACATACAATGAGTTTCTTCCCAGATGTATGTTATTGGAATTATTGGCAGTTATGTTAAAGAATGTCCAGAGACTTCTTTCTAACAACTACCAAAACCCTTGTTGTATTATTTTCTTTTTAATTTTAATGTACTTGTTCTTTGGGGTTTCTTTTAAATAGCTTTATTGTAACATAATTCACACAACATAAAGCTCACCCATTTAAAGTATGTAACTCACTAGACTTGTGCAACCATCACCACAATCTAATTTTAGAACATTTTCATGACCCCCAAAGGAAAGCGCATATCCACAAGCAGTCGCTCTCCCTCCCCGCTCTCCCCTTACAAAAGCACTCATCTACTTTCTGACTCTATAGACTTGCTTATTCTGGACATTTCATATAAATGAACTCATAAAATATGTAGTCTTTTGTACCTGGCTTCTTTCACTTAGCATTAATAATTTTAAGATTTGTCCGTGTTATAGTAGGTATTATTAGTACTTCCTTGCTTTTTAAGTTTTGAATAATATTTTACTGCATGGATACACCACCTTTTCTTTATCCATTCATCCACTCATGGACATTTGGCTTGTTTCCAGTTTTCAGCTGTTATAAGCAGTGCTGCTTTGAGTGTTCATGTACAAGTTTTTGTATGGATATATGTTTTTGTTATGCTCGGACATATATATAGGAGTAGAATTACTAAGCCATGTAGTAGCTCTATGTTTATCATTGAGAGGAATTGCCAAATTGGCTGAACCATTTGGCATTTGATGTTTTTTCAAAGTGGCTGAACCATCTGACATTTCCAGCAGCGATGTTTAAGGGTTCAAATTTCTCCACCATGGTAACACTTGTTATTGTCTGTCTTTTTTATTTTAGCCATTTTAGAGAATCGGAGGCAGTATCTTGTGATTTCTATATGAATTTCCATGATGGCTAATGGTTTGACATCTTTTTATGTGCTTATTGAACCTTTGTATATCTTATTTGAGAAAATGTCTATTAAAATCCTTCACCCATCTTTTAATTAGGTTGCTTGCATTTTTTTTATGAGTTGTAAGAGTTCATATATTCTGAAATAAAACCCGTACCAGGTACACGATTTGAAAATACTTTTTCCCATTCTGTGTGTTACTTTTTCATTATTTGAGAGCATTGTTTGTGCCACAGAAGTTTGTAGTTTTATGTAGTGAAACATTCATTTTTTTCTTGTTACTTTTGTTTTTCCCGTCATATCTAAGAAACTGTTACCTAACCTAAGATCATAAATATACACACCTATGCTTTATTCTAAGAGTTGTATAGTTTTAACTCTTATGTTTTAATCTACCATCCATTTTGATTTAACTTTTGGTATGATATAAGGAAGATACTTGTGGTAAACAGAATAATAGCCTCTGTAAGGATGCCTACAACCTAATCCCTGAAACCTGGTTTCAGGGAATTAAAGTTTTAAATGGAGTTAAGGTTGCTAATCAGATGACCTTAAAGTAGTGAGATTATACTGGATTATCTAAGTGGGCCCAATGTAATCACAAGGGTCCTTAAAAATAGAAGAAGGAGGCAGAAGAGGAAAGAGAGAAGAAAGTGTACAATACAGAAAAATAGAGAAAGTGATGCAACATTATGGGCTTTGAAGACGGGGAAAGGGGTACAGGAGCCAAGGGATGCAGGCGGTCTCTAGCAGCTGGAAAAGCCAAGAAAACTTATTTTTCCTAGAGCCTCTAGAAAGAAATGCAGCTCTGCCAGCACCTTGATTTTTGTACAGTAAGTCCACCTGACTTCTAATTTAAAGAACCATAAGATAATACATTTTTTGTTATTTAAGCCGCTGTGTTTGTGGTCATTTGTTATGGCAACGCTAGGACATCAATACAGAGCCCAGCTTCATTCTTCTGCATGTGGAGATTCATTTGTCACAGCAGATTTTGTTGAAAAGCTATTCTTCTCCCACTGAATTGTCTTGGTACCCTTGCCAAAAGTCACTTGGCCATGAATATAGTTGTTTTGGGACTCTCAATTCTATTTTTTTGATCTGAATGTCTATCTGTATGCCAGTGCTATGTTGTCTTTATTATTGTGACTTTTTAATAAGTTTTGAAATTGAGAAGTATATAAGTCCTCCAACTTTGTTTTCCTTTTCAAGATCCTTTTGGATCCCTAGCATTTCCATATGAATTTAGGATCAGTTTGTCTGTTTCTGCAAAAAGCATCTGGGAGTTTGATAGGGATTCTTCAGTTAATTAAAGGATCTAATTAATTAATTTAAAGTTAATCTGTAGATAAGAGTGGATCATGACTGAAAACTCTGAGGCTTGAGCGGTGCTTTCAAGGAGTCATCCGTTGACCTCATTCCATGTTTCAGGACCCCACGATTCCCTGCAAGGTCCTTTACCAAATGACAGAGCATGTATCTCTGGAGCTCTGCAGTTGATTCTGTTAGATCTGCTTGTTGCTTATCTCTGTTGGGGATCACAGCCTCTGTAGGCTGTCAAAGAGAACTTCAGGCTGTCACACTTTAATCTTTAATCAACAGCCCCCAGCTTCTCATTATTCCTCTGCAAGGCACAGAGTTGGCAAGAGACAGGAGCCTTTATTTGAACAATCTCTGTTTATTTAAGCCTAAAGTCCATATGCCTCCTGTCATGTCACGATGACTCAATACAAGGACTTTCTGAGCAGTCTGACTGTTCTAGAATCCATTCTCTCACAGGTAACTGCAGTGATGGAAACATCACTGAAATAATGGACCCAGACTGACCATTTGTCAGGGATGTATCATAGCGAAGAGGGCAAAGGAAATTGCATTAGAACATTTTATTTTCTTGCCACATGATGAAGTGACAGACATAGTTTTGAAATGCTAAACCATGTCATTTTTTTAATCCTTGTTTTCCCCCCTTTTTCTTTCTTCTTTAAAGCCAATAGTTGCTCTTGTGCTTTTCTCATAAGAGGGAGATAAAAGATCCAAATGTAGAAAAGAGCCTGCTAGCTTCTGGTTCTGATCTCTTTCCTACAGTCTGTCTGGACATTAGCATATCTGATATATGTCCTTGCCCAGTCCTGGTTGGTCAGAATGGCTTCTGAACGTATGGTCCCCATCCTGGGATCTCCCAAAATGCCTTTCGGGAAGGTCTCCTTCTCTGATGTCTCCCTGCTTTCTCAAGCTACACTTTAGTTTCTATGGTTCTGGCCCCAGTCTCCCATCCATTACCACTATTACTAAGCAGAATTTTGACACATTTATTAAATAAACTTTGAGCAGATATTTGTATATTATGATATATGATAATACAAACTCAATTATTTTCCAAATTTCTCGTGTCTGAATGAACGGGAAAACAAAAGCACACACCATTTGAGTCAACTAATTATAAAATATTTTTTGAATAAATAGTTGAATTACTTTGCAGTTACACTAATAATTACTGTTAACATGTCAGAAATGAGTGGGCTACAAAATAGTCGGTCTAGTTACTTAGGTGATTTTAATAAATGAGCTGGGTCAACAGTGTACTCATTTAATCAGCCATTTGGTGACTGGTTATTATGTTTAAATGAAAGCGTTCAGAAGACACTGCTAAAAGTTTCTTAAAAGATGATGTGAAGTATTATGTGACTTGCTTCAATTTACAAATATTTGTAATGTATCCATGGCATAAAATCACTGCACTGCAAGAGAACAGACATGGATTCTGCCTTCACAAGTTTCCAGTCTGTTTCAGAGATTGACAGGCCAGCTGCCTACTTTTATGAATAAAGTTTTATTGGAACATGGCTACACTGATTTATTTATGTACCGTCTATGGCTTCTTTCATGCTACTAGGACAGAATCCAGTAGTTGTGGCAGAGACTATATGACCTACAAAGTCTCAAATATTTATAGTTATAACTCACCATTTAGAAAAAGATTACTGACACCTGGTCTATTATAATGTCACAGAAATAACAGCAATATCACAGGTAAATCATAAAGAAATTGAGAAGAAAATAAGAGACATTTCAGGCATTAAGAAAGATGCCTTTTCTAGATTAGACACTTAAATATTGTTGGGTATATTGAAGCCATCAGTCAATTTGAAACTTGAAATATTTGACCTTGGGAGAGGGAATTTATACTGACCATCTAGTCAAGTGGAACAATGCAAATAAAATTTCAGGATATTTCCTCTGTGGTTCTGCTACATCCCCCCCAATCTCCAGTCACTCCCTACATTCCATCCAACAAGACTGCCTGACCTTCTCAACACTTCTCTTCTGTCACTGGGCTCACACTCATTGATTTTTACTGAATCTCTTCTCATCCTCTTATCATTATCTACCTATGGAATCCTACACATACTTCAAGATTCACATGCAAGGCTCTTTTATTCCCATAAAGCTTCCTTTCCTTGTTCTCATTTTTGGGAGCAATTTCTCTGACATTTGTCCTCTCTAAACCTTATCCACAATTGTCTCATGGGACACTTTACACCCATAGATTATTCTTAAATTGTTCATAAATTGCTTATACTCCAGTAAACTGCTAGAATATAAGCTTTTAGGGGACAAAGTTTATGCTTTACCTGTGTTAGTTCTTCATGATAGTTAATAAAAGTCAGTAAGGGTGTAATAAATGATAGCTGCCATCTGGTTCCCTCTCTGTTTTAACTCTGCAGAACATTTATTGTTTATGTTGTATTTTCTCATTGATTGTTTTGTTGAATGGCTGTGTCCCTCCATCAGAAGGTAGACATCATTTGAGTAGGAATTTTGTCTGTCTTTTTCACTGCTATGTCCCACTGCCTAGCACATCCCAAGTGCTCAAACAAAATGTGTTAAGTGAATTAATAATTGAGTGAATGAAAGAAATCCTAAACCTGTAATTTCAGGAAGTAATGGTTAGTGCCTTCATACACTAGAACAATTTTATTTGATGTTTAATAAGAACTTTGATAAATGAGTTTCCCAAATTATCTGTGAGCGGGCATTCTTATATTTACAAGTTCCTAAATAATTACATGGGGAATAGTATGCAAATTCAAAGCCATTAATTCTTCAAATATAAATATCAATTTATCTGTAAGAAGGTATAACATTCTTCAAGATTAATAATTATAAAATATGGGAATTTTTAAAGACTTTGTACTGATGCTGAATTTCAGGAGATTAGAGAATTTGATAATTATCTACTAATGCCTCCTACTGCCTGATAAATTCTAACAGGGTAATTACCAATATGCTCCATTATTATTCCTAAGGGTAAGACATGATGAACAAGAAATTTCTAGGCAATTATTCTTCTCTGGTCTGGTTAGCAAGATACTAGGCAGATAAAGGGACCATTTAATCATGCAGGAAAAGCACCCATTCACTGAAAAAGGGCTGCTAGACTTTTTCAGGACTCTTAATATACAAAAAGACACTTTTAAATGGAGGAATGCAGACAATTGGCATTGTACACAACTGACACGGCTTCAGAGATGACAAAGTGAAGATATTTCTGGTCACTTGTTATAAAAGCTCAGAAATACAAAAAGTCCTGCTTAAAATTTCCCCTTTATTGCTTGTTTATTTTCTTCAACTTGCTAAATTCACACTTAAATCATATCCATATGTTCTCAGTTTAAACCACAACCATATATATCTATATATATTTTTTGCGGTACGCAGGCCTCTCACTGTTGTGGCCTCTCCCGTTGCGGAGCACAGGCTCCGGACGCGCAGGCTCATCGGCCATGGCTCACGGGCCCAGCCGCTCCGCGGCATGTGGGATCTTCCTGGACCGGGGCACGAACCCGTGTTCCCTGCAATCGGCAGGCGGACTCTCAACTACTGCGCCACCAGGGAAACCCCACAACCGTATTTGTAACCACAACCATTTCGAAGCTAGAAAGGTGACTCCACATCGCTTTCAATTCCTCTTTTTATATTCATGTTTGATAAAGAGTTCATACAATTAGAATCTGTGCTGAGCAGAAATGGCTTAAAGGGCACATTTCACAGTTACTTGCCACTGGCAGCTGGAAGTGACGGAGCTTCAGACTCTAATGTCAGGCAGGCCTGGACTGGAATCCTGGCTCAAACAACAGTAAGTGTGTGCACTTGAACAAGCTATTGCAACCCTGGTCTACAGCTGGGGGTAACGATAGCACCCATTTTACAGAATTGTGTTGGGGAAGAAATGAGATCATGATGGAGGTACCAACAGCTCGTGCCACACGGAATGCTGAGCGTTTTCAATGTTTTATCCCACGTTATCCTCACAGCAACCCTAGCAGATCAGAACTACTCTTACCCCTACTCTCAGAAGCAGAAACCGAGGCACAGATGAGTGAGACATAGTGAGATCTTAATGTGTATTATCATTTGTGTTGGTGTACATGGAGGACTTTTATGTTTTACTTGACTAAAAATATACTAACACTAAGAATCAACCAACGTTACATTGACCCTGGAACTAGGCTGAATGCTTTACATGATTTTCTGAATGAATTCTCACATCTTTCCTTGGCCATACCACAGTAACCCCAATTTTGCAAATGAGCAAATTGAAGTTTAAAGAGGTTGAGTTATACGTCTGAGGTATAAGAGCTAGAAAGCAAAAAAGGCCAAGATGCAAACCCAGCAGCCTGATGTCAAAGACTGCAGAAGTAACCTGTGCTACTCTACACTTACCCGGGTTTATTACCTCATACCCGGGTTGTTAAATAAGCAAGAGGAAGTGGATTTGACAAAGAGGTAGGTTGTGGAGTAAGAACAAGAGCGTCCAGAGTAACTGGAATTCGATTTGGCACACACATATTATCGTCTAATAATACTGTGTCAAGCACTTGGGGCAGAGAAAGTAATATGATGGTGAATTGACTCTAAGGTGCCACTTTTTTGTTTGTTTGTTTTTGTTTTTTTATACAGCAGGTTCTTATTAGTCATCAGTTTTATACACATCAGTGTATACATGTCAATCCCAATCGCCCAATTCAGCACACCATAAGGTGCCACTGTTTGTGATGTGGATTATTATTTTATTTTCAATTAAGGAAAAGAGTACCAAGAGTAGTAGGAGATCCTGCATTAAGTTGAGACAAGGGTTATACACTTGGTATAAGAGTAAACAAAAAATGAGCCTGACAGGCAGAAAAGCACAGGGGAAGTTACATGTCTCAGTCTCACCCCTGGGCAAGGGAGGAAAACAGATCTCACTTGAAAATGTGAAGCTGGTATTCACTCATCTTTGTGGTCTGAAAATACAGGTTTAATCTAAAGTGGTTTCAGATTAGTAATTTCTGAGAGAAGCGAACTCAAATACTCTCTACGAGAACACACAGTAATTCAAGCCTAAGATGATTTTAATTGCCATTGATTGTAAAATGCATTCTGATTTCAGAGTTTTTGAAATGTGGGGAAAAAAACTCAGAATAGATGAAAGAGGGTATGAGATGTACTTCTTGCCTTAAAAGAGCTTAGAAACATCTGATTGCATTATGATTAACAAGATAAAACACAAACAGACAAGTTATTATATCAGAGTGCAAAATGAGTGTTGCCGATGTGTAGGAAAATGAGAATTTAAAATACACAAACTTCTGGCGAGAACAGTGAGTTGGGAAGTCTTCATGAGTAGGTGGGACTCAACCTGGATCTCGATACCTGGGTTGGATTTGGACGGGGAGGGAAGGAGGGAAGTCATGAAAGAAGGTGTGGAGTGAGATTAAATTACAATATTTTTAGATTGGAGGAAATGAGGAGACCAGTCCAGCTGGAATGAGGAACTTGTAGTGGGCAGGTAAGTTTTGAGAGTCCTATTGAGAAGATATCATAGAAGGCTTATAAGAGGAGACCTAAGTTAAGAATTAGGACTGGAAATGAAATCATTTATTCATGTATTCTGTTAGCCACTTGATCAAAAAACTACCCAATCAACAAGCATTAAGCAGACTGCTTCATGCCAGGTCCTGTTCTGGGAGCTAAGCATAAAATGATGGATCATACAGTATCTTGTCCTGTAAGTTACAGTTATTTAGCAGAAGAGCCAAGTAAACAATTGGGCTTATACCACAGTATGTCCTATCATAATAGCTGCAATTTATCTAACAACAATTGTTTCCGAGGTCCTAAGTAGATAATTTATATGTTATATATTATATTTTAAAAACAAAAAATATAGTTATTTTAAAGTCAGTTTCTTACGGCAGCAATAAAAATCCAACACATTCTGTCTGATCAATTCTACTTCCTTCATCCCTCAGGGGTGTTAATTCTGAAAGAACTTCCCAGTCAACTTCCTGCAGCAGATCTCTGCCTCAGCGTCTTGTTTCCATGGGACATGCATGACCCATGACACTAACAAATCGTTGACTCATGTTTTTCTACTTGAAATATCAAGCTCATGCTCACTGAATCACTGGTGGTATTGAAACGGAGCAGGACCCTGTGGTCCTTGCCCCCCATGTCCTCCGCCTGCCTTTTGTCTGCGGAAAAACTTTAGCCAAAGAATAAGTTTAATCAGAGAAAATGCAGAAGCAAAGGAAAACAGTCCAATAAGACTAAATAATAACAGTTTAGTCATTAAGCAAAGTCAAGGACCTTTAATTCCTCCTCAAGGGCTACAGATAAGATTCTGAGCTGTATCCTGTGAGCTGTCTTATGGATACTGAAGCCCTCCCCGGGTGGAAGAAGTTAACTACATGATGAGCAGACTGTAGCCATGACACAAGCTGCCACAATTCTGAGAACTGGCCTCAAGGAAATGGAAACAAACCGACCCTGGAACTGAAGATTAACTGTACCTAAAACAATCAAGATGACACTGATCAGACCACCACGTGACCGATTTCAAGATGACTGTCAGAGCTGCCTGTGCTGTTTCTGCATGGAGCCCCCTCCCTCTGTCTATAAAAGTTCTTGCCCCCTGATTGGCAGTGGGGGGAGTCGGCCTTTGGACAGGAGTCCGCCCTTCCCCTGGTCGCCGGCATCCAAATTAAAGCAAACTTAACTTTCCACCAACCTTGCCTCTTTATTGGCTTTTGAGCGATGAGCGGCTAGACCCCACTTTTAATTATAGTATTGCTGATAAAATCAACTCAAGGGCATGAGATCGTGCAGCTTTATTTGCAAAATTTATAGCTTGGATAGACAGGTCAGCCTTTGCGGGACCATGGCCAAGAATGTGATGGGACAGGAGGAGGCTGGCGTATAGTGAGTCAGGGAAATCAAAGACCCAGTGCAGCTGTCAGGGAGACCCAGGCAAGCACTATGGGCCCTTCCGTTGGGGAGAAGCTCTACAGCAGGTTTTAGGAACCCAGTCCCGAAGTCTGGTAGGCAGAAGATTAAGAACCAAAGGGCCCGGGTGGTAAGTACTGAGGCTAACATGATGAAAGAGGCAATTAATAAATGCAAACTCCCTATTTCTGTCCCCATGTGGATATCTGAGAAACTCCTCTGTTGCATGGGATTCTTTCTCAGAGTATAGTTTCCCCTGAGCAGCAGGAAAAAGTACTTTTTGTGTGTGGGTACTTTAAAGCAAATAAAGCTGTTATTCAAGGCGAAAGGAAAAAAAGTCAAACAAATTGTCTCCTCTCTCATTTAAAAACAAAACCAGAATAACAAGGCCCAGACGTACATCTGAATGTAACTACAGGGAAAATAAAATGTGCTCGGCGTTACCACCTGTCAAGGCAATACACGGTGTACAGTGGAAAAGGGGATAAAAGCTACCATTAGTGTCACTGAGTCAGCATGGGGGACCTGTGAGACACGGGAAATGCATTAGCCACAAAATGGGCTCATTTGAGCACTTTTCTTAAGATGGTAGGAGGCTTTTTCACATCAGTCAGTGTTGAGGCTCACAGCTCTCTGAGGATCTTGAACAGAGTTACCCGATACCAAACGGACTACAGTGAAAGCCTAATTACCTCCATCCGTGTTGTGAATTCATCTCAACACTTGAATTACCCCAGCCTCTGGGAGCAGGAGAGTGGCTGTGACATTACCTCAAAGAGGTCCAGAGAAAGAGATAAACACTGGGCTTTCCCTCTCTGTGCTGTCTGTCTAAAGCATTGCTCACGCTCTGTGGTGTATCATACTTGTGGTTTACGTGACCATTACCTGACAGACTGAAAACAACCTTTACGTGAGGGTCTGAGTTTGATGACTTTATTGTTCAAAATTTAATTTCCTGCGCCATCTTGCAAAGCAAATATCTACTGAGTGAAAGATAACCACCTAAGAGGAACGGCAGTTTGGGTAATTGCTAAAAGGCATAGTTGGCCTGACTGTGGTCTCTAACTGATGCCAGGTGGATTTGATGAGCCTGAGATGACAAGGTTCCCTGCATCCACCAGGAACTTCCTACCAGGCCACCTGCCTGGTCATGACCTGCCCCACCAGCACACCTATGCCTGGTGGTCCTGAGAGGGGACCTGGCAACCCTCGATGAACAAGAGAGGGGAGGGGACAGTAGCTGCTGGCCCAGGTTCCCTTGCTTTCTAGCCCAGTGAAGCTTCAGGATCTCTGACCTTGACGTTTAGGAACAGAGATGTTACAGGCATCTGGTCCATCGCTGGTGAGCATGGCCTCAACCTGGCTGCTTGTACTTGATTTCTCCTGGTGCCTGCACAAATCAGGCCACAATGATTTGGGATGAATTTTTTTAATGCTTTTTACCTAATATGATTAAACACTGCACACCAGTCCCACTAGAATAGAAGAGTCTTAGCAAAATGTTTAGAACTATGGTGTACTATAAAAACTCAACTTAGTTGTTAATATTTGTACTAGTTAGCTTGGTTTGGCATAGCAAAACATCATGCACTGGGTGGCTTAAAACAATGGAAATTTACTTTCTCAAAGTCTGGAGGCTGGAAAGTCTAAGATCAAGGTTCTGGCAGGGTTGGCTTCTGGTAAGGCTGCTCTTCCTGGTGAGACACACACACACACACAGAGAGAGAGAGCGAGCTCTGCATTGTTTCTTCTTATAAGGACTCTTCTGAATTAGTGCCCCATCCTTACGGCCTCATTTAATCTTTTTTTTTTTTTTAATTTCTGTTGGAGTATAGTTGCTTTACAATGTTGTGTTGGTTTCGCATGTACAGCAAAGTGAATCAGCCTGGGGGGAGGTGATAAATTAGGAGACTGGGATTAACATATACCCATGACTATCTATAAAATAGATAACTAATAAGGACTTACTGTAGAGCACATGGAGCTCTACTCAATATTCTCTGATAACCTACATGGAAAAGAATCTGAAAAAGAATGGATATATACATATATATATAAAACCTCATTTAATCTTAATCACTTCTTTAGAGACCCCCATGTCCAAATATAGCTACACTGGGGGTTAGGGCTTCAATGTACGAATTTTGGGGGGACACAAACATTCATTCCATAACGTCCATCACATTGATATGGAAATATTGATTTATTGATAATTAAAAAGAATGAAGAATTCTGAATAATTTATAATGCACAGAATTTCAATTACTAGTAGTGACCCTTAGGCTATTGTTACAGATAGCCAAAAAGAATCCCTTCACATCTTATTGTGCTTTTCAGTTTACAAAGATCTTCCTTATATATTAAGGACCACAACTATCCAATAAGTGTTTTTAATTTTGCTTCATTGATCAAATAATTTAAGACACTAAAGAATAACATGAAGAAAAAATATCCCCAGACAACAGGTAGCATATCATGTCATATAAACTGAGAGTCATAGTAAAAGTTACAGCAAAATGGTACATCCTTACATTTTACTGAATAATTATTGTCATGCTTATCTTCATGATTTCTTTCCTTCTGTTTATGTTAGGTATAATTTACTTCTTTTTTCCTCTAGCTTCTTAAAGTGGACTATTGACTTGAGGTACTTCTTCTATTCCAATATAGGCACTGAATACTCTCAATTTCCTTCAAGCATTGCTTTACCTACTTTTCACAAATTGTGGTATGTTGTGTTTTCATTTTCATTAATTGAAAAATATTTATTTCTCTTCTGATTTCTTCTTTGACTCATGAATCATAATATTTAGGATATTGTCGAATTTCCAAATACTTAGGATTTTTCAGATAAACTTCTGTTACTGATTTCTAGTTTATTTCTCTTTTGTGTAGAAAACATACTTGGCATGATTTTTTTTTTTTTTTTCTCGTGGTACGCGGGCCTATCCCTGCTGTTGCCTCTCCCGTTGCGGAGCACAGGCTCCAGACGCGCAGGCTCAGCGGCCATGGCTCACGGGCCCAGCCGCTCCGCGGCATAGTGGGATCTTCCCGGACCGGGGCACGAACCCATGTCCCCTGCATCGGCAGGCGGACTCTCAACCACTGCGCCACCAGGGAAGCCCTGACTTTTATCTTCTTAAACTTGCTGAGACTTCTTTGAATGTCCAGAATAGAATCTCTCAGTGAATATTCTACATGAACTTGAAAAGAAAGTGGCTGGGTGGAGTGTACGGTGAAGTTATGATCTACATGTACTTAAACTTGGTCTTAAAGAGAGCACTTTGTATTTAGGCTAAGATTTTTTTCTTAGAACTTATAAGGACATGACTTCAACATTTCTGAGCGATTTATATTTTAAAAGCTGATCTTATCTACTGCATATTTCATCTTTCATAGGCAGGAAGATATTTACTCTAGTACTGGTTGGCAAGGAAGGATAGCATCACGATGGGTAAGATGGTGGCTCATGTGTGTTTGTGTTTGAGTCAATGCATGAGCATGTGTATTCTTATGTCCCTTTAGATGCTGACTTATTTGAGTCTGGAATTTTTGAAATAGGTAAACCCTATATTTCTGTTTCTTGAGGTCATCTCAAGAAACCCTTGTGATGATATAAAATATTTGGGGGATAGCTATGTCACAGATTGAGAAATGGGTACTAGAGATAAGTTAATTATTAATAGAATTGAAAACTTGGCATTCCCAATCACAATTCCCCAGCCCCAAACAATTTTATTTTTATCTAAAGAGGAAAACAATTAATGATACCTTTGATTATTAGTTTTATTTCCCTTCTTTACCCTTTTTGACCAGAAAAACTCTTCATTCTTCAATCATTCATTCACTCTCTTATTTGACAACTATTTATTGACCCCTACCACTGAGCTCAGGTTGTATGGACAGAGATGAAAGCAGCAGTCCCTGTTCCCAAAGAACTCACAGGTGGTTCGAATTGTTCAAAGGCAGAGGGCAGATGGAAAACAGCAAAGCTAGAGATGATGCAAGTGGCCACTTAATTTTCATTGATGACAAGGAATTCAAGCATTGCTGTTTTTCCCATTGCAAGAAATATGGGACTTCACAGAAAAGTCAGGACTATGGATGTTGATTCAATTTTTTTACACTTGGAACCCCCATCCAAAAATGTGAGGTTTTCAAAATAGAAGTCTAGCATTGATTAGGGCATTCATTTCCCTGGAATGATGAGAAATGAAAGTGGTCGTAGAAACAAAGAATAAATAATCAAAGACACAATTACATGGCGAATAGGAAGAGTAGGAATGTATATACTCAGAAATGATTTTATTTTTAATTTCTCAAATATTGTAAAACAAGAACAACAAAGATTTGCTATATAATAAACTTTATCCCTTGAAGAGTGGTGCCCACAGCAATCCTGTGAGGTTTGAACTAATTTTTACAGAAGCAGAAACTGAAGCTCAGGGAAGTTAGGTAACTTGCTCAGACACCCAGCTATTAGGTGGCAGAATGAGAATTTGAAATTAGGAGAGGAAGGCTCACAAGCCGCGCTCCTACCCTACATTTTGCAGCCTTGGTGCATACCATCTAAGAATCCTTCAGGAGCTGCCCTGCTCTGCTCCTGTGACTGAGGGCCATTCTGCCTCAGGTCCTGGGCCTCCCACTGCAGGATGAGAAAGAAATGAAACATTTCCCCTCGCATAGGAAGAAACTGACAAGAATGTGTTTTAATTAAATTTTAGTAGAATTTACATCCCAATAAGGGTGTGAATTTATTCTCTCTGTCATAATCCTTCCGGGCCATTTAAATCCTATTTCCTAATTAAGAATTTCTCACCAAAACTGTATTCGTGCGTACTTGCCTCTTCAAATTCTGTTTCAATCTAATAGAATATATTTTCAGACTTACAGAACTGAAAAGAATAAAGCACTTTAAAATTCACTTTAGTGTACTCAAAAGGAAGCTGGGTGTCATTTTAGGCCCTGGCTCAGCACTTTACAATGGATTTTGGGGGAACACACATGTTTCCTAAAAGTTCATCAGTAATAGGAATTTCATTAGAAAAAAAAGGCTAATAATATATTAAACTGTACACACACGTGCACAAACATACATATATATAAAACGTGAAGACTAAATGTTCTAAAATATACATTTAAAAATTTTATATGATGGCTTGTTTTTAAGATGAAGGGTATTGCGTCTGAGAAAAGGAGCATTATCTGAAAGACCATCTGATGAAGAACCTCAGTCCCCTGGGCGTGAAATATAAGTAGCTTTTCCAGTATGTTCTAAGAATGACACTGTGCTTGTCTTTTTCGTGTTCTATGCTCCTATACCCATGATTGTATAACCGTGTTATACATTTGGCATATAACTTTAAGATGTGACTCTGACTTTATTAGATGTCCTCTCTGTGCCAACCACTCGATATGTCCCAAGATTATAAAGACCAATAGGACATTGAATCTACCTGCAGAGGCAGAGCAGCTGGTCAGAGGCAGTGAGCCAACCTTTGCCAGAGCGTAGCATAATCAGATTCAACATACAGGTAGGCACAGGTAAAGTGATGCCTAAGTAGGATTTGGAAGGTTAAGAAATTAGGCATGGAAGAGGCTCAGGTTGTCTCTAAATAAGCCAACACCACCCCTCTGAAATAACTTTTTTTTTTTTACATTATGGCTACTCTAAATTTTTAAGGAAAGTATACACAATAAAAGTATATGATTTAACCAGTTAGTCTCCAAAATAAGGTATGTATACAGAATTTTAGAATACTTTTCTATTTGTAATAATTTTGAATATATTTGCTATTTTAAGGGACTAAAAAAGTTTAAGGAAATGGAAATATAAGCTTTGTTAGCTATCATTGTAGATGCTTGCTATTATATTATTAAGTTAAAGGGAAAAATTGAATGAAATTGCCAATTGCCATTCCAAAATCATGGTGAGCTCTTACCTAATGTAAGAGTATGTCAGTAATGTAAAATCTGAATTCTGTCATGATAAGCCTTACAGGACAGAATAAAAATGACAGCTGAGGTAGTTTAGAGCTGAATTTGTCAGTCTTCAAAATAGTATTTTAAAAGTAGACCAAAAATCCCCAGTCCATTCATAGTCGTGTTGTCTGTCCACTTACCTTGTACAGTGTAATGTCAAGTCTGCTGATTTGTTTTAAACAAATAACTGTCTTTTGCAATCACAAATTAAAAATAAAGAAAACCTGACTAGACTCAGGATAATTGCTGAATAATAATTTCTATTCACAAATTACTTCAGTGTTTAACTTCTACCATCAAATCTAACCATTTTACATTTAACTCTGAAAATTGAGATCAAAGATAAAAAAGTAATTTTTTAAACAGTCTTCTTTTCCCTTTGGAGAAAAAATTCAGAGGAAAAGAAGGATGGAAGCCAAGTATCAGAGTTGAATGATTAAAGGTATAATACAGCAGAAGTTGTAAGTGTCAATGTTCAGATATAGTTTGCTGCTAAACAAGAAGGACATGTTGGCTTGTTTCTCATATGGAAAAGAAAACTTCAGCTTGTATTTGAAATGTGAATCGGCGTATGCAATTTCAGCGTAGGAATTATAATAAGCACCCTGGTTTTCAAGGTTTAAACTTCCTGGGAAATATTGAAGAATTTAATAAATTAATGTAAACCCTGAGAATAAATTTAGAAATATATACTAAATTTATTTTATTCTAAAGCACAGAGAAATGATCAAAACCAGGTTGTACTGCCAATTGCATTTGAATTATGAAATCTTTGTCCCATAAATGCTCTTTGAGTAGCCAGCACCTTCAGGACACCTTGTAGTTTACAGTTTCTACTGGCAATGTAGCTTCTTTAAAATTCAAGGAAAACTTTAATATCAATAAGAAACAGATCAGAATAGTTCATGCTAATAAAAAACGAGATCAGAAGTCTACTCTAGTTTGCAACTGTATTAGTTTCCTAATGAAACAGAGTACCACAAACTGGGTGCTTTAAAACAATAAAAAAGTCTCACAATTCTGGAGGCTGGGAAGTCCAAAATCAAGGTGTCTGCAGAGCTATGCTCCCGCTGAAACCTGTGAGGGAAAAGAAACTTCTTTGCAGCTTCCTAGCTTCCTGTGGAGGTCAGTAGTCCTCATGTCCCTTGGCTTGAAACTGCAGCACTCTCATCTCTGCCCCTTGTCCCTTGCGTGTGTATGTCTGTGTGCCTTCTTAAAAGGACACTAGTCCCATTAAATAAGGCCCCACCCTACTTCACTATAACCCCATCTTAACTGATTACATATGTAAGGATCCTATTTCCAATAAGGTCACATTCTGAGGCATTGAGTGTTAGGACTTATCTTTTGGGGGAACTTAGTGCCTCATATAAAGTCCATTGACCATTTTCTTCTTTTTATTTTTTTTTCACTTTTTGTACTGAAATAGTTTTAGATACAGAGCAAGTTTCAAAGGTTTTACAGAGGATTCTCATATACCTTCACTCAGTTTCTACTGATGTTAACAACTTTCATAACTATGATACCTTTATCAAGCTAAAATAATATTGGTAAAATTCTATTAACAAAGCTAGAGACTTTATTTGTATTGAACCAATTTTTCCACTAATACCTGTTTAAATTTTTTTGGTTCCAGGATCCAACCTAAGATACCAAGTTTTATTTAGTTAACTTAGTTGCACCTCCAATCTGTGACAGTTTTTTTAATCTTTACTTGATATTTTATGAATGTGGCATAGAGACTTTTGAAGAACATTGGATATTTTGTAGAATGTCCTTCACTTGGGTTTTTCTGATGTTTCCTCGTAATTAGACTAGGATTATGAATTTGGGGGAAGGATATCACAGAGGTGAAGTGCCCTGCTCATCACATCATATCAGGAGGTGCATTATACCACCATGGCTTGTCTTTGGTGACACTAACCTGAGTCATTTGGTTAAGGTTCTGTCTGATAAGATTTCTCCACTGTAAAGTTACCATTTCCCCCTTTTCATGTTCTGTTCTGTGGAAGCACGTCATTAAATCCAGTCCATACTGATAGGAAGGAAAATTGACTTTCACCTCCTGGAGTGGAGGGGAATATAAAGAAATTTGTGGACATAGGTTAAAACCTACAAAGTAATTAGTAAATGTTTGGGGGTAGACACTTTGAGGCTATGCAGGTAACCTGTTTCTCCTTAAAGGTTTGCCCATTAATTTTATCATACATCAGTGGATCTTACCTGCAGCAATTATTACTGTGGTGTCCAGGGGGTAATTTTCTACTTTGCTCATACCATATTCTTTTGAAAACAACTAAAAAAAAAAAAGAATTCTGGCGCAGGATTAAAGTAATTATATCTATTGAGATGGCTTAAGCTAAATAAAATGCATTTATAGTGTTTTCTTTGAAACAATATCAGCTCTAAGAAACAAACCCATCACCATGCTTTCTAGGGGACAAGTGCATTAGAGCACTGAGTGATGCGAAGGTGCTTAATGGTCCCAGAGCAGGTGACTCACCCTCTCTGACAGCGCTCATTTGCAGGAGGTGTGCATTCAGGGGTCCCCCAGGGCAGAAATATAGACATTCTCAGGTAAAAGCAGTGCTTCATAAACGTTATAACCTCATTCCAACTCCAGTTGTCAGTGAACAGCTTTCCAGATTGACAGCTTAAATCAAGAAAATGTCACACATGTACAGTAACTGGCCTAATCTTTTCTGTAAATTGCTGCTTGCGGTTTTCAAAAACGTAGTAAATTGCTGGCAATTGACAATGTGTCTCCCTGCACGGCTAACTTCACTTCTGCACAGTTAACAAATCAGTCTTAAATTATTCATCAGATCACCCAGTGTCTGTGTTCTGATTGACAGTCATTGATTTTAGGGACCTGGAATTCTATCTTTTATACTGAGGTGAAATTTTCCACCCAATTGTTTCTATTGTCTTCAAATGTAAAATTAAAACTATAAGCAGGAAAAAAACTACACCTCCTGTTTCAGTATCTCAGTTCATGTTGAGCACAAGTCACTACTCAGGGCTTTTGCTGTCCTAAGCTGCTCGGAAGTAGAGCAGGCTGTTTTCTCAGACTAACAGTGCCTCCTAATGTTTCAAACACAGAGGAACAGGGCTAGATTATCTCAAATAGCTCAAATAGAATTTTGTTCCTAAAATAAGTTTAGGGATGTAGTACTTTGTTCTGAAAAGACGTCTTAACGCTATTTTTTCTAGCAGTATATTTTTTTAAGGGGATTTTTCCAGAAGCATATTTACCCTTCCTTGAAACGTGCTTTTGATCAATACTGGCTCTAAGCTAAATAATACAGAGGGGCTATAAAGGAGTCTTATATTTGAGAAGCACATTTATCTATATTTGCTCAACAAGATTAACTGCAGGGCACCTTAGAAGGATCCCCAGCAAGAAGCATGTCGCAGTTGCTCTGGTCTATAACATTGTAGCTCTGCAGTTTTGTTTAGAGCATTTCTCTTCAAGACCACCTTGGAAGGACAGTGATCCGCATTCTGATTCATGATCGTATGCAGTCACAAGTATAACTACAGGTAAAAGAAGAATCTGGAAAAAGAGTGGAGGATGGAGATGGACAGATCAACACAAATCCATCACAAGGGATAGGAAAAAACTGCTTTTCCTACATGTGGTTGGTCATAAACGTTGTCCTCATATGTGAATATCAGCATTAAATATGAATTATTAAGGCTGTATTCTCTTGGTTCTTTTTTTAAAATAAATTTATTTATTTATTTTTCACTGCATTGGGTCTTCGTTGCTGCGCCCAGGCCTTCTCTAGTTGCCGAGACTGGGGATGTGCGTGGGTTTCTCATTGCGGTGGCTTCTCTTCTTGCGGAACACGGGCTCTAGGCACGTGGGCTCAGTAGTTGTGGCTCACAGGCTCTAGAGCGCAGGTTCAGTAGTTGTGGCACACGGACTTAGTTGCTCCGCGGCATGTGGGATCATGCCAGATCAGGGCTCAAACCCATGTCCCCTGTGTTGGCAGGAGGATTCTTAACCACTGTGCCACCAGGGAAGCCCTCTCTTGGTTCTTAAACACAGTAACTTATAAACTTATCATGTTTTCCTCTGGGAGACCTTTGCTCATCTTTGGTTTTAACACTCCTGCTTTATGTACTCAGAATTCCAAGAGAATTCCCTTATTATAACACTTTCACATTCTATCATTATTATTTACTAAATTGTCTATGCTTTCCATTATATAGAAAATTTCATGACAACAGAAGCAGACTATCTGGTGTATTCTAATGTCCTGATTGTCATGCTCATAAGTCCTAAATTAAAATTTGGATGTATTGGTTTGTGTTAGGTTGGATTGTGCACCACAGAAAAGCCCCAAAACCATGGCTTACAAGACGTTTTCTCATATACAAGAAATCCAATAGCGAGTCAGTCTGGATACGATGTCACAGCTTCACAGAGACAGAAGGTCCCAGGCTCTCCTGCTATCTTTCTTTTCTGTTATCCTAACCAATGACTTGTCTGCTCCAGGTTATTTTATGGTCCAAGCTGGCTGCTCAGGCTTCAGCCAATCCTTTTTTCCATCCTCCCCAACATAATTGGTTTGATTTCCTCATCATTCTGCTTCCCCTTCATTCTCAGCCTTTCTCCTTCAGTGTGGGAGACCTAGTCTCTTGTGGGTGTTCTGAGACTGCCACACCAGTCAAACCACAAATCAAATACACAGGTACCCTGGTGCCTCTCCTGGTCAAGGCCACTCTAAAGCCTTTACCCACAATTTCTCATGTATCAATAACAAACTGTCTCTGTGCAAAGAGAAATTTTTTAGATCTGCCTATAAGTGTGTGATTCTTGTCAAATGAGTTACAGAGGCAAATTTGTATAGCAATTCAATGACTCTCCTTTTTCCTTTGTAATATTTCAGAAAGTAGAGTTGCATAATTGCATTGTAAGCTCTGTTCCTACAAGGCTCTTTGGCTAACTGTTGATCAGTTATCATTTAATTTTGTAGTGGTATTCTTTACTATTGTATCAAACTACTTGAAGGCATAAATAGCCTTGTGTTAAGAAAAACAATGTGGCATGCAAATCAACATGTTTATTATGTTCCCTTTTGTAATCTTATGTAATCTTATGAGACATTGCAGATGTTGCCTAAAATTCTTCATTTGGATTTTCCTTTTAATTGAAATTTCTCAACTATAAGAGTAGGAGTGTATCCATTAAATACATGAATTAACATCACAGCAAGAGAATCCACAATCTTAAAGGCATTTACTGGTGTTCTATTTGTTCTACACATTGTTCTTTTAGAATGACCTTATATTATGTAAGCTCCATCAAGAATTCCACCTGTATGAATTGCCTTTCAAAAGGCACAGGAACACATCGCACTGGACACTAGGAAAGTGGTTTTCTCTGGAGCACAGCACGGCCTTCACTTGATGTTTAGCAGCCATAGCCTACTCTCAATGGTTTAACTTCTGCAAACAGTGACCTAACTGTCATAGATTGAAATAATTAGAGGTTTATTAAGAAAGAAATGTTGTTTTTATTGATGCATGTGAGCAAAGTGCATAAATTTGGAGACCATCACATCAGAAGAGCCCCAGGGACACCAGAGAACCTGAGTGCTAGCAGGATCACCTCCCAAGCTCCCTCCAACTTCAGTCTGGCTCAGATGAGCACCCACTGCTCCATCCTGTCCCCTGCCCAGCTGGCAGAGTCTGGGGGAGGAAGTATGGGTAGGCGAGGAAACCCTCAAGCCACAAGCCACAAGTGTGGTTTGCTTGGCCAGGGAGCAGACATGAGACAAGTATTTAACCACCAAGTTTTAACGGCTAAAGTTGGTACAGAATATGCATGATGTACTAAGAAACTGAGACAGGGAATCTAACACAGAAGAGTTAGGAAAGGAGATATCGGAGAAAATATAATCATTTCATATTTATACTCCTGAATTGAAACTATGCAGCAAACTAATTACACAGATAAAGCATTTTATTTAAAAAATTGTTTATTCCAAAATGTTGATTGGAGGGAGAATGTAGTATGACATAAAAATGGCAGAGAAAATATATTTTAGTGTAGCTATCCAATTATATTTGTAAAGACCTGTTCAGTACAGTTCAATTATAAATATGAAATCAGAGAGATGCTGAAAGAGGGCAACTAAAATGGTGACAGAGGAAAAAATGACCAATGATAAATTCCCATGATCAAGGTCAAAGATCATGATGTCTAATGTTTGGGTCAAATTCTCATTCATAATGCGCTATCCTGCCCTCTTTTATCTCAAGTCTTCAGTAAGTGTCTGCTATGCCCAATGGTCCTGTGTTTGTGGTGTCTGATACAACAAAGGAAGTGACTGGAAGAGGGACAACATCTCAGGGAAATGGGAGTGACCATGAGGAACTTAATCCTAGCAGAAAAACAGGCTGCATGCTGCCAATTCCACAGGATGTACCTTCTCTAGTCTAAGTTACAATCTATCTCAAATTAGGTTACGTAGAAGGAGATAAAGCAAATTCAAACTACAAGATGCAAAATGGATTGAAATAAGCAGAAGACAGTGTACATAATGATTTTATTTGTAAAGTTCAAATTATTTTATGATATGCATATGATAGAAGACTGGGGCAATTAATAAAATAACACATTATAAAAGAGAAATTTAGTTTACAGGTATTGAACTTAGTGTAGGAAATGCACTGTATGGTCCATAGATATATCCATTGATGGGAGATGTGGTGACAGGTTCTAACTATACAGTGATTATAATGGAGAACAAACAGAAACCACCTCTGAGGGTTTTAGAGGAAATCCTCTGGGGATATCTTACTGCTTAACTGAATCAACGCCTTTTTTACAAAATGGGCCTCACTGGAGTTTTTGTTAGTTATTCTATAAGAATCTGTGCTGGTCAAGGCAGATTTTCTAAGATCTAAACCATAAGGTATTCAGAAATCTTCGAGAGTGACTTAAAGCAACAGCATGCATTTGAAGACTATAGTTGGAAGTAAATTTAAAACATAGATATGGCTTTTTATTTAATCATACTGTTTAGGTTCGTTACAATGACAAATTATACTGTGTACAAGAAAATACTTAAATCACTTAAATCAAAATTCAGCACAAGCTGCTCTTATATCTGGAAGGCAATCAAACCCTGCTTCTGCAGGAGTCATGAGAAGCTTGTACTTCGCTGACATTTGAGCTGGATAGGCTGACATAACAGTTGTGAAAGGATTACTGACCCTCCCGAGTCGCTCCTTCTGCCCAGCAGCGTTTGGGCCAATAGAACAAGACCGAATTGTGTTCTGAAGCAAAGTTTTATTCTTTGATCAGAGAATGGAGAGGTGCCAGCTCGGCTCTAGAGCGTCTCCCTGCCCCTCTCCCAGGCTGGGGAGGTGCTGCTTTATAAGAATCTCATGGTGGGGGGAGTTCTCATGCAGCCTCTCTGGACACGGCCTGCCGCCGCCATCTTTTTTAAAAATAAATAAATTTATTTATTTTTGGCTGTGTTGGGTCTTCGTTACTGCGCACCGCCTTTCTCTAGTTGCGGCGAGCGGGGGCTACTCTTCATTGCGGTGCGCGGGCTTCTCACTGCGGTGGCTTCTCTTGCTGCGGAGCACGGCCTCTAGGCGCGCAGGTTCAGTAGCTGTGGCTCGCGGGCTTTCCGTGCGCAGGCTCAGTAGCTGTGCCTCGCGGGCTTAGTTGCTCTGGCCGCCGCCATCTTGAATCGTGGTGTTTCTTCAGCGCTTTTGCAGGTGCCGGCGGAGCTGAGGTGTCGGGGCTACCGTTTTGCACCAGGAACTCTGGTCTGAAGGGCCGGGTGTGAGGCTTCTGCACGCGGCACCCTCTGAGCAAGGGAAAGTAGACAAAGCACAAAGGAGAAAGAAAAAGGTTAGACTTGATTTTATTGCCCACTTTCTGTTTTTATTTCCTGGGAATTGTTCATGGGTTAGGCTGGTGACGTGTCGCTCCTCTGCCTTTTGGCCTGCTCTTCATTCCTGAGGGGCAGTGAGGGCGCAGGTCCGTCTTCTGTGACTGCTTCTTGCTGATTTCAGGCATCGTTGGAACCCTGAGTGGAGGTGCAGAACTTCTCCCAGCCGCCTTTAGGGGTGTCTGGTTGTCACCAGGGCTCGGCCCTGACTCTTCATCTCCCTGAGCAACCACCAGTTACTTGTCTAACTTTTGGAGACAAGGGACCTGGGACAATGTAGGATGCATGGCCCAAATATCAACAAGACAATAGTGGTCACGTGTCAGACTTTTCCTAAAAATGCAGGGCTCTAGGTCTCCGGCCTGTAGGCGAGTGTGCCCTGATGTGGTCTGAGTGTGCCCTGCTCACACTCTGGTTGTTTTTCAGAAGAGAAGCTTCAGGTCAGAGGGAGCAGTCATGGGGGCTGTTGGCCCCAAGTTGTCTCACCGGAGGTTGGGGCTCGAGGCGGGGGGCCTCTTCCCTCAAGTGTGAAGCACCCATGGAGTGACCCCTGCGACTTCAGAGCGGAACGGGTGGTTAGGATCACTGAGTGGGGTCCGCCCCACTTAGGAGGGAGTGGGGCCTGCGGGCTGTGGGTTTTCCAGGTTGTTAGGTGCACCCAGTCTCCTGGCTGGAGGGGCTCAGGGCCAGGTTGATGGGTGTGGGCAGACCAGGTTACCCTATGCAGTGAGGGCTTTCGTGATTTCTCCTACCTGGAGGGCGACTTGAGTTGCTCCATCTCAAAGGGGTTAAGATGTCCCTTCGCTCAGGCTTGGGGAGTGGGCCTACCATACAGGAGTTCAAATGCACTTCACTTTAACTTATCCCTTGGGGCTAACCGCACGCAGAGCAGGGCATTCAGAGCTAACTTAATCCAGTTGTCTTGAGTTTTCTGACATAGCTCAGCTAAGGCCCATTTCAGGGTCTGATTGGACCTCTCTACTTTCCCCAATGATTGGGGTCTCCAGGCAGAGTGCAAGTTCCATTTTATGCCCGGGGCACTCACTCATTATCTCCCGTACCACTTGAGACACAAATGCTGGACCATTATCGCTTTGTAGGGATCCTGGGAGACCAAACCTGGGGGTTGTTTCTTTTAGTAACGCCTTAGCCACTTCAGCTGCCATTTCAGATCTAGCAGGAAATGCTTCTGGCCACCCAGAAAACGTGCACTGCTCTGCGTGACAGTGAAATCAGTCTGCCAGACTTCCCCAGCATCTGTCCCCCTGGTTTGAATAGACCTTATCTGGGGACCCCTGGAGGGTCTGGTGTTGCGGTGGTTCATTGTGCAGATGGAGCATCACCCCTCAGCTGTCCAACTGATTATACTTTTCATGCCAGGAGTTGCCGTGACCTCAACTGACCAACTACATAGGGTTTCCCTTCCGTAGTGAGTTCTTGATGAGCCTCCCTGATGGCTGGACAAGCTGCAGTTTGGGAAAAGAAGTATCGCCCACGTTCATTAACTAGTCACCCATGGCTTCCTAAATCTCTGTTGAAGCCCAGTTTTCAGGCTCTGCCTAATGCTTCCTTTGTATAGATTGGGGAATGATTGCAGGGTTCTGGCCGTCAGGGTTTGAGGGGTGGTTACCAAGTTACTGGTTCTAGGGCCGGCCCTTTTGGCGGTTGCGTCCACCTTGTTGTTTCTCTTTATCACCTCTGCTCCCCCCTTTTGGCGACCTTTACAGTGAATTGCTACCACCTTTTTTGGAAGCTGCACTGCTTCTGAGGGCTTCAATATGCTTAGCCGTGCTTCGCGTGTTTGTTCCCCGCAGTAAGCATCCCTCTTCCCTTCCAGATAGCCGCGTGTACCTCTAGGACAGCGTATGCACACCAGAGTCTGTGTAAACATTTAAGATCTTCCCTGTCCTGAGCTCTAAGGCTCGGGTGAGGGCTATCGGCTGGGACTTCTGGGCAGAAGTCCCTGGGGGGAAGCTTCTTGCTTCTGTGAGTTGGGTCTGGGAGGTTACTGCTTATCCCACCAGCCCTTTTCCCTGTCTCATAAAACTGCTCCTGTCCGTGAACCTTCCTCTTCGGTGTTTGGGAGAGGCTCACTTCCTAGGTTTGGGCAACTGGAATAGATGGTGCGTATGGTTTCTATACAGTCATGCTCCGGGGGCCCCGTTTCTGTGTGTAGCGGGGTGGCAGGATTTAGCATACTTTTTAGCATTAGGTATTTATAGTAGCCATTGTGTTGTCTAAAAGCATAGCCTGAAATTGAAGTGCCCTTCGGGGGATAACCATTCTCTTCCCTTGGAACGTACTAAAGCCTAAACCCTGTGTGGGGTCCATGTAGGGACTGGCTGACCAGATGTTAACTTTTCAGGCTCTTTTAGCAGGGGGGGTAGCTGCTACTGCCCACAGGCAAGGAGGCCACCCCCTAGCTGTTTGATCTAATTATTTAGAGAAATAAGCAGCCGCCCCAGTAAGGGGCCCTAGTTTTTGAGCTAATACCCAAGGGCGATTTCCCTTCTTTCATGAATGTGAAGATCAAAGAGTTTAGCTAAATCTGGGAGGCAAGGGCAGGAGCCTGAAGTAATTCTTTCATTCTTGGACGGCTCCTTTGCATTCGGAATTCCATTCAAAAGTACTATCATCCTTTCCTTTCAACTTCTCTTACGGAGGTCTAACTATTTAGTTATGCATCCAGATGTGGCAAAACCCGGCCCTCCCCAGGAAACACCTAAGCTGTCTTCTCGTTTGAGGAGGGGCAAGGCTGCAGTTGGCTTCTTTCCTTTCCCAGGGTAGCCTTTTCTGACCTGTGAGAATGAAGCCTAGGTAGGTAGCACTCTCCAAAAGGCCTTTGGGGTGAGGGTTACTTTCTACGGCTCTTGTCAGTGGGGAGGGGGACAGAGTTCTTGCGGGTCCAGTACAGATGTGCTGCTCACAGCACTCCGGATCTAAGTGTTGGGTGCAGCATCTTTGCACGTGGTCCTCCTAGTTGAGGTGTTGGGTGCAGCCATTTCATACTAGGAACTCTGGTCCTAAGCACCAGGTGCAGGGCCATGCATGTGGCAGCCTATGAGCAAGTGAAACTAGACTAAGCACAAAGGAGAAAAAAGGAAAGCTTAGACTTTATTTTATTAGATTCTGTTTTTATTTCCCGGGAATTGTTAATGGGCTTTACCAGTGACATAAGGGTCAGACTCTGGGCAACTGCCTGCTATCTGATCAGGAATTCAAAATATGAATCACCACAATAAAACATTCAGTTATTTATAAATAAGTCTTCCACTTAGACATGCAGAGATGCCATCCTTTGTGATATGTATACTTTTCAGGATTTATTCAAACTGTGAAACCGATTTGCTCTGTATGTTGTTGCATTAACATGCTTAGTCAACCCCTTTTCTGCTTTTACAACAAGAATGTTTAAAACAATGTTTCACTTAATCATTTGGAGTTGTGTTCATGCTGATGTTACTTATCTAAAAATGTACATGAAGATACACTGGAAGCCAAGTCCCACTTCAGCGTGAAAAGCAAAAACATAAGGCTGTTGTTTTGAAGTTTTGTTATGTTTACATATTTCCAAAGTCATTATTTACTATTTAAATCAGCATTTCCTTTAAAATATTATCTTGATTGTTACATTAACAATAATGTGTGTCATAATAATTTGTAAGTGTACTTTTTCATACCAGTAGTATGATAAACAGCATAATAAACTTGCCGTAGAGAGACTACATACTTCCCGATCAAAATAGATAATAACATTCCTGGTGACTGTACACAAGACAAAAATAACATTAAAAGAGAGAAGAAAAATGTGGGGATGGAAGGCATATATACAAAATAGGTCAATAACAAAAGTGTCAGTCAGTTTAAATCTTCTGGGAAGAAAGACAAGGAACACTCAGAAAACCGTGGTCTTTAAAGGTCCACTAAGATATTTCAAATTTCAGAGTCCAGTAGTTTCTACCACTTTCAGTACCTGCCAGTAAAATTAATTTTTAAATTGTCTTGCTGGCCTGAAAATATAACGTTATCCTTAATGCTGACTTCATTACTGTTTTCTAAGTATTCTCATTTCGTAACAAATAACATGCAAATTTTTTGCGAGGCCACCCATAATATTACAATAAATTACACTAATAAACTGTCAGGACTAGAGACAGTGACAGCACTTTCAGAGTCCTGATAGAAAGCTAGTTCTAAAAACATATTCAGACTTAAGTAAGTAAAGGTTATTTTCTCAATCCATTTTTATGAAAGTAGAAAATATACTTTCTGTGGATCATATGGTGAAAATATTAACTAAAAAAATGCCATGAAACTTTAATGAATAAGATGAGAATGAATAAATTAATGACAGATTTCCATAATGAAGGAAAGACTTCCAATCAAACCTGTAAATCTGTTGTGACGCATTAATTGGTTTTTATTAATGGCTCTTTTTATATTAGAGAATATCTTAATTACTAGAGAGCATTGGTTATCTTTAACTTAACTGGCTAGTGCGAGATGGAGATCTAACCAGCCACTTTCTAGATTCAGATAAAGAAACTATGCCCTAGAGAACTTCATCATAGAACAGCTTGAGTGAATAAGAATGATGATTTCCTTGCGGAAAAGTCACCACGCACCAAAAACAATAGTTTTCCCATTCATTTTACTTTATCAGAAAAGCCCACGAATAGTTCCTTTCCTTAATTTTCATTATATAGGCAACTAGTGGTAGTTTTCTATCAGTTAAGGTAATGAATGACTTAAGTGATCTAAAATTATAAAGAATGTTATATTTGTTTTATTATATTTATTTCTTGTTATTTTATACTCCATCCCTTATTAGAACTATGCATTTTCAACAGTGTCAGTTAATAGTTAAGTCTTCTCAGAGGCTCATCATAGCCACGAAATTTAATTTACATTCTCTCTGCTTTTTGTTTTTGATTTTTTTTTAAAAGTGTAGTATTTCCCCAATTGGTTAAGTTTGATATCCTATCACTCATTTTGTCTTTGAGGTGGAGGTTTTCCTAGTATAACTTATTTTTAAAGGACCATAAAACTGTAAAGATGACCTAGGCTCTTGACTCTAGAGATTTGGAGAAGTTGGATAATGTAAATAGTTAAAAATAAGTTCAGGAAAATTCCCAGTTAAGCTTTCACAGTACAACAGAAAAAGCTGAACAAACTGAATATTAAGACTTTCATTGGTCCCATCAGAGAACTGAGATTTCAGGGAAAACTGCTCCCCTGAAATTTGGGGGGACAGGCACATCCAGAGAGAGAGAGCTGAGACCCGCCTGGAGCAGCAGATGCTGGCACCATAAACTGGCAGCTGCACTTAAATGGTGATTTTGATGAACTGTTGGAGGCTGAGCATGGACCAGCATGACCGAGAGAAACTCCACAATGCTGCAGTTTCGGTGGGCTCCCACACTTCCATGGACTTTTCCCCCAGGAACCCCACCAGGTTTTCCTGCGAAGATCTGAGAGTGGTCCCCTTAGGGCTTCATCAGGGAGTAGGGAGTGGGGAAGAGGAAGCGCTGTGAACTATGCCTTCGGTCTTCTCTGTAACAAAGCCTGCTCTGGGGAAAAGGACTTCACCAGAGCCTTATCCCTGCTTAGGGAAGAGGATTCCTCCTCTCTAGACTTCAGATCTCAACAGAGGGGGGAAACATAGTCAGCAGGGGTCAGGGCTTCACAAAAACAAACTGGAAATCAGAGAAGGGAGTGGGCAATAGGGGGAGATGGTGTGGGAGCTATACAACTGGACAGATACTTTGTGAGATCCCAGTCCTGAGACACAGGCTCACTGAAAGACTGAGGCTCAGTTGGACAACTATACAACCCCCCCCCAGCACCCCCTCCACTCCCCACCTTACCATCACACTGTTAGCTCTCCAGGAGGTTAACAGTGGATTACAGCCGAATGAGCTGCAAGACACAGGCTCTCAGACAAGAATTATAAAGCGGACCTGAAGTTGAGAGAGGAGACACAAGCATACTGAAGGAATTTGAAGTCTTTGGTAACCATAAGCTACAACAAGTGTTAAACGCAGCTCAACTGCTAGCCAGATTAATATAAATCTTCAAATGAGAGGTTTATTTACCTCAATTTCTATTAGCTGATAGCACCATGTCTGGCTTCCAAAAAAAAAAAATCACAAGGCATGCAACAGCCAAGAAAAAGTACCCCCTAAAGAGACGCAGCAAGCATCAGAATCAGACTCAGATATGACATAGATGCAGGCATTGGCAAACAGATAATTTAAAATAGCATAGCTAATGTGTTCAGGGCTACAATAGTAAAAGTAGCATACAAGAACAGATGTGTAATGTTGACAGAAAGATGCAAACTTAAAGATGGAATCAAAACGAAATGCTAGAAAAAGCAACACTGTGACAGAAATGAAGAATGCCTTCAATGAATTCATCAGGAAGTTTGAAACAGCTGAGAAAAGAATCAGTCTAGGTCAATAGAAACTTCTATAATGAAATTCAAAGAGAAAAGAAAATGGAAAACTAAAACACAACCAAAAATAAGAACAGAATATCCAGAAACTGTGGGACACTATGGAAAGGTGTAGCATAAATGTAACTGGAATAAGTGGAGAAGAGAGCAGAGCATAAGATATATTTGAAATAAAAATGGCTAAGAATTTCCCAAATTAAAGACAGACAGAAAATCACAAACCCAGGAAACTCAGAGAACACCAATAGGATAAAAATACATACACACACACACAGACACACAAACACACAAATACCTACTCATATCACATTCAAACTGCAGAAAATTAAAGACAAAATCTTGAAAGAAACCAGAGAAGGAAAAAAAAAAGAAAATAATGTTTCCTATAGAAATATAGAAAACAAATGTTTCTCATCAGAACACATGGAAGAAAAGGAGAGAGACACGAAATATTTAAAGTGTTGAAGGAGAAAGCACTAAACTTGAATTCTATAGCCAGCAAAATTATCTTTGGAAAATGAAGGATAAATACTTTCTCAGATAAACAAAAACTGAAGGAAATCACTGGTGACAGATATGGCCCACCAGAAATGCTAAACTTCTTCAGGCAGGAGGGGAATATATAGGTCAGAAACCTGGATTTACATAAAGAAAGGAAAGATTTACATAAAGAGAAAAAATACATGAAGGTAAGAATATCTCACTGTTTAAAGCAATAATAACAACAAAGTAATTAGTATACAGAGAAGTAAAATGAATATCAGCACTATCACAAGGGGCAGGAAGGAGAAACTGGGAAGATTTTGTTATTAAGTGAAATGTGAAGGTGTATAGTTGTAGTTCAGGGTGGAATTATACTCATTAAAAATGTATATTTTAAACTAGGGAAACCAATAAAATATTTTAAAAATAAATATAGTTGATATGCTAACAGAAGATAAAATGGCATCATTAAAAATGATCAGTTAAAACAATGAAAGGCAGTAAATAAGGAGAAAAAAGAAAAAAACAATTTTGGGATTAATATATACACACTACTATATTTAAAATAGATAATCAACAAGGACCTACTGTATATCACAGGAAACTCTACTCAATATTCTGTAATAACCTAAATGGGAAAAAAATTTGAAAAAGAATAGGTATATGTATAACTGAATCACTTTGCTGAAATTAATACAATATTGTAAATCAACTATACTCCAATATAAAGTAAAAATTTAAAAAGAAGAGAAAGGGAGACATAACAAAAAGACAAATGCAATAAATAGAAAGCAGTTACAAACATGGTAGCTATTAATCTAGCTGTATCAATAACTATTTTAAATCTGAATGGTTTAAATAACAATTAAAAGACAAAGATTTTCAGAGTGGATAATAAGACCCAACAATGTTTTCTAAAAGAGACTCATTTTGAATATAAAGACACATAGGTTTCATGTGAAAGGATTGAGAAATATATACCATGGTAATACTAATCAAAAGAAAGCTGGAGTAACTGTATTAATTTCAGACAAAGCAGACTTCAAAACAAGGAGATCGGGCTTCCCTGGTGGCGCAGTGGTTGAGAGTCTGCCTGCCGATGCAGGGGACACGGGTTCGTGCCCCGGCCTGGGAAGATCCCACATGCCACGGAGCGGCTGGACCCGTGAGCCATGGCCGCTGAGCCTACACGTCCGGAGCCTGTGCTCCACAACGGGAGAGGCCACAGCAGTGAGAGGCCCGCGTACCACCAAAAAATAAATAAATAAATAAATAACAAAACAAGGATATCATCAGGATTAAAGATGGCCACTATATAAGGACAAGGGGGTAAAAATTCTCCAGGAACACATTACAATGCTAAATGTGTATGCAAACAACAGAAGAGCCCCAAAATTCATAAGGCAAAAACTAATAGAACTGAAGGGAGAAATGGACAATTATATTTTATTGTTGAATATTTTAATACCTGTCAGTAATTGATATATCAAGAAGGCTGAAAATGTGTAAAGATATAGATGACCTGAACAGTATTCTCAAATCAACTTGATCTAATGAACATTTCTAGAATACTCTGTCCAGTAGTCGGAGAATATACATTTTCCCCAAGCTTGCATAGAACATTCACCAAAATAGTCCATATTCTGGACCATGAAACACACTTAACAAATTTAAATGAACAAAAAATCATACTTACTGTATTTTTAAACCACAATGGAATTACTCTAGAAATCAATAATAGAAAGGTAGCTATTAACCAACCCCCCACCAATATTTGGAAATTAAGCAACTCTTAAAAGATAATCTGAGGCACATTAAAATTTCCAAGAGTTTATTTGAGCATACATTGATTCCAATTGGGCAGTGTCAAGCCCAAAGTTGTTAGGAGCCCTCCACCCACAGAACTAGAGGAGAGATTTTTATAGAGAAGACAAGGAAGCAAAGCAAGGAAAATTTTGATTGGCTGTAGCATAAGACATTTCTTTATTTGGGAAAGCCTGGTTGGCTGTTTATGATTGGTCTTAAGTTTCATTTTCTCAGATTCTAGTGCATTGACTGTGGCTTATGTAGCTACCAAGGCATGAGAGCCACCTTGGTCTAATGGCCTCCTCGTTTAATGAACACAACACACTTCTAAATACCACATAGGTTGAGACAAAGTCTCAAGAAAAAATTTAAACATTTTAAACGCACGAAAAATTTTTTTAAAGCATCAAAATTTGTGGGGTACAGGAAAAGCAGTGCTTAGAAGGAAATTTATAGCATTAAATGCATATATTGGAAAAGAAGAAAGATCTAAAACCAATCATCTAATCTTTCCCCTTAGGAAACCAGAGAAAGAAGAGCGAACACTCAGTAATTCCGTAACCAAACTGAATACCGTATGGTTAAATAGTTCATTGAGAATTTATTTACATTTACCTATAGCACTTGCTATTTTGTACATTTTTTTTGCGCAAGTGATTATAAAAACTGTCTTTATAGAAAATGAAATTAAGTACAGTAAATAACTTATTAGATTGTGGTTTATAGTACACGGCCTTTATATTGGCCCACAGTAGGGTAATATATCAATCATATTTGGAAGAGTTAGAATACAGAGTTTTTGTGTTTTCTTTTTTTCTCACCAAATTAACTTAATGATTTGGAGAAATATCCAATAATGTATAGGATGAAATTTTTTCTGGATGTATCAAAAATAAATTCAATATACATATTTGTAATTTACTAAATTAATTATAATTTGAATTACATTGTTCTTTTCAATCTTCAAACAGGAATGATTTTAAATAGGTTTTTAGGGTTTTCACACTTATAATTTACATTCTCATAATCACCATGTTCAGTTCTTCTTGCATGGCCAAAATCTGTCCTCTGATTCTGGCCAGACTCCATTTTAAATTCCCTGGGCAAACCTTGAACTCACATGTGGTGTGAGATCAACTGTGCCATTATATGCTTGGTGTTCTGTGTTTTGTTCTCACTGTGAATTATTCAATGTGTGCAAGCCCTTGTTATCCTCCTTGCAGACAGTCCTTTCTCAATATAATTTAATACTTGAGTTCTAGAACAGTAATCTTAAGATATCAAAGTGAATAACAGTTTTTTCCTTTCATCTTCCTGTAACAATTTAGCAGTGTTTTTATGAAAAGACATGGTAAATCTAAGACACTTCCAGTCACAATGTGTTAAGAACTATTCTGACTATTCTAAACAAACCCATGCAGCGACTATTATATGTAGAAAATTACCAGTAATAGGAGCCCAGTGGAAGTCAAGGAAATCAAAGATATGCCCCTTAAAGAGGCTGAAAGTTTCAGTTAAAAAAAAAAAACCCACAACAATCTAGTAGTGTTTAATTTATGTACACTCACACTATTTTGATATTTCTTTCATGGTTAAAGTGGCAGATTACAGTTTCCAAAAATGATCACAGAGTATTTCTTGTCCCATATCTTTTTCCAGAACCTTGCCACCCCCCATCAAGAGGTGGCTTCAAATTCCCCTCCCCTTGAAATTAGAGCTATGGCTGCCTCGACAAGGAGAAAATGACAGAATTCAGGAACTAGAGGCTAGGTCACAGCTGGTCACATAACTTCCACCTGGCTCCTCCCGGTTGTCGGATGTTTTCCCGTGGACCCACCACAATGTTGTGAAGAAACCAGGCCACACAGGGGGACTTAAACGAGTTCTGATTGACAGCACCAGCTAAGGTCTCGGCCAGCAGCCTGCATTAGCTGGCAGATGTATGTGTAAGTGAGCCTTCGGAAGCCCTGTTTTCCATCCTTTGCGTCTTCCAGCTGAGACCCCAGACATCACAGAGCAGAGAGGAGAGCCGTCTCCACAGGGCCCTGACTGAATGTCTTACAGCCAAATTCGTGAGCATAATAAATGGTTGCTTAAGCCCCTAAATTTCACAATCATAATAACTGGAACAGCTAGTGAGGTCTGAATGGTCAGTTTCATATTATGGCACCATATTAATAGATGTTTGTTACCAAATTCATAAACAGTTTTATGCAACTTCTCTCAGGATGTGCCGAGGATCTTGTGAGGATTATGATTTCAAGCATTAAATAGATGTTAGAGCTATGTGGAGAAATATATATGTAAGTTGTCCACACTAGCAGAATCTGGGAAGGCTTAACGATATAAATTTCCTACCATGCTTCATAAAATGATTGGCTTATTATACTTCCTGCACAATAATTTCAGGCTTACAGTAAGAGAGCTAAGGCTATGTGGCGGAAATTATTGCACGTTATCATCTCCCTGTGTGCAAATACACATTTCTTTTTTTCTCAAAAGAATGGCAGTTTTGATGAGAGCTAACCACTTGTTAAAAACAAAGCTTCCTGTTACCGTGGAGGATTACCGGACTGAATGTCAGTATTATGACATAGTGTGAGTGTGTTTCGTGTTTGGTAATTGCAGTCATTTTTGCTTTTGTTGTGGTCATCCATTTACAATGCTTGGTGTCAGTTTATTTATCTCTTGTAAAAATAAAATACAGTGTGTGCGTGTGAAAAGAAACAAAACAAAACTACAAAGCTTCCTTATTACTTACTGTGTCCTCAAACTATGGTTCAAACTGGAGGAAAGTAATCCCTTTGAAATACATTTTGTGGAGACCTAACCTTTACAAGGTACTTTCTCTCTTTTTAAAAAAAAGAATTTGTGGAGTGTAGTTGATTTACAATATTGTGTAGTTTCAGGTGTACAGCAAATTGAATCAGTTATACATATACATATATCCACTCTTTTTTAAGATTCTTTTCCCATATAGGGCATTCCAGAGTGTTGAGTAGAGTTCCCTGTTCTATTCAGTAGGTCCTCATTTCTCTTAAAAAGTAAAAAACTCTTTTGGAATAGTCAAATGCAAATTACGGAGCCATGAGAGTTTTGGCTGTATTGTCAGTATTAGTCCATTTTTGCTATATATATAACATTGTTAAGTAATTTTAAGATGTACTAAAATATGCATTTATATAATTTACGATGATGCAACTGAATTTCATGAATTTCAGTGACTACCAGGATCATTATTATGTATAAGTTTTATATTCTTTATCTGTATAATTTTTATAGTTTTTTATAGTGCCACCTGCTATATTAGGATACTATCTGATATATTTCAGGCATTTCCCCCC
The DNA here is from genome assembly GCF_005190385.1 of Monodon monoceros. Classification (NCBI taxonomy): domain Eukaryota; kingdom Metazoa; phylum Chordata; class Mammalia; order Artiodactyla; family Monodontidae; genus Monodon; species Monodon monoceros. Next base: position 67,873,732 of record NW_021703770.1, on the reverse strand, counting down.
TTCCTAGATTTCCACTGATGAAATAATAATTCCAACAAAGTAAGGCAATGATTAGTTATACTGATAACAGTAGAAGCAACAGATTAGAAATAAAAACGGCACCTGAAGGATATCACCAGATTTTCATGGCAGCTGTTTGGATTGGTTAGCTTTAATCTCCGCTGACAAAAAGAAATGTCCATCCAGGAAGCCGAATCTCTCTTGGTTAAGATGCACCTTCAGTAAGCTGTGGAGGAGAAAAGAAAAGAACAAGTGCCTGAAGACAACCACAGCAGAACCACATTCATTTCATGGGTATCTCTCCTAATTATTAAGTGACTTGTCACAGTCTCCTGCATCCACATATTGAAAGATACATAGAAATGTCCAAAAAGCAAAATGATCAGAGTAATATAAATAAATGGGCAGCCTTCCATTTCCCTATTTATCTCTGACCCTAATTAGTTGCCATGAACAGCCCACTAAAAATGCAGCCATTTACTTCTTGATACATGTGTAGCCTGAAGGTACTAACACAAGTGCTGTGCTCAGAAAAATAGATCCCAGAAGGGCAGTTACAGGTAATACAGTATGAAAGCAACATTATTTTAAAGTCTGAAAGCAACATTATTTTAAAGCTGTCATGTAGGACAAAACAGTCAAGGTAAAATTTTCAGACAAGTAAGAACAATTTCCTGTTCTGTTAGAAAATGTGTGGGTAACATTCCATTTTAGAATATTAGACCAAAAGTACATAGTGAAAAAGACTCTAAATAATGAAACCTATTAAGAGATCTGTATTCTTTACCGAGGAAATTTCTCTCTCTCTCTCATCTATCATCCAAAAATCTATTCCATAAATACCTCAAAGATACATTTGATGTGAATTGAAATAAAAACAAAAATAAAAGGTCACCTAAAATAATTCATGCATAATAAAAGACAAAACAATAAGCTAAATGAAGAGAGCAGTCTTGGTGTGGGTTTCTTTGGATTCCTCTTGATACTTTTTGGACTTCCTGGATCTGATGGCTGTTTCTTTCCCCAGGTTAAGGAAGTTTTCAGCCATTATTTCTTTGAAAAATCTTTCTGTTCCTATCTCTTTCTCTTCTCTTTTTGGGACACCTAAAATATGTTTATTGTTCCATTCGATGGGGTCCCATAAGTCCCTTAAACTATCTTCACTGTTTTTCTTTCTTTCTCTTTTCTTTCTTTCTTTCTTTCTTTCTTTTCTTTCTCTTTCTTTCTTTCTCTTTTCTTTCTTTCTTTCTTTCTTTTCTTTCTCTCTCTTTCTTTCTTTCTTTCTTTCTTTCTTTTCTTCCTTCCTTCCTTTCTTTTTTCCTCATCTGATTAGATGATTTCTACTGCCCTGTATTCAAGTTCACTGATCCTTTCTTCTGCTGTTCTAGTCTACTGTTGAATATCTCTATTGAATTTTTAATTTTATTTTTCAGCTCTATAATTTCTACTTGGGACTTTTTTTTTAATTGGGATATAGTTGTTTTACAATGTTGTGTTAGTTTCTACTGTACGGTGAAGTGAAGTAGAGTTCCCTGTACTATACAGCAGGTTTTTATTTGCTATCTATTTTATACATATTAGTTACTGTTTATATGTCAGTCCCAGTCTCCCAATTCATCCCACCCTTTTCCCCCCTTGGTGTCCATACATTTGTTCTCTACGTCTGTGTCTCTATTTCTGCCTTGCAAACAGGTTCATCTGTACCATTTTTCTAGATTCCACATATATACGCGAATGTGTGCTATTTGTTTTTCTGACTTACTTCACTCTGTATGACAGTCTCTAGGTCCATCCATGTCTCTACAAATAACCCAATTTTGTTCCTTTTTATGGCTGAGTAATATTCCATTGTATATATATACCACATCTTCTTTAACCATACATCTGTCACTGGGCATCTAGGTTGCTTCCATGACCTGACTATTGTAAATAGTGCTGCAGTGAACATTGGGGTGCATGTGTCTTTTTGAGTTATGGTTTTCTCTGGGTATATGACCAGTAGTGGGATTGCTGAGTCATATGGTAATTCTATTTTAGCTTTTTAAGGAACCTCCATACTGTTCTCCACAGTGGCTGTATCAATTTACATTCCCACCAACAGTGCAAGAGTGTTTCCTTTTGTCCACTCCCTCTCCAGCATTTATTGTTTGTAGATTTTTTGATGATGGCCATTCTGACTGGTGTATTCTCACTTTGTTCATGCCTTGCTATCCTGACCTTAGCAAGCATCTTTATGACCATTGTTTTAAATTTTCTATCGGGTAAATCACATCTCCACTTCATTATTGTCAGTTTCCGAAGATTTATCTTGTTCTTTTCTTTGGAACATATTCCCCATGTTTATTCATATTCCTTGACTCTTTGGGTTGGTTTATCTGCATTAGATCAAAGAGTTACCTCTCTCAGTATGGACAGACTGGCCTCCTGTATGAGATGAACCTTGTCAATCAGCCTGGCCCAAACTCCTGGTTGCCCCTCAAACCTCGGTGGTTTTGAAAGCAGCTATCTTTGTTTCTAGTGGCTCCCAATAATTGAGAGTGTGCCAGAGCCCATAGGTGTTCCAGTGGTACATTGCCCATATGCCTCTTCTGGCTCCTGAAAGATTAATACTTGCCTTCCCCTTCAGCTCCCCAGTGCAGGCTAATTTAAAGTCCAATCTTCAGGTAACAGCTGGCAAAGACAGGAGGTTAGCTAAGCAGTCTAGCCCCTATCAGGGAGAAACCTAGGTGCTGGGTATTTCTACCCACTTAATCTGTGCTGATCCAGCAGGTATAGTTGCTGGGACCACTTTTACATCCAACTAGAATTGCCTTTTTTCTCATGTGGTCTCAGGGGACACATCAGTGCTGAGCCCTGTCAGAACCAAGAGCTCGGTGACAGTTGCTCAGTTGGCAGCCATTATACTTAGGGTGCTAGATGTGTGGACAAGCTCTTTCTAGGGAGAAGCTGGAGACTTGGTCTTATTGTTGGAGCAAGCGAGAGGGAGACAGTTGAGGAAGTGCCCACTGGCTCTTCTGGGCTTCAGGCAGGATCCCAGTCAGCTTTAAATTGCAGGCTGATTATAAGCTGGATCCTCAGACAGCAGCTGGGAAAGCATGCAGTCACCAGCTTTATTTAGATACAATTCACATGTCATACAAATCATCTGTTTTAAAGTATACAGGTCAATTTTTTTTATAGTCACAGAAGTGTGCAACAATCACCACATCAATGCATTTCTATCATCTCAAAAAGAAACCTGCAACCTTTAGCTGTTACTCTCCTATCCTTCTATCTTCCCATACCTAAGCAACCACTAATCTACTTTTTGTTTCTATAGATTTGCCTATTCTGAATATTTTATATAAATATATTATAAAATTTTCATGTTTTGTGACTGGCTTCTTTCACCAAGCGAGATGATTTCAGGATTCATCCATATAAGCAAAGAATGTTCCATGATATTAATATATACCACATTTTGTTTATTCATTAATCAGTTGATGGACATTTGGATTATTCCACCTTTTGGCTATCATGAATAATAATGCTGCTATAAATATTCATGCACAAGTTCTTGTGTGGACATATGTTTTCATTACTCTAGTTATATTGCTAGGAGTGGAATTGCTTTATCATATTTAATTCCATGTTTGCAATTTGAAAAATGGCCAGGCTCTTTTTCAAAATGGCTGCACCATTTTATATTCTGACCAGCAGTGTATGACAGTTCTGATTTCTCCACATCCTCACCAAAATCTGTAATTATCTCTTTTGGATTATAGCCATTTTAGTGGTTGGGATGTCATGCCTCATTGTAATTTTGATTTGCATTTGTAAGAGTTCTTTATATATTCAAGAAATAAATTCCTCATTAGATATATAATGATTTGCAAGTATTTTTTATTATTGGTTGGCATTTCATTTGTTGGATCATGTCCTTTGAAGCACAAAAGTTTTAAATTTTGATGAAGTCTAATTTGTCTATTTTTTCTTTGTTGTTTATGCTTTAGCATCGTGTCTAAGAATCTGTTGCTAAATCTGATGTTATGCAGATTTAGTCCTTTGCTTTCTTCTGAGAGTTTTATAGTTTTATCCATTGCATTTAGATATTTAATCAATTTTAAGTTAATTTTTGTATATGTTGTGAGATAAGCGTCCAATTTCATTATTTTACATGTGGATACCCATCATTTCGGCATCATTGTCATCTATAATAGTAATAGATACGATTTGCTAACATTTCATTATGGAATTTTGCATCTACATTCTTGAAAGATACTGTCTATAGTTGTTGTTTTTTTCTTGTAATGCCTCAATGCTTTGATATCAGGATAATGCCACTCTCTTAAAATGAGTAGGAAAGAGTTTTTCTACTTTTTTTGAAAGGTTTTATGTATTATTGGTATTCTTTCTTCTTTCTTGGGAACGTTCACCAAGAAACGTCTCTGGTCCAGAAATTTTCTGTATGGGACTGTTTACAATTATGAATTCATTATTTAGTAGACATTTGGCTACTCATATTTCTTTATTTCCTCATCAATTACCTTGAAAACTTGTATCTTTGTAAAATGTATTTCATTTAAGTTGTTGAATTTAATAAAATATCATTTAGTTCATAGTACTCATTTATTATCCTTTTGATATTTAGGATCCATAATAATGTTCTCTCTTTTATTTCTGTGGTTAATAATTTTTATCTTCTTTCTAGGTGACCTAATTTTAAGAAGACCTATGTGAGGAGGAGTGACTTCATTGCCTGTGCATTTTTAAAGAGTTTTTGTTTTATTTTATTTTGTTTTCTGTGCCTCGTGGAGATTTGGGGACTAGATTAAGGTAAGCATCTAAGACAATCATTTGTTTATGCTGTTACTGAGTTCCAAAATTGAAATCTCTCTTTCCTAGGGGAACTTTAACAGGAGCACAATCCTTGTGATTGGATGGCTTTGTACACAGCACAGTCTCACAGTTCTGAAATGCACCTCCACCAGCAAAATGCTTCCTCTGAAATTAGACATGTTAGCATCTGTTAAACTATAAAAATATGAAGATCTATAATGAATTGGACTAATGGCTTCAGTCCTGTCCTAGGACTGAATTCATGAGAACCTTTCCTGAGAGCAGGTTTGTGCAGAGGAATAATGGGGCAAAGAGATAGTGGCTGGGCAAAAGGCATAGATGGGGCAGGAGCAAGCCTGGGTAAAGGAAAGAAAAAGATCTCAGACACGAGCAGAGAAACCTCATCTACAGCACAATTTTCCTAAGACTGCTTCTGCCAGAAGAGTTTATTTCTACTTAGGGTAAAACGAACATATTATCTGTGGTTGGCTGAATAATAGCTGCCTGAAGATGTTCAAGTGCTAATCTCTACACCCTGCGAATATGTAATGTATGATGAAGGGGAATTAAGGTTGTTCATGAGCTGACCTTAAGAAGGAGATATTATCTTTGATTGTACAGTTTGGCCCAGTATAATCACAGGGATCTTTTAAAGTGAAAAAAGAAAGTGGAGGAGGAGGTCAGAGTGGTGTGACGTGATAAGAACTCAACTCACTGTTGCTGATTTTATTTTATTTTTGAATTAGTTTTTATTTTCTTTTTTTAAATTAATTTTTTAAATTGGAGTATAGTTGATTTACAATGTTGTGTTGGTTTCTGCTGTACAGCAAAGTGAATCACTTATACATATACATATATCCACTCTTTTTTAGGTTCTATTCCTGTACAGGCCATTACAGAGTATTGAATAGAGTTCCCTGTGCTATACAGTAGGTTCTTATTAGTTATCTATTTTATATATAGTAGTGTGTATATGTCAGTCCCAGTCTCCCAATTTATCCATCCCCCGCCTTCCCCCTTGGTAACCATAAGGTTGTTTTCTACAACTGTGACTCAATTTATTTTTTGTAAATAGGTTCATTTGTACCATTTTTTAAGATTCCACATATAAGCCGTAATATATGATATTTGTCTTTCTCTGTCTGACATACTTCACTCAGTATGACAATCTCTGTGTCCATCCATGTTGCTGTAAATGGCACTATTTTGTTATTTTTTACGGCTGAGTAATATTCCATTGTACATATGTACACCTTCTTTATCCATTCTTCTGTTGATGGACATTTAGGTTGCTTCCATGTCCTGGCTACTGTAAATAGTGCTGCAATGTTGCTGATTTTAAAAATGGCAGAAGGGGGTCATAAGCCAAGGAGAGGAGGCATCCCCTAGAAGTTGGAAAGGGCGAGAAGACAGATTAAGAAACACACCCCTACTGACTCCTTGATTTTAGTTCAGTAAGACCCATTTTGGACTTCTGATGTATAGAACTGTTAGAAAATTTGTGGGTTTTTAACCACTAATTTTGCGATACTTTGTTAGAGCAGCACTAGGAAACGAAAACACTACCCAAACAGTTTAAAGTATTTCCCTACATTTAAATAACTGGTTGTTATTGTATTCATCCTCATTGCAATAATGAACTATGTAAAAACACAGAAAACAATATTCTATTACAGAGATTATTTTAACCCAATAACTTGCTGAATTTCACTTTTCTCTCTAAGATATGTTACCGAATACCTGCATTGTGTGTGTGTGTGTAATTTAAAATAGAATTCTATCTGTTAATATAGTAGTAAATATATATATATATTTTATATATATATATATATATGTATATATATATATATTTTTTGCGGTACTCGGACCTCTCACTGCTGTGGCCTCTCCCGTCGCGGAGCACAGGCTCCGGACGCGCAGGCTCAGTGGCCATGGCTCACGGACCCAGCCGCTCCGTGGCATGTGGGATCTTCCCGGACTGGGGCACGAACCCGTGTCCCCTGCATTGGCAGGTGGACTCTCAACCACTGCGCCACCAGGGAAGCCCAGTGGTAAATATTTTTATTTTACTTATCTTGTTTATTTTATTCTAATCATGTATTTCTATCCCAAGGCATCTCTCATATGAAAGACAGACTGTGTTACACAATTAAGGGGAAAATTTTATTCAGGCTATTGCATTAGGAAATATATTTCTTAATGTAGAATGCCTCGAGGAAGGAGAAAACTTGGGGTCTTACAGAGGCAACTAAACAAGGTGTTCATGAAGAAGGCTGGCCAGTGAGTCTTATGGGAGTCACGAGGCAGGTTGGAGATGGGTGTTACCTCTGAGTAAAGGAGAGCAGAGTGCTTCTTTGTGGTTAGTTGTTTCAAGGAACATAAAGAGGTAGAGAGATTTCTTAGCCATCTGTTTTGCAGGAGGACAAGGCTCAGACAATGTACAATGTTTCAAACACATAAAGTGGAATATCTCAGAGAACAAAGGCTGGTAGTACGGTCAATAAATAATTAGCAGAAAGCGATAAACAACACAATTGATCAGTATGTTAGCATAAGAGTAGTACAAATGATAATCACTAATACTGCCAGACTCCCTGTTTCTATTTTACCTTAATACACTCAATACAAATATTAGTGCACAATTAAAGATCACTCAAGTTATTGTTCTCAGTGAATTAAAATTTACCAGTCAGTCAATACTAAGCATTTTAATTAATTAAAAATTTATTAAATCCCTATTTGGTGCCTAGGCATATAAGATACACAGATACTCGCCCTTCAAGAGCTCGTATTTTAATGGATGTACTATGCAAACAATTTAATCTGTTAATACAGGTGGATCTATGACACAGGATAGAATGTAAGTTATTAGTTTAATTGGATGACGTGGCTCTACCCAGTCTCATTATACAAATAAATTGAGTAATCTCTGGAGCAAACTATGTGTACCTTTAGCTAAATTCTAATAGAGAAAAGGCAGTATCTTAAAAATACAGAATAGAGAAGTTCAAATGGATGTACACCACATCTTATACCCACAAGTGCACTAAAAATAATTCATTTTAAATGTAAATATAGTTGTTTCCTTCCTCTGGTAAGTTTGATGCTATGTGAGCTGATGTGATAGAATGTAATTTTGTAGAAGTGTTAAAGAAATCTGGAATACAATTGGTTGCAATAAATTACCTATTTTTCTCTTGGGGAGAAAGATAAGTTGTCTCTAAAAGAATGGCTACAGCGAAAAAATAAGTATCAGATAGCACAGAGGAGGAGAATCAACATGAGAATATAAGAGAACATCTTGAAAGGAATGTCACTTGAACTATAGCCTGAATGAGAATTAATTTACCACACAAAAATGCGAAGGAACATAGTATTCCAGGTAGAGGCAATGTGAGTGAAAGCAGAAGGTGTAAAACGGATTGGAGGGACCCCAAAGTCAAAAATAAATACAGGGACTTCCCTGGTGGTCCAGCAGTTGGAACTCCGAGCAAGGGGGGCCCAGATTTCATCCCTGGTCGGGGAACTAGATCCCGCATGCCGCAGCTAAGAGCCTGCAGGATGCAACGAAAAGATCCCGCATGCCGCAATGAAGATCTCGCATGCGGCAGCTAAGACCTGGCGCAGCCAAATAAATAAATAAACAAAGTTAACAATCTCTCTCTTAAAAAAAAATAAGTATAAAAGCTGGAAGAACAGTTTGAGGCTTGTGCTAGAGACTTAGAAGCAATATAGCAGCAAACATATATAAGATGGCATATGAATTTCATTTGGAATAGTGAGAAGAGGCGAGGACCTGGGAGAGAAACCAGGAACTTTGACATTTTTGTGAGGAGCAGAAGAGCACCAGCAAAGTACATTGAGAAGGAGCAACTAAAGAGGAAGAAGGAAAACATGGGAAAAAGGGGTGACACGAGAGCTTAAGAAGGAAGGAGAGTTAAAAGGGTCAAATGTCAAAAGAGGTCAGGTGAGTGGAGGGCTGAACTGTGACCACTGGATTGAACAATATGGATTGGTCTCAAAACACAATTCCTAAGTTTTCACCCAATGTATCCCTGTAAACATTGAAAACCCAAAGCGAAGCCAAGGGAAGTCTGGCAGACACTGCCAGCTGCCTATCAGATTACCCGTCCACCACCATGGCCTCTTTTTTTTTCCAACTCTGTCTTTTTCAGAGAAGGAATCAGAATGGCATTTGTCATTTCTACTCCTTCCTCCCCATGGTCTAGACATGGACGTGCAGTTTAATTCTAAAAAATGAGATAAAGGGGGAAGTTCAAGGATAAAGGCTAACATGGTAATGATGCAAGAATGGAAGGATGGAAATGGTCTGGGTCTTTCAGGATATGCTTGAATCAAGAAACTTATCTTGAGCTGTTCTGTCTTAAGGCTCTCTATAAGTATTCTACAAATATTCTTATGTTTAAATCACTGTTTAGAAAGGTTTCCTGTTTCTTATAGCTAAAAGTATTTCTATCTTGTAATCTATTTACTGTTCCCTCTACGAACTCCATTGTAAGTCCATCTTTCCCTTTATTCATACTGTTTTGTGTGCCCAAAGTGTTCTTTTCCTTAAACTTCAGTATCCAAGTTCAAAGCAACATTAGAACGCCTATTTTAAATGTCAGTCCCATTATGAAGTTTTTCCTTCATCCAATCCAAAAGAATCTATTCCTTTTCTGAATATCCGTATCTCTTCTTCGTAAATCTTTTGCATACTTAAAGCAAAGGCATTTATGTAAATGTCCTGACTCCTATTGTTAGACAGTAAGACAAATGAAGGCAGAATCCATGTATAAATTATGTGCATATTTCCAGTGTCTAACATACTGCTTTCTCCATTGCAGTTGCTCCATAAATACTGATTTAGTTAGCGAATGACTAAAATGCCCAAGATGATATGGCTTGAAATGTCTCTATATGAAAAGGCTAGTAATAGAGGAAAAATAGATAATATGATATTTAGGAAAATTACAATAAGGAAGAAATTACTATAAAAGAAACCCAAATCAGTAGGCCCAGGTCAAGGTACATGACATGCCTTTGCAATTGTGGCCTGTGCCTCATGGCAGCCTGGTGATTATATTACGTCTCTGTTCCTTGGATGCTTAAACTGCTTCAGTATGAAACTGCAACGATTGCTGCATTTCACTAAGAGCCCATAGATCAAAAATACCAAACACACAACTATTTTTGTGCGGTCAGGGACACACAGTATAGACCATAAAGGAAGAGAGCATATGGAACACAGCAATAGTCAAAGTGACAGATAAAAGGACCAGAAGAATAAGGGCCCCAAATCTCACTGAATGGAAACATTCTCCTGGACAGATGGTGTGATACATACTCAAGGTTACCTTAGTGAAGTGAAGCAGAACTTGAGGCATAAGCGACAATGTACTTACGAAAACTCTCAATAGATGTCTTTCTTCTAATTTCAATGTTATGGCCAAACCTCCTTAAATCTTCCCATTCCATTCCATCTCCTATTGTCTTTTTTTTTTTTTTTTTTTTTTTTGCGGTACGCAGGCCTCTCACTGTTGTGGCCTCTCCCGTTGCAGAGCACAGGCTCTGGATGCGCAGGCTCAGTGGCCATGGCTCACGGGCCCAGCGGCTCCGCAGCATGTGGGATCTTCCCGGACTGGGGCATGAACCCGTGTCCCCTAGCATTGGCAGGCAGACTCAACCACTGCGCCACCAGGGAAGCCCCTCCTATTGTCTTTGATCAAAGTTTTATTCCCTACATACACGGTTTGTCATGTACAGAACGATCTTACACACATATATTTATTCCCTGTAGTTGCCTTTTACTTGTTTTCTTTACTTGTTTCTTGTTTTAATTATCCTTATCATTAAGATTTCAGGCCAACTAGGGGTAGGAACTTCATCATTGTGTAGAAAGTCCCATTCTTTTAAAACCTAATATAGACTCTGCATACTATCAGTAAACAGTACAAGGGTTTTGAGTGATAAATTGAATGAATTATAAAGACATCCTTTTCAAAAATCTTATTTGATTACCTGATTCAACTTTGACATAATATGGTCTTGATGGGACCATCTTGACCCAACAAGGTGGCATAGACTTATTTCTTCTTGATCTTCCTTGGTAAGTACAGCTACAAACACTGGAAAGAGTACAAGAGACAAAAAAAGGAGACCCTGAAAGGTGATAAGAGGAAGAACTGGTCTGGGATCATGGGACTGAAGGAAGAAGCAGCAGTAGGGCATCTTATGATGGCCCACCCATCAGAAAAACATGACTCAGGCACAGCATTTTCGCACTCCAGCCTAGCAACAGAAGGCAGTCCAGGTAGGCTCACTCTTACCTCAGATTGAGCAGAAGTCTCTCCTACAACATCAGAAGAGCCCAGCATCACCAGAAAGGGGGACCATTGGAGCCCTGTTAATAATAAGCATCAGGAAATGTACTCCACTCCCCTCCCCAAGGAGAGAGATGGGAATGGGGCAGGCAACAGTGTCAAGAGGATTTCACCCCAACAAGGGCTCAGACCAGGGAAGCTTCTTGGTTCCTGTGGGCCAAGCCTGAGGCTGGAGACTCCTCTACCCCACTGAGAGATACTAGGCTGTCTGGCCCAGAAAATCCCCTCCTGTCCCACGAGGCAGTATCGGCAGGACCAGTAGTATCCCCAGCAACACCAGATAATTCAAGTAGCCCAAAATAACATCACAAAGCTTCGAAAATTTAAATTGCCATTGGAACTGCAATCCACAAAAGTAGTTCTAGACCCACATATAAAGTCTAAACCGGTGACTTCTAGCTAAAATAAAAGATTAAAATAAAACTCTGAATCTCCTGGCATAACAGACAAAATGCCCAAGATAAAATAGAAAAGCATACATCATACTAAGAATCAGGAAAATTAAATTTGAATGAGAAAAGACAGCTGACACCAACACCTAGAGGAATCATATGTTGGAATTGTCTGACATGAGTTTTAAAGCAAACCATCATCAAAATGCTTCAACAATCAATTACAAATTTTCTTGAAAGAAATGGAAAATCTTGGTAAAGAAATAAAAGTCATGAAAAGAGCCAAATGGAAATTATAGAATTAAAAAATATAATAACTGAAATCAAAACAAACTTGTGAGGTGGACTCATTAGAAGAGTGGAGATGACAGAGGATAGAACCAGTGAATTTTAGATTGAATTAATAGAATTTACTCAGTCTGAAAAGCACACACCTAAAAACCAGCCCTCTCCCCTAATGTTAACTAAAGATCTAACATTCTTATTATTGCTATCCCATGAAAGAGGAAAAAGTGAACTGGTGAGGCTGGAAGAGTATTCAAAGAAATAATCACTGAAAACATCCAAACTTGGCAAAAGACACAAACCTACAGATTCAAGAAATTGAGTGATCCCCAAAACGGATAAGCCCAAAGAAATCTATGCCAAGAGACAGTGTAATTAAACTTTTGAAAACAAAAGACAAAGAAAAAATCCTGAATGTTGCCAGAGTGAAATGGCACACTACCCATAGGGGAACGCCAATGAAACGATTCAATGATAGTGGATTTCTTTTATGAAACCATGGAGGCCAGATGGAAGTGATGTATTTTTGAATCACTGAGAAGAAAACAGTCAACAGTGAATTCTATACACAGGAAACTATCCTCAGGGAATGAAAGGGTAATAAAGACTTTCTCAGACCAAGAAAAATTAAGGTTTAGTCACTACAGACCTACTCTCAATACTGGCCACAGAAATTATTAAAACAGAAGGAATCTTCCAAAGGAAAGAATCTTGGAGCATAAGGAATGTAGAAGAACAGTGGAAGGAGCAGATTGAGTACATACAATAGACTATCCTTTAAGTCATGAGTTTTATAAATCTTATAATTGAAACAAAAATTCTAACTTCATCTGTTATTAAGATAATTATATTTACATAATTATATTTAAATGTGAGGACAGTAAAGGGACCTAAATGAAAATAAGGTTTCCACATTGAACTGTAAATGGTAAAATATTGGTACTGGTATGATGTGATATCACATATAATACTATAATATCAGTGTAGCCAATTTAAAAGAGACACACTCAAAACATTGTAAATAAATCAAAATAGAATCCTAAAAATATTTTCAAGTAATTCACAGGAAGTCAAAAAAGAAAAAAGGAAACAGGAGTAAGAACAAGAAGAAAGCAACACAAAAATAATGAAATGGAAGACTTAAATTTAGACATATTAATAATTATCTTAAATATGATTGATGGATGTACACCTGTAAAAAGACTGAGATTGAAAGAGTGGATACAAACACAACCTGACTATACATTGTTTACAAAAACTCATTGCAAACTCAATAGCGTAGGTAATTGAAAGAGTGAAAATGATATGCCATGCAAATATTATATATTACATATAAAAATAAATATAATGTATGCATTATATATGCCAATTACATAAGCCATACTATTAAATATATATGTGTATATATATATATACATATTTCTCATTCAGAAAAATATCTAGTATGCTATATTCTGTAGAACAATAAATGATGTTTTAGTGTGAGCATTACCTCCAGAGATGGCATTTTATGACTAGTGACACATGTTATCATCAGCATCAATTATTTCTATCTGATTTTAAGTTCCACGTGACTTGGCAAGAATATAAAGATTACTAGGGAAAAGAAGAGTGAAAAATGCTTCTATTACTGATATATTCAGCATTTATTGAATTCCTGCTGTGTGCCCAAACCTAGAGGGTGCTTGCCTGGGTTTTAAATAAGTCCCAGTGAGTAACTCATAATCTAGAAGAAGCATATTATGCTTTGATCACATTCAAGACTCAAATCAAAAATCTTCATGCATCTGGATTTTTATCCACACTATCCAAGGTTGTTAAAATTTTGTAAAGTGAAACCGGTAGACTCATAGTAGGAATGTGTCTTCTAACCACTCTTATGCCTTGGTAAACAGTGGAAAATTATTCACACAGTGCAAAATCATCTTTTTTTGGCAGATCACGTAAGCAGCATGTTCACAGCTAAAAACATCTTACCATAAGAATAAAAAATCAGTTGTTTAAGAGCTAACCACTGTCTGTAGATATTATTTTATTGTTTCACTTTGCTTCCGTTGAAGAAATAGAATAGATGGTTTCAACCCATTGTTCATTATGTATTAGGTGAGGAAATGCAGAAAACTAGAAAGCGTGGTGAAGGGAGTGGAAATAATCCCTGAGAAGGAAACAGAACCTTGACAGGCAGGGGAGAAACCTGCAAGCTCATACCAGCTTACTGTGTTCTGATTCCAAAGACTAACATCGCAAGTCAGAGAATATTGCAGGACCTACATTAAAGATACACACACACATACATACACATGCAATTATTTATGAACTTAAGGGAAAGTAAGATATATTTGTTTCAAGAGGTGGGTGCAGATTTATTTCATACGGTTTGCTTATTTGAATAGTTAATTAGTGGCTATAGTCACAATTCACACAATAAATTGGGAAATGCCAGTAATAAGGACTGTCAGTTAAGGATTACTTACTGCTAAACGTAAAATAAATGCATAGAACGAATTTAACTAATGTGTCAAAGATGCTGTTATCAATGAATTTGGCTATGTTTAGTGAAAATACCAAAAATACTTTGATGAACAGAGGCACTAGTACTTTTGGATATTACATATAATGTAGTGATACAAATTGCTTTTTAACAGTCATATGGATATTCGCTTCTATATGTTTGTGAGAGAATAGTTGAGGCTCCTGTTCATTATTTTTTCAATGACTTCCTCATAAGATCCCAAACATTTCTCAAACATTAGTACTAAAAGAAATTTTGCTTCTTGCAAAGAACGTTGTCTCTTTTTCTTGGAAAATTTGAGATATGTAACTTGCCATTTAAAGTTCCCTGTGAAGTTTGCATTTCTATCCCAAGAATTTAGCACAGTGCAAGACGTAAGGAAGACATACAAATTATATTTGGGAAATGAATTATTGAATTCAGAAGTTCAGTGTACTCAGAAATTCAGAGCACAGTTTGGCAATAATCACAGCAGTTGTCTTGGGCTATAATGTTGGTCTGTTTATTTTTTTCAGTCCTGTTTTTCTACTTTCATTTCTATTTTACTGGCTTTATTGTATTGTCATTTCTCCTTCCAATGGGCTCAACTTGTGGTGAAGAAAGACACCCACATACCTAATACCAATATAAGAGAGAAAGGAAGAAATAAAACACTTAACAGAGATACAAGCAACGTACTACATGAAGCCTGAGGCAGAAGCTGCTGTGTCTAACTGGAATTTATTAAGGAAAGAGAGACCTTGCAAAGATTGGAAATGTATTGAGCATGCTTTATTGAGCTTCCTTGAAGAACAGTTAGTTATTCAATCTGGCTAGAGCAAAGAGCTCATAAGGAGTAGTAGGAGGAGATAAAACTGAAAAGACAACTAAAAATCAGACTGAGAAGGACTGTGAATGCTTAGTTAAGAAGTTTTCTCATTATACTCCAGGCAATTAGGAGCCACTGAAGCAATCTGAGGGAAAATGTAAAGGCATTATTGCTGTTCCTTAGGAAAACAACTTAGATGGCAGTATGAAGGATGATTTGGAGGAATAAGATACTGAAAGCAGCAAAACAATTGGAAAGTTTTGCAATGATCTGAGTTATAGATAATAAGAGCCTATACAGAGAAAGTTAGGTACAGATGCAAGGAAAAGTGAAAAGAAAAACAAAATCAACAAGACTTGGCCACTAATGGGATATGAAGATAGAGAGTGAGAAGAAATTGCTATGGGTTGAAATGATGCTATTAAAGGATAGAGTTCCAATAAGAGAAAGAGACATTGAAGAGAAGATAATAACACAGAACATCTCCCGGGTAGTGAGTCCACCATATTTCAGGCAGTGTGTTAGATCTTTAATCCTCACAGTAACTCTGTAAAGTTGGGTGTTTTTCCCCAAATTATAACTGTATATACCATTAAAGTATCTTTTCTATAGGCACACAGTGGATAAGTGACCAAGACAAAAGTTTAAGCCAGATTAGTCTGAGTCCAAAGACCAAAGAAGAAGCTGTCCAGTAATAGAATGAGAATGAGGAGATTAAAAAGAAGCCAAGAAGGAGCCCAACAAGGAGGAATCAGTGATCAGTAATGTCAAGTACTGCAGAAAATTACATGAGGGTGAAGTCTAGAAGAGGCACCTGGATTTTGCAAGTGGGGATTCATCAGAGACTCTGGAAGAGCAGCATCATTTAGGTATCATAGATTGTTAAACTGAAATATAGGTCTTCAGAGTATTGAGGGATGAAGATGATAAGTAACTGAAGCCTTTTTACTTGTAATTTTTGGCAGTGATCAAAGAACAGAGATGGAAAAAGGACTGGGGGTAAGGCACAACCGAAGGAGGTTTTTTCATTGTTATTGATTGTTTTGGTTTTTGTTTTCCCTTTTTATTGACTATAATGAAGACTTATTACAGTGCAAGGAGGCAGTGGTGAGAAAGACATCAAAAACAGGAGAAAGAGAGGAAGTGAGGGAAGACGTGTTACCCTGTGCTCTAGCTGTGGTCTCTGACATGGTGGGCTGCTGGCAGAACTGTGTGGCAGCTCGACAGCGAACCCAGCAAATTGAGACAACGTTAACCCTCTTTTACTTAAACATCACATCTAATTAAGTTTCCTGGCATGTGAAATGCATCCACTGTGAGAAATGATGTATCTCAGACATAACTCACCATTTAGCATATTTATATCATGAGGAGATATTAAAGATGTTTCCTCAAGCAGAGGATTCTATTATGCACACATATAACAGCACTTATTTGGGTATCAGTGAGTGGAGACCCATAGCTTATGTTTGCTACAGAAATCTCTATATTTCACCTTTTAAATAAGTGCAAATGTATTAGGGTGATAAAAGAATTAAGGACCATGACCATAAGAAGACTATCTGTAAGGGTCACAGGCTTTTGTCTAGTTGATGGCAAGTAATACACACAAGAGTAACTCACATTTTGCATAGTGACAGAGAGAACAGAGAGAATAGAATATAGTTTGACTTTGGAAGATCTATAAGGACAGCTTTGTAATCGGCATCTTTGAAATCATGAGAAATGAGGAGAACAGAAAAAAAAGTGAGTAAATAGAAAGGCTAGTAATTTGGGGGGAATTGAAAAGAAAGTAAAAGATAGCAAAACAAACATGGCGTCCCTAAAGAGAAGCCCCAAAGGAAAAAAAAACACCGTTGCATCCTAGACAAAAGATGCAAAGGATTCCTAGAAATGGGATTGCTGTTTCTTATGGTACGTGTTTTACTTCATAAGAAATCACAAACTGTTTTCCAAAGTGGCTGACCACTTTTGTATTCCCACCAGCAATGCAGGAGAGTTCCATTTACTCTTCATCCTCACCAGCTTTGGAATATTTAGGATTTATAAAATTTAGCCATTCTAATATGTGTTAAGTGGATTCAGTGGGGTTTTTTGTTTTTGTTTTTGTTTTTGGTACGCGGGCCTCTCACCGCTGTGGCCTCTCCTGTTGCGGAGCACAGGCTCCGGACCCGCAGGCTCAGCGGCCATGGCTCATGGGCCCAGCCGCTCCGCGGCACGCGGGATCCTCCCGGACCAGGGCACGAACCCACGTCCCCTGCATCGGCAGGCGGACTCTCAACCACTGCGCCACCAGGGAAGCCCCTAATTCAGTGTTTTTAATATTGTATTTACAACACAACACTGGGTGATTTAGAGATAATGAAAGATAAAGCAGAAATGATTGACTCTGTACAATCTCACAATTATAATCTAGTTTTTCAAAGAAAACCCATGGCATTTGTTCATTTGTATTAATTAGTAACATAAAAGAACAACTGATTTTTATTTAGGTTACTGTTCATTCTTGATTTTTCTCAAAATTTATTGCAGTGCTCACCTTCGCCTTTTACTGCATCATTAGTTTAGGCGTAGCAAACCATAATTCCTCCCTCGTGATCACATATGAGTCAAATCCAGGATGCACATTCTGCATGTTATATTCTCTGAACTCATTTTTGTTTATAACTGCAACTCTAAGTACTAGGAGATGACAGAGGACAAAAAATACAGGCTGGGAACATGAAAAGGCATGAATTGTCTCATCACAGTGGTAGATTGAGTTTTGGACCACATTCTTCATCCCTCCCTGTATCCACCCTTTACCGTGTAACTTTGCAGTTCTGTCCATAAATATCAGAGAATACTTTCTCATCTCTTCAACTTTGGCGTGGCCATGTGACTTTCTTTGGGCAGTGTGTTGATTGCAGTTGTGATAAGCAGGAACTTGAAATGAGCTCACACAGTGGGGCTTGCCCTCTTATACTTTGGCAATTTTTATGAGAGAACTATGTCAGCTGGCCTGATGGCCCCAGGGCCAGGATAAGAGCCAAGTGGAAATGACCCACTCCAGTGACTGCAGCTTGAAGTTCAGTCCCTGCTGCCAACCCACTACCTCAGGAGGGAAACACCAATGCTCATTGTTGTATGCTACGGAAATTTCTAGGTTGTTTGTTAACGTGGCAGGAACTGACAGATTCCACGTGTACGTAATAAGGAATAGATTCACTGTGAAAACTGATGAGATATTTAAGAGAAGGAATATAACGAAGTTGAAGCACTTTGACACTGCGTGTGTGTGCACGTGTGTGTTGGAGAGTAAGGGGTGGGGCAAGAGCAGAGCAACTGAGAATACGAGGCTGCAAAGTTTATATTTCATTGGGGAGGTCTGTGGAGCAAAGAATGAAATGACAGAAACATTGTGTTTAAAATGGAGCTGTGTAAGATGAGGTCAGAAGCTAGAGGCTGCAGAAGTAAAATATTTTTTAAAGAATACTGCAGTACTTGAGAAGAAGGGCTGTAACTCACTATCTCTCTTTGGCAAAACCCAGCGGTCCTATATTATGGCATGTATTCCCTGTATTATCCCAGAAATGACCCTGGCTAAATGTTACTCTCATTCAATTGAATGCACAAGTCTAATGACATCTAATGACAGCCCAGCATCCCTTAATAGTGATGGTAGTTACAATCATCATCAATATGTATTTGTTAAGTAGCACAGAGAGTGTCTCGCACCATTCTAAAAACTAAATAAAAGTAACCAAACAGCAATAGAGAATTTGAACTGACTGCACCAAGTAAAAGGCACTAGCCATTTATCATGTTAATCACACAACCAACTGCTTCAAGAAGTGTGTGCCAAAGAGTTAGCAAGGTTAATATTAAGCCTTTTGTAGATACTAAGCCCCCGTGGGCTGAGAACCTGGACAGAAGTCCAAGGACATAAGGATTAAGTCCCAAGTCTACTGTGGAGAACAGCTAGACTTTAGCTCACGTTCAAATGCATCTCTCAGATATTTTGATAGGAATGACATTTGGCCTGGACTAGATATTTAGGATCCTCTACAAATTAGAAAAGATCTCTTAGAATAGAATAGAAAGACAATTCCTGGAGACAGGACTCTCCATTGAAACAGGTCCGGTACTACACAGGGTCTTGGAGGCAAGAAGTGAGTTTAGGATTAGCAGGACAGATTTTTCCCATAGTGAGAGTCTATTCTAATCGGGCCGCTTGGAGACAGACCTCAGCAATCTCTGTGAGGTGCTTGAGAAGAAAACTCAGAGTACACTCATGGAAATTGTCCAAGTACCAAGCATCCCCCTGAGAATTTTAAAATGATTGCTTCAACTCTCTTTATTTCTCAAACAGAAAATATATATAATAAGCTTTTTCATGATTACTAATCTTCTAGCATATACTGAAAACAATTCCTATGTGTATTTGTTCATTCTTTAAAAATTGTGACTTTTTTCTTTCTCATTATATTTTATTAATAATTAAAAAGATGATTATATATATTAACACATACCTATATACAATATAATATATACCACATATCATAGTAAATATAGATATAGATAGTATACTATATATAGAATAGTACATATAGGTAGCTTATAAGTGGCAAAATTCAATATGTGAAATGGCTATTTGACAACCCAGACAAACCACCATATATGTATGTGTGTGTATAGATATAGATTACTGTATCTGTATCATATGTTTTATGTTATGCTGTATTTATTTTATCTAGGTATATACACACACATGCACACGCATACACACACATATAGTAGTTTTCTGTGATGGTTATCAAATAGCATTTCACATTTTGTATTATCTCAAGGTCAGGAAGAAATAGGGATAAATTAATGCCCTAAATTAGAAGAAAAGACTACTTGGATTACTAAATCAGATGGCTATGTTATAATTAGAAAAATGACTTTTTAAAAATAAGACTTTGAACTTCAGTACCTTCTTAATTGTGTAACTTAAGTGTCCAGAAATAACATTATTCTCTAAAGCTCACGCCCATTAAGCAGAGCATGGCCACTCCGTTGTAGTTACTAAGATTCTAGGAAACACTCTCCTGAGAAAAGAGGCAGGTACATGAGAGACTGTTGAACAAACATAAAACATTTCTGGCTAGGAAACTAATTACATAAAGTGATACAGAAAAATGAAGCTTCTACCTCTAGAAAGAGGAGGAGCTCAAATTAGTCTAATCTACTCTGATTATATTATCCAGCGTATTTTAACTCTGCTTCTTTGAAAGGGGATCTTTAGAACTCTTCCCATATTTCCTGCCATAATTGCGACCTACCAGTCATATGAGCTCAATCATGATGACACACTGAATGAATGCATGCGTCAGGGAATTAATGAACTGCCCTGGCTTTGAACGTGGGGCGCTAGAGGGGCTTCCTGCTGAGCTCAGTGCAGATACTTAATGCACTAACCAGAATCCGTGGGTACGATGACAGCGAACGGCTGGCATTCTCTCCTGCACAGTTCCGGCTCTTTTGCAGGAGCCCTGTGTGTCTCTCATGACCTCAGAAGGACAAGCTGTGCTCTCAGCATCATTTGGATAGAAAGAAAAAATGGTATCATTGGAGTTACTAACCATGATATCACCTGCTTCCTGCCTAGACAACCTGGTGATGCTACATTAGGAATGTCGGCTGTTTGTCATTCTGATTAGAATGAACTTAGTGGTCTAGCTTAAAATAGTTTATTTCATCAGGTACAGTTTCATGATTTTCGGCCTTTTCCTTTAAGTTTACGTTTGTAAACAGGAAGCATACTTGTAAAAGCTGTTAAATGAATCGGGCGTGATGATAATCAGACATCACAGCCTGCACATAAAAGCCACCTAAACTTCTCTGCCCAATACCTGGGTTGATTCCCCACTTAGGCTGTTCCACAAGCCCAGGCATTGGCCGCTGGTGCTGTGGAGTGAGCACCCGGCTGGGAGTCAACAGAGGTCAGTCCCATAGCTAATGAGAAGCACAGCTGTGTGACCTTGGACAAGTTACATAACTTTGCTGAATTTCGGTTCCCTGATCCTTAAATTGGGGCTCTTATTTCATAGAATTGTTGGGTCCATTAAATAAGATAATGTGTGTAAATAATTTAAGACAACACAGAATAAGTGGTTAACATGCTATTAAAATAGTATGGGTTAAAATCGTATCTTTGCATACTTCAGTCTTTTCATTTATAAAATGAACACGTTAGACTGAAAAATAAATTTAGGTCCTTCTAATCCTACGAGTCTATAAATTTGCTATACTGCCTACTATATTGTACACCAAGAGTAGAGACAGTTTCTGCCTTTGTATTCTTACCAGGGATGGTGTTGACCGAATGACTTTGTAACAAGCAAAAATATACAACCAAGAATGTCAGTTGTTCCCTGTCAGGAATGTGTGCCTGAGTGACTCTCGCAACTCTCAGAACCAAGTCTTATGAATTCCAAGGCAGCGGTATTTTTAATGTAGCTCTTACTCTGCTGTTGCTCATTTTTCTAAATCTCAGCTATAGACGTCCTTTACTTTTGTGGGAATCGTGTCCACGTTGTTGTTGTTTATAGTGAGCACTCTCTGGTGCTCATATTGTAGTAATTGCCTTTCCTCATTTAATCTATTTTTAATTATTAATTCAAAAAACACTAAATGAAGATCCCCATATCTTAGACATAAGTGGGCACCAGTTAAAAAGCAAAATCCCAGTGCAGCATCAAGCAGACAATTTTAGTTACAGCTGCTCTTGCTGGAGGGGATTCTGTACAGAGATAAACATAAAATAAGATAGAGTGTGGGATTTCTGAGCAATGGAGACGAGAAAAGATGTTTTTCTGTTACCTCCAAAACTGCTAACAAAAAAGTCACTGAAAAGTATTCTTTTGAAGTACAACTTCAAAAGACATAATACAAATTGGTAGAATATTGTATTTAGGATATATTCAGAGATTTGTAAAATAAATCAATATTTGCAAATCTAGAGCAATATAGTTATAGTTGGTGTGTATTTATTTATTGCGCCACATGACCAAGCTTAGCTGGCACCGTTGCTACAGAGGTGAGCTGTCCAGCTGAGCCCTGATCAAATTGCCATTCTACAGAATCACAATGTCTTGTGAGACCTGGGGCGAAGCAGGCATCTTGAGACCAAGGAAGGACTACGCTAAAAAAGATGAATCTGTGAAAGCAGAGATAAATCAGAAAGATTCTGGGTCTTTAGTGGCATAACTGAGTCACTGGATTTACCGAACCCGGGTACTGACAGTTAGATGAATTGGCTCCAATTGTTTTCTTTTTCCTGTATTAGCGTTATTTTACTCATGTTTCCAGATCACAAGAGACAGAGTTCACTTGGTTTGCTTGAGGCTTCATGTTCATGCCTAGGCTTGTGAAAGGCAGGCCAGCTCAACTGACACGCCCGCCACACTGCATTACTTTTTCAGTCTTTACGAAAAATAATTCTTCAAAAGGAAAATGGCAATGGAGATGCTTTAGCACAAGACAGGAGTAAAGATGCTTAGTAGTCACAAAATTAAGTGTTTGCTATAGGAAGAGGAAATTCTACTTTGTCCCCAAGTTATAGCTTTATATAAACTAAGTATTCTTCATTAGCCCTCATAAATATAATTTTAAATTAAATAAAAATCACATTTTTATGCCAAGACTTTATGTATACAAAATAGTAAACCCTGAAAATTACTTAGGTTCTTTCTAGATTTTTTTTAACATACGTGATTATTTTTTCACAAATCGCAATTTGAAAATATGAGTGTGTTTTTCACAAGTTATATAAATTAAGTAGAACTCTGCCATTCAAGTTAAAGGATGGTGTTTTTTTAATGGTATTCCTAATATTATCATAAATACATTCCAATACATGCCAAGAAAGTAAGCCCACAATGTACCCTGCTAAGAATATAGAACAGCAGAGTTTTCAGATTTGAAGTGGCTAGTTTGAGAGAAAAAGGCAGGGAAGGCTCACTTTCTTCCATTATTTTCAAAACACTTTGCTAATAGGAGATAGTAACTGAAAAGTGGTGAAATATACAAGCAATAATGATGATGTCTACATGGTCAGGGATTAGGTCAATAGATTTATATTTTATTTATTTATTTTATTTTTATTTTTATTTTTTGCGGTACGTGGGCCTCTCACTGCTGTGGCCTCTCCCGTTGCGGAGCACAGGCTCCGGATGCGCAGGCTCAGCGGCCATGGCCCACGGGCCCAGCAGCTCTGCGGCATGTGAGATCTTCCCGGCCCGGGGCATGAACCCGCGTCCCCTGCATCGGCAGGCGGACTCTCAACCACTGCGCCACCAGGGAAGCCCGGTCAATAGATTTATAATACATTGTCCTACCAATTTGAAGAAGTTAATCCTCTTAAATTCTCAGACATTTAACATATCTCCTTTTTTTGTGACAAAATAGACAGGGAATATGTGACTGATAATAAATGAAAATGCTGAGCTCTGCTAAAGAAGCTTGGTGATCTGTACAGTTTCCTGTAAGAAGTACAAACCATGAGGAAAAGGATAGGGCATGGAGAATACCCACTTCCAAGGGATTAACCACTAGCTTTATTTAGAGAGTGCTTAGTATAGGTTAATCACTAAACATGCATTGTCTCCTTTGGTTCTCACAGCCTCCCATAAGATAAATATTATTATCCTCAATTTACTTAAAAAGATATTGAGAATTAGCAAGGACAGACGGATAGTATTGATAGTGATGCACCAAAGCAGGATTCCTAGCCAGCCCTGCCTGCCTTCAAGTGCTTGCTGTTTCCATGCCTGGACAATGACACCAGCCTTGTGACTTGGTTGGCAGACGGAGCCTTCCTCCAGCTTCTAGGGTCATTTCATAAACATTTATGAGTGTCTCTTCTTTAGTGATTAGGCCCAGCACCACGTGACTAAACTATGGAATGTTGCTCATGTTTATTATCTTCTGTTACATCCCTCTCACTGTAACTTCTCAGGGAGTTTCAGTTAGCTATTCATAACCCTTTATCTCATCCTGTTTGCATCTGGGTTTTTCCATCATTGCTTTCTCTACAAAGAAGACAGATGTGTTCAATTCTGTTATTAGTCTTTTCAATCTTTTTTTTTTTAATAGCAGATTGAGTTTTAATTTTTATTTGCCACAAAGCATAAGATTTCCATAAGAATTAAATACACGCCATTTTTACAGGCAACATTTAATGGATGGATCAGTATTATGAATTCAGCAGTTGATTCTATTGGTGTAAGTACAATATAATCCTAGAGCCACTGTTAAGGTTCACACAAAATCATTTTTGCAATTCAAGTACAGGACACAAGCAGTAATTGGGTAATTAACATGGTAAAAGCAAATGCTTATGCTAGACAGAAATTAAATACATTTCAAATTGACTATTTCATGAACAATGGAGTCCTTCTAGGATTATATACAATGGTTAAGGCCCAATAGGCCCATTTGAAAGATTATCACAACGATGAGTAAACCAATGCAATAAACCTCAAAATTCAAATAAATGCAATGATATCTATTCACCAAAGAACAAAGAGGAAATATTGCCTCAAGTAGCACTGTTATATTTTCTTGTCATAAATTGTTTTCTAAATCTTATGTTTTAAAAAGTCAGTATAAATAGTTTGCTTATTTTCTCACTTTTTAATTTATTTTATTTTTAAAATCAACTTTTTCAAGCAAGTTTAGATCTACAACAAAATTGAAAAGGAGGTACAGAGATTTCCCGTATACCCCTGCATGCATCCCCCTTATTGACGTCGCTCACCACAGTGCTGCATTTTTTACCAGAGATGAACCTACATTGACACATCATGATCACCCAAAGTCCATAGTTCACCGTAGGGTTCACTCAGCGTTGTGCATTCTATGGGTTTGGACAAATGTATAATAACATATACTCTTTGTTATAATATCATACAGAGTATTTTCACTGCCCTAAGGTACCTCTGTGCTCTGCCTTATCTTGCTTATTTTTTAACTTAACGTTTAGGTAGATAAGCAACCGAATTTTGTTTTTGTTTTACTTATTTATTTATTGTTGGCTGTGTTGCATCTTCGTTGCTGTGCATGGGCTTTCTCTAGTTGCTGTGAGAGGAGGCTACTCTTTGTCATGGTGCGTGGGCTTCTCATTGCGGTGGCTTCTGTTGTTGCGGACCACGGGCTCTAGAGCGCAGGTTCAGTAGTTGTGGCGCACGGGTTATTTGCTCCGCGGCATGTGGGATTTTCCCGGACCAGGGCTTGAACCCGTGTCCCCTGCATTGGCAGGTGGATTCTTAACCACTGCGCCACCAGCGAAGTCCCGCAACCTAATTTTGAAGATAACATCTACATGTATTGCTACTTAATTGACTTTTTTATCATTGGATTATTTCTTCCTCTGAGTATGTTGATTGGTGCTATTATTGCTAATTTCAACAAACATAAAGATAAGTATAAAATATTCTTTGTTCACCAATGCCCGAGGGAAAAAAAAAGTCCTGCTTCAAATAATTGGTTTTGGATTCCACTTAATATCATTTTTATTTGGTACTTATCTTTAGAAAAATGATTGATGCTCTTGCAGATTGATGAATATTGCTAAAATGTTCACCTTTACATTGTTTTATATATTCAAATAGGATGGAAAATAAAATTATACATAAAAGGAATAATAATAATAGCTACAATTTAGCATGTAGCATGTGCCAGGCACTTGGACAAGCACTTCGTATGATACTTACCTTATTAACCACCCCCTGCTATGGTCTGAATGTTTCTGTCCTCTATCCCTCTTCCCCCACTAAATTCACATGCTGGAATCCTAACACCTAATGTGATGGTGTTAGAAGGTGGGGCCTTTGGGAAGTGATTGGTCGTGAGGATGGAGTCCTCATGAATGGGATTAGTGTTCTTAAAAAAGTGACCCCAAAGAGCTCCCTAGCCCTTTCTGCCACGAGGATACATGAAGTCTGTGGCCTGGAAGAGAGTCATCACCCAGCCATGACAGCATCCTGGTCTCAGTCTTCCTGCCTCCAGACCTGTGAGAAATAAATTTGTGTTGTTCATAAGCCACCGAATCTGTGATATCTTATTACAGCAGCCCAAATGGACTAAGACAGCCCTCAGATAGTTTTACAGGAGAAGAAACTGAGACATAGGTTAGAACCTCACTCTGCTGCTAAGTAGCAAAGCCACAGTTTAAACAAAGAATTCAGTTGACTCCAGGACGAATGTTCTTAGCTTTACCGGCCATACTCCCTCTTTGACTAATTTTCCTTACATATACTTCTTTTAAAAACTCAAGTTGTACAAAGATTCTCTTTTGCTCGTGGTAGCCCAATATTCTTGCATTGCTACTACTAGCAATCCTTGCTGCTCTTCATGCACTTTTTATCTACTCAACTTCCTCCATGTTAAGATAGGTCTATATTCTAAGAACTTCTCCCAAAGGCTCTCCA
Organism: Monodon monoceros; assembly: GCF_005190385.1. Classification (NCBI taxonomy): domain Eukaryota; kingdom Metazoa; phylum Chordata; class Mammalia; order Artiodactyla; family Monodontidae; genus Monodon; species Monodon monoceros. Next base: position 67,847,078 of record NW_021703770.1, on the reverse strand, counting down.
TGAAATTTCAAAAAGAACAGAACTCCCAGTAAATAGCATTCTTAAGTCATTAACTCGCATATTCATTATTGACTTAATGTGCCACACTCACGCAGACGCTGGGGACACGAAGATGGATTATAAGGAATCTCTACTCTCAAAGAGCTTGATGTCTGGTTAGTGTGCTGGGGAGCAGACGATTATGTAAACCAATAAACAAGTGTTGTAATAAAGGCATCCATACATGATATGGGAGATTTAGAGGCAGGTGCTACAGAATAATAATGCTGGAGGGAATTTAGAAAGGCTTCTTTCCTGGGTGGGTGTTAGTTGAGCTTATTTGTGAAGGATGGAATAGAATTAGACGGAATAATAAAGGTATAACTTCAAAGCACATCAAAAAGTATGTGTTCTGACCAGTAGATGCTCTCTATATATTAATGAAAGAAAGACAACAGTACATGATGACGTTTTTGGATGACTTAGAGGTGATATCTGACTCTGGAGAGTTTGGACTTACACCTGCATGGGTTATTGCCAAATAATGACATCACTGTATTCTAGTGCAGCTGAAATGTTTTAAATTTTATAAAGTCCCAATTTAAAGATACAATGCTCTGTCACAAAAACAGAAATGAAAATGATCATAAAACATTGCTAAGAATGGGTGGACCAACAAATCCCTCAGTGAGCCAGCTGTCTTCCTAGAAACGTAATAAGTTACAAAAGTTAATTTCTCACACTTTTTGATATTACCAAGACCCTAAGAGATTTATTGCTGTTAGGTTACTTTGTCATTCTCCTGGTTGACCCCCCAGTTCTACTCTCATGGGTAGTCTATGGCTGGTGATCAAGAACTACATATGGGTTAAGTGCAACTTTTATAGAGAGTGATGTGCTGTATGTATCAAGAGAAAGTGATTGTTCTATGAGACATATGGTGATAATAAGACTGAGAATGATATACACATTAACAGCTTTAGAATAAGCCACATCTCGCTAGCTCTTTGTCAGTCAGTGAGTTATAAATGTATTTGTTTGTCATCGCCTTTGAAAATGCAGATATCTCATCTTCTTGGGAAAAAGTCAACTTTAATGAGGTTAACAGCAAAACCTTAAAGTAATAATGTAGTCGTTAAGCCATGTGGAAATTTTCCCATGATTGTTCATATTTGCGACACTATTTTTCACAAAACAGAAAATACTGTTGTATCCTCTGGAAGTGTATACCATCTTAAACATTTTTTAAAAGATGAATTTGCCTATAGAAATGTCCCTTAAAGAAATGGATGGAACAACTGTACATCAGATATGTTGCCTCAATGTGCAACACCTCATCAAGCCTTCTCCACCCTGTCATCTCTAAGTGACCCAATACTGTCCTTTATTTCCTGGACTGACCCCCATAGTTCTGAGTTCGTGCTGTTTAAAAAAGAAGGCCTAGGCCTTTTCAATTCCTTAGCACATCCTGTGTCACCTTGGAAACCAAATGTGTGTATCAGAAATCCCACTCTCCCATCTCAAGCTCATCAAATGCTACAGCCCTGCGCCAAGTAGAGCACCCAATGCCGAGTGCTTGTCAGAACTGCAGGTGGGTCCTCAGTGTGACGAAGATAATTGTTACCTTTTAAGATATTTTAAATAGTTAGGCTCTTATTTTAATTCATTACAGAGAATTCTCTTACGTGGCAGGGCTGGGGAATGGAGTATCCTGGTTAGTGGTTCAACTGGAAGAGGAAACAGAAGATGTTAGTGCTCCTGAGACTCAGTCTGGGTCTGTGCGAGGGGACTCACTTTTTCCAGCATGTCCTATCATCTAAGAAGAGTATCACTGCACACCCTCAGATACCTAAATAACAGCAGAATAACTTTCAGAATTACCAACTCTGGGTAAATGCTCCCCCCAGTTCTTTCCCTCTTCCAGTGCACAGCCTTTCCTCAGGGAAGGCTGTGGGATGGAGTTGCGGCCCATCCCCGTGTTCCGAGCCTTGACAGCAAGGGGAGCAGGGGCAGGAAGAGCCGCGGAATCGCCCGTGAAGGTGGACAGCGTCTCTCTCGCTTTTCCGTTTATGTGGTCCGGGAAGCTTTCTCTTTGTGCGTCTGTCAAGCTGTAATAAAGAATATTTCTTTTCCTCACTAGTATAGGTTAGGGATACCATGTCAGAAATCTAATGAAAGTCATCAAGATGCCCCATTCTGGTTAGTAGTGGAAGAAGTAAAACTTGCTCCCGAGTTTACTTTGAAAATATTTCAGGTGGCCCTGGTACCCTGTTCCAAATATTTGATATACTGTTTGAGCATCATTTTTACATTAAATTATCTACAAGAGTTTTTTTAATGTAGTTTAAGAAACACTTAGACCCTGAGTTACGAGTGCAATGACTCACCTTCCTTACATGCCTGCATCATTAGCCAGGTGCCAGCTTAGGGAAGCCTGCTTTCCTTTTGACCCTGTCCACCACCTCCATTTCCTGAGACCCCTCCACTAGCCTCCACTGCACCTCTCACCTGCTTGTCCACCTGTCTGGCTTTCTCAACCTCCTTTGCTTACTCGTTTTCTTTATCTTGCCTCTTAAATAGCGTTTGTCCCTACGACTTTGTCCTCAGCTCTTTTCTGTTTCTTTTCTGCTCTCAACTTGTTTGACATACTCCTTTCATGTAGCTTCGGTTATGCATCAGAAAGTTCTCAAATCTAATTTGATCTCCATTTCTGACCTCTCACTGTAGCGAGAGTCCCAAACGCGATCACATACTTTAGCTAAATAGCATAGATATGGGGTTATTGCCGCCCTCAACCCTTCATTCCTCCTTATATTTCATAAATCAATTAATGCATTATAATCACCTGGTCATTCAGTTTAGAAAACATTTCCATATACATCAAAATTGATTTGTTACTAAGTCTTGTCAGATTGTCCTCCAAAATGTATTTCAAACCCCATTCCCTGTCTTGCTTTCCAGTGATCATTGCCCTAGCTTAGGTTTTGGTTTCTTCACCCTGAGTTTATTCTAAAAGCCAAAAGCTAAGGCATATACTGATCTCACTGACTCCCATCTCTTTCCTACCCATCCTAAATGCTGCTTCCAGGATCATCTTTATGATATAAGATATTACTGTGTCTGTCCCCTGAGATATTGGCTCCCTAGTCTCAGAATAAAGTCCAAATTTTGGGTGCAATATGAAGTCCTTAAAAATTTGAGACTAATATACACACCTAATATTTATCTCTCCTATGGTAAAAGCGAAGTACAAGAACTTAACCCATTTGACATTAAATCCTTTCTGTAGACTCCATGCAGTTTTCCAGTACCTCCTAAAAAATAAACTTGAAAACATTGTGGTTTAGAGTTAATTATTGGGACCTCACTACCACTGTCACCAACACCTTTCTCTAAGGTTTCTGTCATCACCCCATACTTGTGACAACAGTTGGGTTGTTTCTACCTTTGACTATAATGAATAGTGTTGTTCTATAAATATTTGTATACAAGGTTTCATGTGGGCGTATGTTTTCATTTCTCTTGGGTATATACCTAGGAATGGAATAATTGGATCAAATGGTAACTCTATGTTTATTCTTTTGAAAAATGGCCAAACTTTTTTCTTAAATGACTGCACCATTTTATATTCTATCAGCGATGTACAAGGGTTCCAGTTTTCCACACCCTCATCAACACTTGCTATTATCTGACTATTTGATTCTAGCCATCCTAGTGGGTGTCAAGTAGTATCTCATTGTGATTTTGATTTATATTTCCCTGAAGACTTACGACACTGAGAATATTTCCATGTGTTTATTGCCCTTTTTATACCTTCCTTGGAGAAATGTCTATTCTATGAATTTTTAAATTAGTATCATTTATTATTCTGGTCTTAGACTGCCCTTTCACTTACTGCCTCTAACGTGAGTTCATTTTTGCTTAATTTCACCCCAAAAGATGTAGCATGTACACACATTTTGTAAGCTATTCCTTCCCAAATCTTGTTTCCTGTGCAGCAATTTTTCTTGCAGGTCACAGGAGAATCTCAGATATAATAATATTTTATATCCACTAAAGCCAGATTATTCTCCATCTTTTGTCATATTATGTTACACATAAGCTACAGTGAAACATAGACTCCCGCCTTTTACCATTTATTCTTGTTAGTGTTCATATTCCGTCAGTGTGGCACAGTGCATACCACTGGTATTTTATAGTGTTCCTCTTTAGACCTTTCTATTAAAATAAAAATGAATCATGTTTTTCTTTTTAGTTCATAAATGCTGGTTCATCCCCCTAGATTGGATTCATGTTCAATGACTAATAAAACAAACAGCTTTTCTTTAGTGGTTGCTCAATCCCTGATTTACTAGAGAGAGATTCTCCTTCCCCAGTTCCCATAGGCCATTTCTCTTATTCCCCCGTTTTCGAATTACCGACAATTGGTTTTATAACTTTCCCCCCCGTATCAGGTGTCACAACTATTCTTCTTGCTTCTCCACTAAGTTCTTGCGTTGCATTCACTCATCTCCAACTTCCCAGCACCTTCTGCTTCTCTGTGGTGCTTCCTGAAACCTGCAAGAACAAATCCAAGATGCCCTTCTGCATCTCTCATGGTTACCTGTGAAGCCTACACCCCTCTCTGTGTGTAATGCTGTTTCTAATACCCAACATACTAGAGTTATGGGAGTGTGAAAACGATAGCCTTAAATTACCATCCACATGGAAATTGCTTCCTTGGTTCACGGCCAGTATCTGAGCAACAGCAAACAAAGAAATCAGTCCAAGTGCTGATAGCAGGACCCAGGCTGAGTTTCCTCACCTTCAGAGGCCATGAGCAGGAAAGTCACAGCATGTGACGCGATGGGGCAAAAAGAGGGCTCAGGGCAAATCCATCAGAGCCTGACTTACGGGAACCTTGAAAACAACAGCTTCTGCTGCTCTTTCCCTCAGTTGCCTCTGCGGTGATCTGCACAGAGACAGATCATTTTACCCATTCACCAAGTTCACATTTGTTCACTGCCAGGGGAGCATAGGTGTGCAGTTGGCCCTGGCCCTGTCAGAGGACACTTAAAAAGTGTGTGTGTTCTTGTGCATGTGTGCCTGCATGCCTGGGTGGGTGGATGTGAGTCTGTAAATCTCTGTGCATCGTTGCCTTCATTCCAGCCCTGGCAAGGAGCTTGGCTCAGCTCCTGTGTATTTCCCCACATGATGGACACTCTAACTTTTTAACCAGTTGTTTCCTCCCCACCTCTCTGAAGGCACATTTCTCCCACTGACTTTTCCCTCTGCCCAGGAGGTCTGTAAGTTTTCTCTGATTGTTCTTGGACCTTTCCCATGTTTCACCTCAATCAAAGCTGCCTCTACATTTGCAGTCAAACCACATATCTGTCCATCCTAAAGTCACAGGGTATTCCCTTGCCTCTCGTTTTCTCCTTTATAGCTATATCAATTTAGTTTAAAGTCCCCATGACCCCTTTACAGTGACAGAAAAAAGCTGTATATTATTTTTGAAAGAGGTGAAAGGAGACAGGGACAAAGAGAGGAAAGTAACATATAAATTACCAAAAAGAAAAAATGGGGGAAATGAGAGAAGTATTTCATGTCCTTTTAGAGCTACTAGAGAAACATCCACCTACTATGAAAATGTGCACACACATAACAGTGTTTGCACAATAAAAATATAGGAGTCATTCACTTCTTCCACCACATAAGTCTTCAGATGTGCTGACTTCTCTGGCCTAAATCCCATCTGAAAGAAAAAGTAAGATACTCTCTTATGTTTCCTTATGTTTTCATACATATATTTCTCAGGGGCCCAATAGTCATACGAAATAAGTATCATTGTACTGGTTCTAATAAGTTAAGCCTTCTCATTTGATCCTGGAACAGAGCAGCAGAATGCTTTAAGCTGATACTAGGGTAAATCTAACTGGCAAATTCATAACTGTAACCTACAATGATAATAATAACAAATGTTTATGGAGGGCTTACCATGTATCAGGCACACTTCTAAACACATCGCTTGCTTTGTTCCCCTCAAGTCTTCTTTCAGCTTTGTATGTCTTATTACAGTTGAGCGAACTGAGGCACAGAGAGTCTGAGCAATTTGTCCGAGGTCTTCAGTAAGACACTTGACAGAACCGTGATTTACCTGCAGGGACTCGAACCACAGAGCTATTGCTCTTGACCACACTTTTATGCAGCTCTTTAATAAACTGCACCATCTGTTGACATTTTCTGTCTGAATCAACCTGAGTTTACACGGGGCAAACGCATTGTACCAAACTAGAGGACACCACACCTCAATGCCATGTGAATGATGGGCCTAGGAGGTGGATGGCAGTAGGATCTTCAGCACGTCATGCAATTTCCATGGGACTGTTCTTGTCATCATACTTCTGAACGGCTAGTCTAATAAACAAGTAAAAGGAAATTAAATTCTGGTCAGAAGAGAAGAATTAATGCAATGCTTCTCCAACTCTAGTCAAACATGCAGGTTGCTGAGGGCAACACGCAGTGTTCACGGTTGGTGGGAAGGTTAACAAGGATTTACGGTACTATTGACACAGGCAGTCCCCTGAACAGACAAGCAATGCTGTGGTTTGTCGGGGAGGGAACAGGAGAGGAAAGTGCTGTTATTTCCCTCTCCTCTGTCTGCTCCATTGCTATCAACCTTAAGGATGTGCTCTGTTTCCTGTTTTCCACACTTGCTCTCCCACAGTCACTGGTGCTGCATTTACCAGCAGAAAGTAAATCAACAGCTTCATCTCCAGCAACTTCGCTGCCAACCAGCCTCCATATTTGTAACTCAGGTGGGCTCCACAGATTATAGTTTCCTTAATGTTTTGGCTTGAGTCACATCCCAGGACTGGGCTATGGTGTTAATCCCCTCTTAGCCAGCATTTTTTAGATTATTCTGCTCTTACTACTTTTGGGCTATGACTTGAATTCCAGCCTACACTGTACCCTGACCAGTGGCTGATGTAGCTGAGGTTCTTGTTTCCTGATACCCTCCTCCCCATCTGTTGCAGGAGGCCTCCCTGACCAGGACAGTTCCTGTTGATTCTCTTGCTTCGATCCTTCACCCAATATGTCAGGCCCACTAACCCTCTGGACACCAGCTTTCCCTCTGATCACTGTGCCTTGACCTGGCTTCTCTGGAAGGTAGCCACACTCAGAGTTAGTATCTCTGCCTCCCAATGTGACTAGAAGACACTTAGACGACACAGAGAACTAAAATATGATTTTATTTTCGATTCCAATTTGTCACATTTTTCTATGGAAAATTGAGTTGGACTACCTACGGTTAGATGGAAAGTCCAAGAAAATATTAAAGACACTGTTTTTTAGAAAAGGTCTTCTGACTTTACAGAGAAAGATGGTTTTTGGAACAACAGGGTTGTTTTCTTATTCGTGAAAATAAAACATCACGTTCCGAAGACAAGAAGACATGATTTCTAGTCCCAGAATATGCTGTTAAGGATCCTGAGGATATAACACTAAACTTACTTGAAAATAAGAGGTGACAAGTGACAAGTAGAGACGCTATGCATCAAAGGACTTCAGAGGATTTTAAAAAAACAGTGGTAAGTCCAGAAAGGGTCAGAAAGGAGACAAAAATTGAGTTGAGCTGTAAAGGATGAAAATAATTTGGAAAAAAACTGAATATCCTATTTCATGGTCATTTAATGCATACATAGGAAAGTAGGGGGAAAATTATCAGAGAAATCCACCTGCCAAGTTCAGAAACTATTGAAGCTCTTGACAGTATAAATATTAAAATAATGAACTTTATTTTACTGTCAAAAGACAATAAGAAGGCTTTTTCAGTAAATTCTTCAAATTTGACCACTTTGCAGGTATAAGTAGCAGTAAGAATAAATTTTAGGCTATAGGCCTTCCTTAGAGATAGAGACGTACAGAGAGAAAGGACATACAGAGAGATTTATTTTAAGGAATTGGCTTATGAAATTGTGGAGGCTAGCAAGTCCAGAATTTTCAGCAGGAAAGTCCAGCAGGATGGAGACCCAAGAAAGGGTTAATTTTACAGTTCAGGTCTGAAGCCCAGGTGTAGGCAGAATTCCTTCTTTTTCAAGGAATTCAAAATTCCTTCTTTTCAATTCCTCCTTTTCTTTTTTCGGGCCTTCAACCGACTGGATGAGGTCTATCCACAACATGCTTTATTTGAAGTCTACTGATTTGTATGTCAATCTCCTCTTAAAAATACCTTTAGAAATATATAGAGTATGTTTGACCAAATATCTGAGTATTGTGGCCTAGCCAAGTTGACACACAGAATTAACCATAAAACTGTTGACTGAAAAAAAAGCACAAACTGAAAGTTGCCAGTTATGTTTTATCCGGGGCCCTTACTGAGAACTATAGCTAGGGAGACAGCCTCTTAGATAGCTCTGAGGAACTGTCCCAAAGAGGCAAGGGAGGCACCAGGCTACTTAGGAGTTTCTGCTGAAAAAAACAACCAACCAACAAACAAAAAAGTAGTGGGACATCAAAAGATTACTGCTAATCACAAAAAACAGACATCTCAAGTTAATACTTTTAGTGCTTTTCTGTGTGTGGGAAGATGTAAGCGTCTGGGCTCATTGAAATTATTCCTTAGATATGCATCGTAACTATCTAGGGCCAGTATCCCTTTTCCCTCCATCCTGAATTCCCTTCAGGGTGCACTGCATCTGTCTGGCGTGGCTGCAGTGGCTGATAACTTGACGGCGGGCACGTTCTCTGTTTATTGAAATGTCAGGCAACATTTTTTTGTCCACAGTATCTTCTGAGAGAGAGCTTCAGATAATGGCTTGGGACAGGTCCATCTCATCTGCAATTTTATTGTCTTTTCTAGCTGAGGAGGAACATAGATTTTATTTTGGTGCCAAGATCTTTACATGTTATTTCATTGAACTCTCATGAGAGTATATTTGAGATAAAGACTCTGTGTCCCAAGAAAACTTCAAAGCCAGGTCAGGCAACTCCAACACAACTGCATCGGCGTTCCACCTCATGACACAGCTTCCTAGAACTGTGTTTCTTGCCAGATCTGCTCTGATTTTCTTTGTGTCTCATCCCTGGCTCCAACACAACTGCATCAGCATTCCACCTCATGACACAGCTTCCTAGAACTGTGTTTCTTGCCAGATCTGCTCTGATTTTCTTTGTGTCTCATCCCTGGCTCATTTATGATTTCATAATGGTTCATAATTTTGTAGATTATGAAATATTTCAGGCATAGAGAAAAGTATGGGAAACAATAAACAGACACTTACATAACTAGCACCTTGACTAATCAACGTTATCACTTTTTCTTGTTTTTGTTTAGTTTTAAGGAAGAAAATGTAAAGATACAACTACACCTAACCTCCATCCCTTTTAACCTTCATTCCCCAAAGGAAACTACCATCCTGAAGTGAGAATAAATTATTCCCGTGAACTTTTGTGCCTTTCTTTAATAAAAACTGTAACTATAAAAAAATTAGTGTTAAAAAATTTATGTCACTTGTGCCCTACCATGCCCATTCTTCTGCAGTATTTTTTCCTGATTCTTCCTTGGTGTCCACCCTAGAGAAATTAGTTGTGCATAATATCTGTATAAAAATTTATACCACAGTCCTGTCTGTAAGAGTGGAAAAATTTGTAAACAAGCTAATCATCCCACGGTGGGGTTAATATAAATGAAAAATGTTTTATCAGTTAAATGGAATACTGCCTAGCAGCTAAAATAGATGGATAAGATGTTCTGAATTTAGGGTTGAAAAAGAAAAACCAAAAGGGTGATGTATATAAAATGATATCTTAAAATTCTCTCTTTTTAAAATATCACTTCCTTGATAATATAAAATTTGAATAACTTTATTCAAAAACACTCTTGGTGTTATCACTATTCTCTCTTTCTGAATATATGCATATCCTGTAGTTTATGTGTTGAATCTTGTGTTAAAGTCAGCTGAAGAGTGCCGGATTTTGACATTTTAATAGGTCAGCATATTAGCCAGACCTCATTCAGCTCTTGTCATTGACGTTACCAAGAAAAGTAAAGATAAAAGAACTTTTGGGGGTTGGTAGATGCAAACTATTACATTTGGAATGGATAAACAACAGGGTCCTAACGTAGAGCACAGGGAACTGTACTCAATCTCCTGTGATAAACCATCATGGAAAAGGATATGAAAAAAGCATGTCTATATGTATATAACTGAGTCACTTTGCTGCACAGCAGTAATTAACACCACACTAAATCAACTATACCTCAGTTTTAAAAATATACTTTAAAAAAAAAAGAACTTTTGTTTTTTAATTTCCAAGAACATTTCCCATATGCTACACACTCAGTAAAACAATATTGCTCAGTATTTCAACAGAGCGGAGATCTGATAAGGTAATGGTAGCTTGACGTATGTTAATGAATAGATATTCAGATAAACCTCACATGGGAAGCAAATACCTGTGTGAGCACAGCAGCCATTCTCAGACCTGCTGGCACAGGCCAGGTCTGCCTCACTGTGCGCTATACTCTTGCTTGATAGAGCTCATCACAATAGCAATTGTGTAGTTTAAATAATTTATACAGTTAAGGTTCTTTTCTCACCTCCTGGACACTCAGCTGGATGGGGTCAGGGATCATGCTCAGGATTTCCAAGATACCAGAAAAGGGAAGGAGAGGAATACATTTACTAAAATAATTCACACCAGTGTTGTCAATCAATATGTACAACAGATCAGACAATTTTTTTCATGATTTGCAAAGAGTTTGCACTGCACAGTGAGAAATTATGCAAAAACAGTGAAGACACTTGAGTCACTGACAACCATAATCTTGTCCAGAAATGACCGATACATGGCAGAACTGCTGCTACTTCCCAGTGCTGCGACTTTGGCAGACCTCGCCGAGTGAGCCGGGCATTCTGCCTTGGTGAGCACGTAGATGAGATGCCCTCAGGAAGATCTTCATCACTCTGCAGCAGCCTCGTCCAACCAGTCGGGTTTGGCATGTAAGAAAGGACCACTTCCATCCCTGATCTAAATCAACCACTCTGTGTTTACACAAGAAAAACAAGACTTCAACAAGCAAAACCTCTTTCCCCCTAAAATCTCAGAGTCCACTCTCGTACTTCTCCCAGTTAGTATATTCCCCTTCTCTTTTTGTGAATCTCATCTGTGTTTCTATGCTTACTCAATTAACTTTGTTGTTAGAAGCTATCTCAAATGTCAGTAAGAAAAATATTAGTGTAAAACAGTGGAAAAAAATAACAATTTTCCTGAAGTCACATAACTAGTTATTAGCAAGTCAAGACCCTAGTCAAACACTAAGTAGCTGTACTTGTGATTTTGAATTACTTACCTATATAAGCAAGTATGAAAAAGAAATTTTGGGGTTAGTTTTGTTTTCAAAAATGCTTCTCAGTGGAAGAAGCACAACATTTGAGGAACTTCATTATCTTTTGTTGATGCAAGAAAGTTACTGAAAAATAGACAAGTAGAAGCCATCATTAGCAGCTTTTTAGAGAGATATGGACATTCCAAATCATTTTTGCCAAACTCTTGTGAATCTGAAGCAACAAAATAATAAGACAATTAACATTAAGTGCTGATTTTAGTTTCCTACTTGAATTTGGATCAGATATATTACGGAGAAAATGAATTTTTTTTTTTTTGCGGTACGCGGGCCTCTCACTGCTGTGGCCTCTCCCGTTGTGGAGCACAGGCTCCGGACGCACAGCCTCAGCGGCCATGGCTCACGGAACCAGCCGCTCCGCGGCATGTGGGATCTTCCCGGACCGGGGCAGGAACCCGTGTCCCCTACACCGGCAGGCGGACTCTCAATCACTGCGCCACCAGGGAAGCCCGAGAAAATGTATTTTTATATCAGGTACTTAATTAATACATTGATTCGACAAGGAGTTGCAACTTTGTATTGTTTCATTATACGTTTAAATGCTTATAGGGGTTTATGGTAGATATATCCTTGCTAAACTTTTTATTCATAATTGATTTATTTGCTATGAAATTCTTGGTCATAACTGCCTCAGTTATTTTCCTGTGAAAAAATGTCTATTTGTGATGTGGCGTCTAGGTGTATATGGAAGTTGTACAGAGAAAGTGTTGTCTATGTCTCTGACCTGAGTGGGGCTCGGGAATGGAGGAGCAAGAGGCAGCCTTCCAGGCAGAGGGAAGAAAGCAAGGGCAAAGGTCCTGAGGCAAGAGAGAGCTTGACATCTTTTGGAATGAACAATTTTACCCTGGCAGTAGCAGAGGATGAGGAAAGTTGGTACAGTCAGAGAGCTACAGAAGGTTGTCCAGGCCAAGGCTAGGAATTTGGATTTTAATATAAATACGTTGGGAAGCCATGGTTGAGTTTTAAGTGGTGAAGTGACATAACCTGACATCTTTTAAAATGATCATCTCCCTTTTAACTTTGAACTACTGCTATTTTGGTAAATAACTTCCTTGCAAACTGGCCAGTAAGCAGCTCAAGGTTAGGAGAAGGTTTTTTTTTAATTGAAGTGCAATATTATATTGGTTTTAAGTGCACAACATAAGTCATTCTGTATTTTTATAGATTACACTCCATACAAAGTTATTATAAAATATTGACTATATTCCCTGTGTTCCATATTACATTCTTGTAACTTATTTATTTTATACCTAGTAGTTTGTACCACTTAATCCCTTCACTTAATTTTCCCTCCCCATGCTGGTAGCCACTAGTTTGTTCTCTGTATCTGTGAGTCCTTTTCTGCTTTGTTATATGTGATCATTTGCTTTATTTTTTAGATTCCACCTACAAGTGAAAATATACAGTATTTGTCTTCCTTTGCCTGACTTATTTTACTAAGCATAATACACTCCAGGTCCATCCATGTTGTCACAAGTGGCAAAATTTCATTCTTTGTGGCTGAGTAATATTCCATTGTATCTATACTAAAATTTTCTTATCCATTCACCTGTTGATGGACACTTGGGGTGCTTCCATATCTTGGCTACTGTGAATAATGCTTCCATATCTTGGCTACTATGAACATTGGAGTGCATATATCTTTTTGAATTAGTGTTTTCTTCAGTAATACCCAGGAGTGGAATTGCTGGATCATATGGTATTTCTATTTTTAATTTTTTTGAGGCACCTCCATACTGTTTTCTATAGTGGCTCTACCAATTTACATTTTCCCCAATAGTGCACGAGGGCTCCCATTTTCTTCGCATCTTTGCCAACACTTGTTATTTCTTGTCATTTTGGCAATAGTCATTCCAACAGGTGGGAGGGGATATCTCATTCTGGTTTTGATTTACATTCCCTGATGATTAGCAACATTGAGCGCCTTTCATGTGCCTATTCCTGTCTGTATATCTTCTTTGGAAAGATGCCTATTCAGGTCCTCTGCCCATTTTTTTAGTTGGATTTTTTTGTTTTTTTGATAATGAGTTTTGTGAGCTCCTTATATATTTTGGGTATAAACTTACTTTGGTTGTGTCTCTTATCTTTTCCTAATCTCATTTCTCCAGGACAAGGACAGGATCTCTTTCTCTCTCTCTCTCTCTCTCTGTCTCTCTCTCTGATTTTTGCATAGTATCTGACAACTGTTTTAAACATAAAGATGTTTGATAAGTCATTTGATAGCAATTATCAAACCTATGTCTACAGTTGATTAAGTGGGTTAACACAAATAACACACAGCTGCTTTTGAGATCAAATATAAAACTGGAAAGGCAAGTGTAAAAAGAATCCTTTGACAGGATGTGGATATCTTCAACTGGTAGCATGGCAAAGAGTTACTGGGACGGCAATCTCTGCCTGACAAACAAAAACACAATGGAGCAACTATGAAAAAAGTAAACTAAAACCAACTGACAGGAACAGGTTTTGATTAATTGCCTTCTCTTCCACTCATAACTACTTGTTAATTTTATGTGTCAACTTGACTTGGCTATAGGGTGCCCAGATATTTGCCTAAACATTATTTCTAGGTGTGTTTGTGAGGGTGTTTCTGGATGAGATTAACATATGAATTAGTGAACTGCTAATGCAGATTTTCTTCCCAACATGTGTGGGCCTCATTCAATCCATTGAAGGCCAGAATGGACTAGGCTCTAACTGTCTTTGAGCTGAGACATTAATTTTCTCCTGCCTTGGACTCGGACTAGAACTGAAACTTTACCATTGGCTCTTCTAGGTGTGGACTTCTCAGCCACCATAATCCAATGAGCCAATAATATATACACACACCCCCATATTCTGTTGGTTCTGTTTCTCTGGAGAAGCCTAATACACTACTCATAATAGAATTATGACCAGGAGTGAATGTTTGTTGAATACACAAAAGAATGAAAAAGGAATGCATTCCTGAATAAATAATCGAACATGAGAAAAGAAGTATTAATATGGATAGGATTAAAGACACATATTGGACCAATTCTGGCCACATCTAAAATCTGAATGGAAAGGAATAAGTCTTCACATTAATATGCATTTATGATTTATTGTTGAAAATGTAATTAGTCCCTGAAATTATCCTTCTCCAGAAGTTTGTTCATTCTCTATTTCTTGGTGTTAATTTTCTTATTAAACTTAAGTAATCTCTTGCTGATTAGCATGCATTTAAATTGCAAGGACAATTTATTAAATTACATCTTTATAGAGAGGTTAAATTATTTTAATTACATGTTTGTAACATACAATTATAAGATAAATATGATGATGTTAAATGTGTAACAATAGATGGGATAGTGACAATTTAATAAGGTATTATAAATTTGGAATGTTAAGTACTATTGATTTGAGCTCAACTGTTCTCAAAAATAAAAGCTGTAGAGTAATAATTTCTCACTTAACTCTTTGAATATACTATATTTTTTGTTTTTCACATGGGTACAGTGTAATTTAAAAAATTAAAACAGAAGCCAAAAATGCCCTTTAAATGATGAAATCAGTATGCTAAAATATTCTCATTGCATTTTCAAATGAGAATGATTGCCTCAGATATTTATGCAAATTTTGATTTTCACTGTTCAGTAGTGTTGTGATAGATAATTCACAAATTTATCTCCGTTACCATGTGGCAATGATTAATTTGTATATTTAGTCGTGTAAACTGTAGTTGAGTGCATTTTCCAAAGGTGGCTTCACCCCATGTGCTCTTCTGCATGTGGCCTGGCCACTCCCCATCAAGAGGTGGAATCTATTCCTCTTTCTCCTTGAACCTGGGCAGGCCTGTGATTGCTTGAACCAATAAGAATATGGTGCAAGTGTTGCTGTGCATCAGGAAAGGGCATTGGCCTTTTCTAGCCTGGTAATTGCTACTTCCTGCTTTTTGGAATGCTCAACCTTGGAATCTACTCTCTTACTTTGAGTTATTTCCTCCACATAGCATTTATGATTACCTTACAGATTACATATTTAATCAATTATATATTCGTTTAATATTTGACTCCCTCCAAAAAAATGGAATCTGCTTTTCAATGCCAAATCCCTGGTACACAGCAGGTAGTCAGTACATATTTGTTGAATCAGTGAAATTATTCCTGGAAGGGAAAAATTCCACCTGGGGTTTCATGAAATCGCAGTCTGCCTAGTCTGAAGAACCAGAGTCAGTGCAGCCTCCAGGACTGGGTTGAGCCACTGGTTTCCTGAAGCATCGCCCTCTGATAATAGGTGAGGCTGAGACTCTCAAAGACCAGCTAACTTTCCAAGGATGGAGTCAGTTGAACCCAACTTCTTTCCCTTTTACATTCAATAGAGAAATGAGTTGAGCCTCAGAAGGAGGGATTTATTTTTCTCTTCATCCTGATATGCATGAAATCCTGACAGACGTAAGTGATGTAACATTAAGTAGAGGTATGAATTGGTCAGTTTCTACAAAAACGTAATTGCTAACTTAACAGTAAGTTCACCAACATTAAGGAAACGAGCTCTACTTTTTAACAGGGGATACAACATAAAAATATTTTGTATATACAACAGGAAAGCCAACTTCCACTTTGGCCATGACGAGGTAACTGGGATCAGACTTACCTCATCGTTGGACAGCAGGCAGTACAGGACTATGAATTGTGAGAGAAGGGAAACCCATGAGCTGAGTGCGACATCTGCCTTGGCTTTCTGCCTGGGAGTGCTGTATATAAATCCCAGTGTAGATGGATAAAAACTCTTGAGAAAAATGGTGGAGCTGATGGGACAGAGATTGGAGTTTAGGGCTGCCCAGGAGGCTGTAATGTAGGCGTTAGGGTTGGGGAGGGGAGAGTTGTATCCTTTTTATGACCTAGCGTGGGAGTCACTTGTGTCATTTCTGCCACAGTCAGAGGCCCACCCAGATCCTGGGAGAAGGAACCGAGGACCCGCTACCTGGTGAGGAAAATGTTAATGGCACATTGTAGGAAAAGCTTGTGAGGTGGGGAACTCGTTGTAGCCTTATGGAAAATACAATTTGCCATAATATTAGAAATTACATGGAAAGGGACTAAGCACTTTGTCTTAGGCCTGGTTCCCCAGGAAATTTTACATAAAAATCGAAGAACACTTAATAAACATTTGCTGTATTGGGGACACTGATTTCACCCATAGAGTTCATTGAGAGACACAGAAAATAGTAGAAGGAGTGGAATTTCTTTCCGTGCTCCGGGCTGCCCCTCGTGAGTGGGGCTGACAGTACCCCCTCGACCTGTGTGAGAGGCAACGCAGCTTCATCTAAATTGACAAGGGCTGGCCTTTCTCTGCTCACTTTCCAGCAGCTGCATAAATCAAACTCCTGTGTTTCAAAATGAAACTGTGAGAAGCCAGCGTTGCCACTAACCCCAGTACCGCCTCAGCTGGCTTTTCCTTATTTTATAATCATTCATTTCTATGACGTTCATTTTTTTAATCAAGAAGTTGGCCCTACTTTATTCAAGAGGATTAGATTTTCTACTGTATACTTTGCCTTTGGACACAAACATTACCTGAAAGGCATGATTCTTTCCTGCCTTAGGCTTATCATTTCTCTTTAATCACTATACTTAACCTTCAATGACAGTCCTCTTTAATAATGACACTTAGTCTTCAGAGAGTACTTTTCATGTACTTGGAGGAAAGACATGTGAAAGGGAAAGCGCCAGCATTACTTAAGTCACAGAAAGCCTTTGGTAATTCACTTGTGCGCACCTTCCGATTTAATTTACACTTTCCTGGATATTAACTTCTAAAGGCCAGAAATTATAGATATTATAAATACCAGAAAGCTTTAGTTTAATATTTAAATGGTAACATAATATACAAAGAGGACAAAAGCAGAGGACGTCATATTTGGATTTTAGCTTGGCACCTATAGCTGTTAGAATCTGTGCAGGTTACAGCATTTCCCTGAGATGCCAACTACTTGTATATAAAGTACATGTGTCAGAGCAGATCGTTTCTAATTACAAGTTATAGAATACCCTAATTCTTTCAGTACTACATCAGCCAGTTTGAATTTTATATGACTTCGAGGACTTTTTTTAAAAAATGCACATAAGTTTTTTTCCATTTGCAAATAGATTTTCAATTTATATGATTTTCCATGAGTGTCCATAAAAATAAAACTTTTGTTCTGTTTATCACAAATTTGATTTAACTGTCCTTTATCAAGAACGCATTAATATATTGATACAAAGTGGTATTCTGTGGGCTCGATCCAGTCTGCTTTCTCTTTTGGTCAGTAAAGTTTTATTGGCACACAGGCACATGTCAGTTCATATATAGTCTATGACTGCTCTTGCACTGCAGTGGCAGGGATGAGTGGTTGAGACAGAAATCTTAGCGCTACAAAGCCTCAAATATTTACTTTCTGGCTTTTTACAAAAAAAAACAAGTTCGCATATCCCTATTTTAGAACAAAGGAAGTCAAACCCAAAAATGAAAGTAAAAATCTTCAGAAATTCTTATCCTTAGATTGAAATACCTCTGGTTGAATCTAGGTACCTCAAGAAGTTTCTCAAATCCTTAAGCAGTTCTCAAAAGTAAATTTACATTAATAAACGTCTTTAAAGTATGTCATTGTGATGGGGAGGAGTATGGAGCCCTGGGATACGGATTAAGTTTGTCCCTAACTTTAAATGACACTTCTGGTGACTTACTGAAGTTATCCAGACAATTTGTCTTTATCACATCATTTTTCTCATGCTTCTCCTAATCTATGCATTACTCTTCATAAAGTGTGAAAACTATCTAGGTCTTTCCATGAGCACCAAAACCATCAGTGGGTCAAATTAATCACAGTAACATCAACAAAAGAACTCTTTTCAAACTGAGGACAGTAATGCATAAAAATACGAAACTTTCCTGGTTTCTGTGATTCATTAAGAAAGAGATTTTACAGAGTAAATAAAATTGTAAGGTACAAATTACTACATTATCCTCATATCATTTTATAGCTTTAGTTTTTGATTTGAAAGACCATGACGTTCTCTACGAATTACCAAATTGTACTGGGGCTCTGGGGCAGAAGTGTGGTGATGGTGATATGTAACTGTAAACGAAGGACTGAAAAATATAGATCCCCAAAGTAGGATATAATTGCCACATGAAAAACCACATAGACAAAAACTCACCAGAAATCTAAGCTCAAAGAATATTGAAGTAAAAATTACATTAACTTGGATCTCCCAGAGATCCTGTTTTAAGAGACTCATACCCATTCATTTCCTTTTTCAGATGCATTTAGCCAGAGTCATGTGAATGCATCGTTGACATGGGGCAGCCCCAGCGTGCAAGGACCGTATGGATAGTGATGATAATTTTACTTGTGGTCCATGCAGAAACTGATTAACCTTAATGTGGCTCATTAGAAATGTGAATCAACACAAGTTTAGTTCACTCTGATCTCACAGCAAGACACAGCATCAGCAAGAATTAAATGGGCTTGGAGGTGGGGAGGTAGTGTGAAGGAAATTTTCTACTTCAATAGAAATGTACACCTAAAAGTGTTTTTAATACTTAAAAATTACTCCTGCAGTCAGGACCTCTAGACAGCTTACCATCCAAAAAGAAAGGTGGGGAAGAAAACCCAGGCAGCTGGTGCTTAAAGGGTGTGAAAAAAAAAAAAATTACTCCTGCAGAGAACATAATCTGCCACTATAAATCACTTGCACGTGACCTGAAGGATAGGAAATAAAAGGAACTTTAATATGTGTAAAAGTTTATTGTTACTTTTATGATATAACCAAATGAATATAAGCTGTAGCTACAGCTAACATAAATGGGCAGTTCTGACCTAAAAGCCATAGCATAGGTCTGTTTGTGCGAAACATATCATTCTGACTGTCCTAAGTGCTCCATGAGCTTTAAATATTTTATACCTTCCCTACCTGTGAATGTTTCCAGTCAAACACAGACACAATTGGAATATAGCAGGTTGCCTGGAACAGTAGTTCAGGAAATCAGGCCTGTATTTAATGGACTGTGGGTAAAGCAAGCTTAGTATCTAGCCTTGGTTTTTTATAGAGTCTTTTTAAAAAAATTTTTGGCCACATTGGGTCTTCATTGCTGCGCGCGGGCTTTCTCTAGCTGCGGCGAGCAGGGGCTACTCTTTGTTGCAGTGTGCGGGCTTCTCATTGCGGTGGCTTCTCATTGCGGTGGCTTCTCTTGTTGTGGAGCATGGGCTCTAGGCGTGCAGGCTTCAGTAGTTGTGGCACCCGGGCTCAGTAGTTGTGGCACGTGGGCTTCAGTAGTTGTGGCGCACGTGCTTAGTTGCTTCATGACGTGGGATCTTCCCGGACCATGGGATTGAACGAACCCATGTACCCTGCTTAACCACTGTGCCACCAGGGAAGTCCCTCTAGCCTTGGTTTTTATTCATCTATTTAAAAAATGTTGATGCCTTTATTGTTTTATTCAAAATCTATCCTCATTATAGAAATATAAAATACATAAGGTGGAAAGTGTAAGATCCCTTTGATTATCCACCCCTCTCTGCCAACCAGAAAAACAGTTGTTAACAGTTTGGTGTGTAGTGTTATAGACTTTTTATAGGCGTATACTAATACAAATATAAGCATAAGTAAATATGTATACACATATAAATAAATTAGTGTATATATGTATACATATATGTAATTTGTGTGAAAATAGACTTTATTTTTTAGAGCAGTTTTAGGTTCACAGAAAATTCAGCAGAAAGTACAGGGAGTTCCCATGTCCTCCCAGCCTCACACATGCACAGCCTCTCCCATCATCAGCCTCCACCCGATAGTACATTGTTTCCATCCATGAACCTACATTGACACATTACTATCACCCAGAGTCCATACTTTACATTAGGGTTCACTCTTGGTGGTGTACTTTCTATGGATTTCTGCAAATGTATGACATGTACCCACCACAGAAGTATCTTACAGAATAGATTCACTGCCCTAAAAAATCCCCTGTTCATCTCTCCCTCCTTCCTAGCCCTTAACAACCACTGATATTTTTATCCTCCACGGTTTTGCCTTTTCCAGAACATTAGATAGTTGGAATACGATGTATTTCCAACCCTGGAAACTATCTGTTATCTATACCTATAGTTCTGCCTTTTCCAGAATATCATATAAATGGAATTATATAACATGTAGCCTTCTAGGCCTGACTTTTTTCACTTAGCAAAATGCATTTAAGATTAATCTATATTGTTGCATGAATCAACAGTCTACTTCTTTTTATTGCTGAGTAATGTTCCATTGAATGGATATGCCACAATTTGTTTATCCATTCACCTACTGAAGGAAGTAATAGGATTATTTCCTTTTTTTTGCTGACTATAAATAAAGGTGCTATACAAATATTGGAGTACAGGCTTTTGTGTGAACCGAAATTTTCAATTAACTTGGGTAAATATGTAGGAGTAGAATTGTTAGATTATATGATAAGACGATGTTTACTTTTTTTCAGAAACTATCAAAGTGTCTCCCAAAAGAGCTGTACTATTTTGTATTCCCACCAGCAATGAGTGAGAGTTCCTGTTGCCTTACAACCTCCCCAGTAGTTTGCACTGTTTTTTATTTTCTTATTACTTCTATCAGTCCTCATAGGCCCATGATGATATTTCATTGAAGTTTTAATTTGCATTTCCCTAATGATAAATGATGTTGAGTATTTATTAACTTATTTGATTAGTTTATTAACAAATTTAATATTAACTAATAAATGTATTAACTTATTTAATTATTTAGTGACGTGTCTGTTTATATAGTTTGTACTTTGTTCATTTAATATTTTTGAATGTTAAAGAGTTCTTTATGTATTCTATGTACAGATCCATCATCACAGACATGTGATGTACATGTATTTTCTCCTATTCTGTGGCTTGTTTTTTAAAAAATTTCTTAACAATGTCTTTCAAAAAGCAAAAGTTCTTAATTTGGATAAAGTGCAATTTAGCAATATTTTCTTTTATCGGTAGAACTTTTATTGTATCCAAGAACTCATTGCCAAACTCCAAGTCAGGCAGATGTTTTTCCTATGCCATCTTCAAGAAATTTTGTAGTTTTATGTTTTGCATTTAGGTCTGTGATCAGTTTTGAGTGAATTTTTGTACAAGGTGTGAGACACATGTCAATGTTTATACTTTTGCACGTGGATATCCAATGGTTCCAGCACCATTTTTTGAAATGACTATAATTTCTTCATTGAATTGTCTTTACATCTTTGTCAGTATCTGTGTTGGTCTGTTTTGGGATTTTCCATTCTGTTCCATTGATTTACATGTCTGTTTTTTGCCAGTATCACACTATCTTGATTACTGTAGATTTATGGTAAGTTTTGAAACTGTGTAGTGTAGGTACTCTAATTTTATTCTTGCTTTTCATATTTATCTCAGCTATTCTAGTTTCTTTGCCTTTCCACATAATTTTAGATTCAAAATATCTCCAAAAACTTTGTGGGAATTTTTACTGAGATTGTGGTAGGCATATAGATCAAATTGTGGAAAACTGACATCCTAACAATATTGAGTCTTCCAGTTCATGAACATGGAATATCTCTCCAGTTATTTAAGTTTTTGAATTCTTTTATAAACGTTTTGTACTTTTGAGCATACAGATCTTGCTATATTTTGTTATAATAATACAGAAGTGCCACATTATGTTTTGGTACCAGTTTATACGGTATTGTTTTTTAAATAAAGAACCATTTTGTAAGTTTGGTATGTAAGAGTAAAATTGATTTTTGTTTATTTGTGGGTTTTTGACATCAAAAAGGTTGAAGATATTTAATAATGTATACAACCTGATGAGTTTGAAGATGGGTATACACCCATTAAACTATCACCACAATCCTTAGTCACAAACTTATCCTTCAATTGCAAAATTTCCTTCTGCTCTTTTTGTTGATTTGTATTTTTAGTATTTCTTTATGGGTGTCATAGGAGCACTTAACATAAGAGCTATCCTCTTAGCAAATTTTTAAGTGTACAGTACAGTATTATTAGCTATAAGCTGTATGTTGTACAATAAATCTACAAAACTTAAACATCTTGCATAATTCTTGGCCATTATGTTTTAGATAATTCTTCTGAAATTTTTATTAATTTTTTGTTATTAGTACAATATTTTTCTTAGTTTCTTTAACATACTGTAGTTATTTCAGTGTTCTTTCTTGTTAAAACCAGTGCTTTCTATTCTTTGTAACAATTTTTTCCTTTTTTTTTGGTCATAGTTTTTTGAATTTTGATTTATTT
Source organism: Monodon monoceros (assembly GCF_005190385.1). Taxonomy (NCBI): domain Eukaryota; kingdom Metazoa; phylum Chordata; class Mammalia; order Artiodactyla; family Monodontidae; genus Monodon; species Monodon monoceros. Next base: position 67,824,444 of record NW_021703770.1, on the reverse strand, counting down.
TCACACATCATATAATGTCTTATTGTATATTGAATCTTCTATATAAAATAAAATAGTAGTCAGGAAATCAATAGTACTTAATTTCAGAACAGGAGATACCCCTTCCTCTGTGAGACCTGATCTAAGCTCTTACTGTAAATGGATTATGTTATGGGTTGAAGCTTTTGTTCACTTGAGTTCACTCTTGTCTCCCTCCTCTCCAGTACTCTGTCCTTAAAATTTTGGCTGCTAGGGCCTCATCAAAATGCGATGTCTGTCTCTTAATTCATCAGAATCTCCATGGTCTGCTCTTATAAGCTGATTTTGAAGGTGCCTCCATGAAGAACCTTGATGCAACACATAAGCTTCTTTGTTAATTTTAATTTTCCAAGGATCACAGCCCTGCACTGCCTGTTGTCCAATGTGTACAGTCAACTGTTTCATGTATTGTGTCGAATTGTTTTCCTGGTTGTTTACGCCAGGAGGCAAATTCTGATACTGGTTCCTCCAACACGGCTTCCTGTGATTTTACAGCTTCTCTGGCTTGTTCTCATTATTACAATCAGAACTTGTGAGCGTTTTTTGCCTTCTAGCAGGACTACAATATTTGTTAAACTCTTGCAAATATAAAAGGTTCTATGGAATTGTAAATTAAGTATTATTCCACTTGGGGTTGTACCACTCTGCTGTAAGAGTGGTAAGTGGTCTCTTGCATGTCTTTGAGTGAGAGGGATTTAATTCCCCAGTTCAACACGGACCAAGTCATCAAATGAGACTTAAGGCCTAGAGTAGTGGTTAGTACTGAGCCCTGATGAAGTATGAAAGCATGGTGGGCATATGAGTGCTGAGGAAGTCTAAAATGCAGTGTAGTCTTCTAGATAGCAACATCAAGGGCCATAAATACACCATTTCTTAGATTCATTGCTGCATGCTGATGTTGAGATGTAATCTAATCTTTGATGATGATATAAACTCCATATTCAAATCACATGGTCTGGGAAAAGCAGGTAATTTTAAAAATGCAGTACACTTCAGTTAGGCTATTCCCCATGAAAAGATCAGAGACAACAGGACAAAATATACTGTAATAAGGCATAAAATGTTTGCTAGTGTATCGTGTCTTTTCCAGGTTACTTTGAAGTATAGGCCCTTCCTTAATTCACATCAGTGTCATGGAGAGTATTTTGGGTGACAACCCTTTCGTCTTACGTAGTAGTTCACTAAAATAATTCTATAGTAATGGGTAATTTTTTAAAATACTCCCAAATTTCTTGTTTAAGGACCTCAAAATGATTGAAGAGGACCTTGGCTGAGTTCTTCTTCTACCCAGAAGGTAAGACTGAGTTGGGAAATGAAATAAAATGTCTAGAGGGATACATATCCAGCAGTTTGTGAAGATTTCAGACTTGCAAATAACTTTCATAATGATTCTGTTTTCCCTGAACATCTTTGCAAGGTCAGAGACCATTTCTGTGCATTCCTGTGGATTATTTTGGGTCCTTTGGCCATCTTCTAAGGAGGAATAATTTAAGGGAAAAATAAAGAGAAATTATCAAACTAGAAGACATACCTTTTAAGGGAACCAGGTTGAGTAAGATAACTGGTTCTAAAATGTTTTTTATTGCTTATTCTTATTCTTGCATAAACTATCTATCATAAACAACCTATGGTAAGTTAACAATATTTATACTTTAATTGGATGTGTATAGTCCTTAGGACAAGTTAATTAACTTTTGTTTTTATATGCCTCTCTTTGATTTGTTCTCAGAGGATCTCAAAAAAGATAATTAAGCATTCTCTAAGGCACTTTCACAGTCCTTATTACCACTGATTGCTAATAAGACAGCAGAAAGTAATTTAATCTTTTCAGGTTAATAGAATATTTTTGAAAATCTGTTATTTTTGAGTATGAAAAAATCAATTACTATAGCAAGAATGCTTTCAGACACAAGCTGGAATTAGAGCAAACACAAAGATGCCACTTGTTTTAATTTGTTCTAAGTCTTTCAATCAGCTTACATACATGAAATTAAGAGTGTTTCACTTGCGAGTTTAAACAAAATATTGATTACTGTAAATTTTATGTCTCAATAAATTCAGCACAAATTAGTTTGGCCCGAGCTCCAGACATAGAAAAGAATATGGTTGCCACAGAAAAAAAGTGTTTATTAATATTTTTATTTTGAATTATGTACAAGCTGCATTTAACTACAGGAGTGGACTATTTGATGCATTTATATTAATTCATGATCTTACTTCTAGTGAGCATTCTAGCTGATTGAATAAAAATGTCAGCATATTTAGAAGAAATTTTTATAATCGGGAATACGAAAACATTTAAACAAAGTAGAAATGTCTCTTTAGCTGTCTCTAAACCAGATCAAGAACAGACTTTTTAATTCCCCATTTTTCTTCTTTCTTATTTAACCTGGCAATCCCTACACTTGAATGCAACCGTTTATTCAACAGACACTTGTCACTTGTCTAGAGTAATCTGTCCCTCACTGGGAAATTTTGATTAAAAAAAGTGACACATGGTGGATGATGCCTATGCCTCAGCCTTTAAAATCTAGGCACGGGAAGCAGAAGGTGTGCCTGAAGAAGAGAAGTGAAGCTGACAGCTAGAGAACTATTCACAGTCAGCGTCCTGGCACTGGCTGTTTGGTGGGAGCACATGCTGCTTCACACCTTCATGCCTTTGCCCAACTGTTCCTCCACTTGGCGGGTCTTTGTCAGTCTCTCTGCACCACATCACCTCTGCCTCGTAAGCACATTCACTGTTCAAGCTCACCTCATTCATTAAGTAGTCCTCCCTGAGCATCCCTCATCTCAGGCCATTCTGTTGTTGTTGTTGTTTGATCTGCATGGTGAGAGCATGGCATATGTCTTTGACTAGTCAAATAAATTCATATATTTTCTATTTATATAAATATACACATCAGAGGAAAGGTAAATTCCCACTCATCACCACTCTTTTCTCCAGCCATGTTACATATCAGTGAGGAGTGGACGTTCTGGATTGGACCAGCTTCATTTAAATCTCAGTTTCATCAGTTACTAGTTGCAGAACATATGAGTTATAATTTATTTAACTTTGCTGTGCCTCAGTTTTCTCGTTTAGAAATTGGGGATAATAGTAGCTATTTTGGAAATTGGGGATATAGTAGTTACGTTATAAGGTAACTGTAAACATTAAGTTTTATATAAGAATAAAGCACAGTGTATGCATTCAATACACATTAGCTATTAAGTAAAGAAATTCTGCATATCCATATCCACAGGCAAATTTAGAGAGAGGAAAAGGCACCCGTGGAGAGAAAACCTTTTGGGAGCTCTTTTATTTGCTCCAGAAAATTAACTCTGCCTCAGAGTATATGGGGCAATGTTACCCAAATGCCTTTACTTTTCCAAAGAGCAAAGTCATGGGCTATCAGTTTCTTTCATGGCACCTTTGTATGAGTCCTTTGGAGTAGGAGTCAAAGATTCTAAGGGAGTTATCCCTACAAGAATTACCTTACCTTTTGCAAATACTGATCTGGCCAGGTAGATACCAGATGAGTTTCCATAGGCACAAACAAATTGACAATGGCCTGCCTGGGATCAGGGAGCTGGTAGCAAAGTTCCTGTTTAGAGGAAAGATGATTCTTGGCTACCTGTATGCTTTGAGTTATGACCTCTGACTCTCTGTGGTAAGTTTGCTAGCCATATAGACAGCGAGTATGTCTGAACATGCTAAGTGGATCATTCACTATGTTTTAATGCTTTGGCCCACAGTCAAAAGTGAATTGTTTAAAAAAATATTTAACTGTGAGTATAAACTAAAGAGAATATCAGCATTTTTTTTCTAGCATCAGGACAAAGGGAAAACTTCCTATTCTGAAAAGCTTCACATCTATAAAATTCTGCAGATAAATAAGACCCAACATATTCATCTAACGAAGTGATAAAATTTGCCCTTTGATTTTTATGCTATAGTCTCTAATCTCTGTAGGACAAAAAAAAAGGTCACTTAGAAAATAACACCATGGCATATTTTTATTAAAGACTTCACAGTAAATTATAAAAATTATAATATAAAAATACAAATGATGAATATAGCATTAACTATCATTTATTGCCTGCCTACTTGTGTCAAGTGCTTTATATGATATACATTCATCCATTCTACAGGTATATATTGAGCATCTTCTGAGGGGATGCCATTAACAGTACAAAAATGACCACTGCTCTCATAACCAGACTAAAAAGAGGACAGACATTAAGCACTCATCACCATTAATCAATTTCCATTGTGGTCAAAACCATAAAGGATAAATTCAAGTGACATGGGAGGACTTTGCTGAAGGAGTGATATTAAAACTGGGAATGACAGGATGCTAGATGAAGTAGTGATGAGGGACAGAGACACCTTCCAAGTAAAGAATACAGCATATGATAATTGAAAGTCGGGTGTTATACCCATTCTACAGGGAAAAGCAGAGCAATGTTAGAAAATACTCATTTTGACAAAATTAAATAAAATTCTGGAACTTGGCTATTAAAATTACACTTTTATAGAAAAATACTCATTTAGGAAATAGAAGTCATAGCTTTGGACCCAGTTATAAATTGAGATTCACACTGGGAGTTGATGACACTTTTATAATTATTCACTGTGTAAGAATTCAATCTGCCAATATTAAAGATTCAGTTCTACTCATATGCAAAGCCTGTTCTTTGATTACGGTGTTCAGTTTTCCCAACATTTGGAGAAACAGGTTTATTGTTTCTAATATTCCTATTGTCTAAACCTTTGCATTTCTTTCTCTCTATTATGCTAGGAAAGTTTTGAATCTCAACATCTTTAGAGGTAGACCATGCTTGAGTCCAAGTTTTAGTCATATAATCACCTAAGCTTTCAAATTCACTCACTAACACAGTAAATCCGAAAGTTCTAGTAAGTGCACTCACATCAATCATTTTGGTCTGACCCCATGTTATATTGTATTCTCCTTTGTCTAGTACCCTAGAATCAACTCCCAGGCATAGTTATCTATGTGTTTGCAATGCCATTGTTGTATTACCTATTTTCCTGTTCTCCTGAGACATCCTGACATGGACACCAGCTTCAGCCCACATGATCCTCTCCTCGGTCATTAGAGTCCCAGAACACAGGTTCCCTCCTCCAAGCTCAAAAACACCAGAACTAGCCAAAGAGAATCAAATCCCTTCTCTGGGGTCTGCGTTTCAGCTTGATGGAGCTCATTTTCCAAGCTTCTGAATGTTAATAATCTCAACTTCTCCCCCAGCTTACCTTTCCCCATGATAATGTTGTAGATATTTCCTCTATATATATAGGTTTAGGTATACAATATACCTAATATAAAATATATTGCCATGATACCTTAATGTGGATTTTTTTTTTGCGTTGTTACCTAGTTTACAATTCTGTACAAGTTAACAATTCTTCGTATTAAATTCTCTGTTAAAATAACTACCGCAATTTGTCTCCTGAGTAGGCAATAGACTGACATAGAAGTTTTTATCAGGAGTCGTCCCAGGAAATAGTACCTGAAAGTCGGGATTTGGGAGTTGGCTGGGAGTTGGCTGGCTCGGAGCTTGAACACAGTCCCAGGCTCCTTGCCAATGGGAAATGAGATGCTAATTAGTCCTAGGATACTGCAGAATTATGAGTAATCACCTTTGGTTGATTTTGATGAAGTGCCTTCTCAAGAAATTGTCTTGGGGACCATGAGGTTTCTGCACTGAATTTTACAGTAATGTTGACTACAGCAACAGTGACGTGGAATTAGTACTGGGCTGGTAAATGTTTAATAACTGATTCCAAAAAAAAATTATCTGTAGCCATGGTCAGTTTCCTAGGTATAAATATTCCCACCATGACCAATATCGATCCTCAAATGTGGTGCCACTGAACACAGAGCTGGGAAGAGATGCACACATCATGCTAGCTGATATAAGCCATTTCCAGCATGTGTTGGCATGGGATGGATTTTTCTGACTGCACTGGGGTTCTTACAAAAACACTTACAAACTCAGTTCTGTAAACTCTCAGGTCAAGTCATGATCAGAGAACAAAGAGCTTCTATAGTGGCCCTAGAAGAACCTCTTACTTATGAAGCCATCGGAAAAAATTTTCTGAAATGCTAACAAAGGCTTTAGTTGTGAAGTTTGCAGAACTACAACATAGAATGGATTCACAGTCTCGTCAAGTTTTTCATGTGAAATTGAGGATTGTCAATGGGAAAGTGTGGGACCCTGAGCCTCAGCAGCTTGTTCCATGTTTAACATCCTCTCTAGGAGATGCTGATTCTGCTAAAGTTTGAGAACCACTGCTTAAATTCGGCCTTGAGCAACTTATATCTTTATTTCCTAGATTGGGGGGAAAATACTTAGCATCAATTCAATGTTACATTTTTAAAAAAAGTTATACAGAGCTCTTCTTCCTAAGAACTCACATAACATACACATTTTATATATTACAGGCGAATGCAATCTTTAGTGAAGGGTATCATTCTTTTATGTTATAAAAATATAAGTAATGAAGTTATTTACATATTTGCCATATCAAATCAACAAGTATTTATTGGATACCTTGTATGTACCCATTCAAGTCTTAGGCACTAAGGGACAGAGTAAGGATAACTATATCTTTCCTAAAAAAGACATCAAAAAGGCATTTTCTTTATCATCTGTGATAATTAAGATAAACTTTCTTTAGTTATACTCTAACAGGCTCCATTGATTGAAGATCTCACAATCTTATTGAGGAAATGAGGCTTACAAAGTAAAAACAATTAGTAATTAGTACATAATAATTTTCAGTCAAGTGACATCTTGTATAGTGCTATAAATTATTAATGCTTCATTTGTTAGACTAGAGGAATTACTGTGAATTTTAAAAATAGGAAGTCTTCAGTGGAAACACTTGAAATGAGCCTTCAACATGAGCAAAACTGTGTTTGGTACAAAGGAGAGGGTGAAGGGTTCTGCTAAGGAAGAGCATGTAAGAACAATGGTTTGAAGGTGGAGATTACCATATGCGCAAGGCAACAAGATGGATATTTAGAGTAGTTGAGGAAATAGTTTAATTAAATCAGAGTTTAATTATATTAAATATGAATATAAGTGCACTTATATTTGCACTTTAACCTGTATTAACACTGGGTAGCTCATAAATCATGGAGGACTTGAAAATGTGACTTGAAATGAATGGACATATCCTAATTTACCTGAGGCTGGTGAAGGGCAGTGGAGTCTGGCAAGGAAAATGGAACAAGACAAGATAAAGTATTGGGATCATAGTGGACAGATGTACTGTTTGATCCTTTTACAGTAATGTTGACTACAGAAACAGTGACATGGAATTAGTACTGGGCTGGTAAATAACTGATTCTCAAAAAAAATTATCTGTCGTCATGGTCAGTTTCCTAGGTGTAAATATTCCCACCATGCCCAATATCGATCCTCAAATGTGGTGCCACTGAACACAGAGTTGGGAAGAGATGCACACATCATGCTGGCAATGTCTGGAGACTTTGTTGGTTATCAAAATCAAGGGTTGCTACTGTCTTCTGGGATGTTGCTAAACATCCTACAAAGTGCTGGAAAGTTCCCCACAGCAAAGAATTATCCAGGTCAAAATATCAGTAGTGCTGAGGTTGAAAAAACATGATGTGCTCTAAAACTCTTCTTTCTGCATTATTCTTAAAATGAAATAAGAGGATTAATTTCATTAAGTATTTAACTGATTTCTCTCTTTCTTCTACCTTCGGCGTTTAAATTATCAGATGCTTCAAAACTCTATTTCCCAAATTAGATCCTGAATCTTGCCAATTATTCCTCTAAACCTGAGGTCAAGCCATCATCACTTCTGCTTCCATTCTTGTTCCTCCTACATTTCATTAGTAGCAGTGTAATTTTTCTAAAGCCTGTGAGAACATGGCCCTCCTCTGCTCCACAGCCTCCAGTGGCTTCCTTTATGATTTAAAATCAAGTCCAATCTGCACACCAGGACCTGCGGTGTGCCACAGGACTTGGAGGCTGTCTAAGGTGCTTGTTACCCGTGATGCTTCATTTTCCACTCTTTTCCAGGCACTGCTCTTTCCATTCCCCACAAATATGCCAAGCTCATCCTCTCTCAGGGCTCTGCACTTACATTTCCTCTGACTAGAATGTTCTTTTTCCTGAGTTTGATGTGGCTTTTCCTTTTTAAAGTTTAAGACCCCGCTCAAATGAAACTTTCTGCAAGAGACCCTATCCCTGACCCATGATTGATTTTCCTCATAGTATTTATGACTTTCTGAAATGTTCTTCTGTTTTCATGTCTCAGTTGTCTATATTAATGACAAGAACCTGAGCCTCAGGAAGAAGGGACTTGGTCCTACATTGCTATTGCATCCCTCATGTCTAGAACAATGCCTGCCATGTATCATATGATCAGTAAATATTTATCGAATAATGAGTGAATGATTGAAAGGATGAATGAAATCTAAAGGCTAGGAATTTGCTTAATGCTGTGGATTCAACAAGGTAGAAACAGTATGTATTCTCTAATCTTAGGATAAGGTCGTTTTCTCCTGAGGGAAGTAAAGTGTAAGATGCCACTCCAAGGTCAGGAAGGGACTGGCTGCTCTGAAGAGCCATCTTTGCATTGTTCCCGCGTCTGGCTACCCGCATGCCGCAGTCACCTCCGCCGGACGCCAGCAGCTTTACCGCCAGCGTCGTCGAACTCCTGCTTTCTCTCTCTTTTTTTTTTTTTTTAACATCTTTATTGGAGTATAATTGCTTTACAGCGGTGTGTTAGTTTCTGCGTTATAGCAAAGTGACTCAGTTACACATATACATATGTTCCCATATCTCCTCCCTCTTGCGTCTCCCTCCCACCCTCCCTATCCCACCCCTCTAGGTGGTCACAAAGCACCGAGCTGATCTCCCTCTGCTATGCGGCTGCTTCCCACTAGCTATCTACCTTACGTTTGGTAGTGTATATATGTCCATGCCTCTCTCTCGCTTTGTCACAGCTTACCCTCCCCTCTCCCCATATCCTCAAGTCCATGCTCTAGTAGGTCTGTGTCTTCATTCCCATCCTGCCCCTAGGTTCTTCATGACCTTTTTTTCTGTAGATTCCACATATATGTGTTAGCATACGGCATTTGTTTTTCTCTTTCTGACTTACTTCACTCCTGCTTTCTTCTTAACCCGCTGCGTCGGATCACCGGCCTGCCCCATCATGTCAGATGCGGCCGCAGACACCGGCTCCGAAATCACCACTAAGGACTTCAGAAGGAAGTTGTGGAGGAGGCGGACAGTGGGGAGAGGCACCTGCTCGTAGGAATGCTAGCGAGGGACATGGGGAGCAGGAGGCCGACAACGAGGTAGATGGCAGGGGGAGGGTGACGGTGCAGAGGAGGATGGACGTGACGATGAGGCGGATGACGATGTTGACACCAAGAAGCAGGAGACCGATGAGGAGGACTGGACAGCAAAAAGGAAGAGTTAAACTTAGAGGCCACCGTGACCTAGTCACCCTCCACTTCCCGTCTCAGGATCTAAACGTGGTCCCCTCCGAGGAGGGTCCCGCCTGCCCGCCTGCCCATGCGGGCACCGCCACCCGCAGGTGACACGCGGTCCCTGCCACCCAGCCAGAACCACAACGCGAACTTGCAACAGGGGAGGAAAAGAGAACCACAACTTCCAAGGCCCTGCTTTTTTTTCTTAAAGTACTTTAAAGAGGAAATTTTGTTTGTATTTTTAATTTGCATTTTATATTTTTGCACATATTGTTAGGGGGTCAGGCATTTTTAATGATCTCAGATGACCAAACCAGCCTTCGGAACGTTCTCAGTCCTACACCTGACTTGACTTGTGGTGTGACCATGTTCATTATAATCTCAAAGGATGAAAAAAAACTTGTAAAAAAAGCAAAAACAACAACCAAAAAGCAATCTTACTCTGAGCAGCCCAGTAACTTTTTTTGTGTATGTACTTAGCTGTACGGTAAAGCAGTTGGTTTGTATGAGATGGTTAAAAAGGCCAAAGATAAAACGTTTCTTTTTTTTCCTTTTTTTGTCTGTGAAGTTGCTGTTTATTTATTTATTTGTCCTGTTTGATGTATGTGTGAAACAATGTTGTCCAACAATAAACCAGAATTTCATTTTGCTGAGTTGTTCTAACAACAAAAAGAAAAGAGCAGGAATGTGTTATCCAGGTGGAGAATGAGAAGAGCTTTCCTTGTAAATGGACTATGAAACACTGAGGCGCAGAGCTAAGAGGGGGGCTGAGCCTGTGAAGGAACTGAAAGAGGAGCTGCATGGCTGTTCTGGAGACAGGCACGGAGGAAGCAGAGTTGAGGCTGGAGGATAGGAAGGCAGATCACAAGGGCCATATAGACATTGTGAGTGTGGACTTTATCATGGGGCACTGGAGGGCTCTAGAAGGGTTTTTAAAATAGTAGATAATAGTATCATATTACACAGTAATCAGAGCACAGGACCTGAGTTTATCAAGGCTTCAACTAAACTACATTTGCATAAGCACCAAGATCAGAATTTGGGTACATAGGAGAGTTGGTGGTGAATGTTCCTGAGAATGTTTATAATCCAACACTCAGGACTCACGCCAGGTGAATGACAGAATGGCACAGTGCCAGTCAAATCCTGGTTCAAATGACACCCTCTCCTGCAATATATTAAATATTTCACAAATTGCAGAAGACATGTTTTTTGACTAGTGAGATTATTTCAGTTGTGAACTCTTCCAGAATTTTCCATTTTAAATAAATTGATTTAATTTTCCTCTTCTATTCTTATGCAGATCTGCTAAATTATGTTTCACAGAAAGAAAAGTAGTCAGATTTAATCAGACCATTCATACCAGCCAGGGCTCTCAGTAATTACTTTTTATATGAGATAATTTTAATTTGCCTTACATTTACATAATGAAATTATTTTGTATCACTTCCCAAGGTCTCAGGAGGAATATGTTAAAATATCAACATTCGGTAGTCATTAAGTATTTCGTTTGTTTAACAGCATTGATAACACGTCCTACTGTGGGTAAGGTGCTGTTGCTCTAGGCACATGAAGCAGAAGGATCATTGTGATTGTTTAGAAAACACAAAGCTAAACAGTAATTTGGATGTCTATGAAAAATATTTCAGGGCCCAATGTGAATTTTGGGGGGAATGTGCAATCAGGGATGACCACCTTCACAAAAATATTTATACATAATTTTATTCTTATTTTTAATTTGTAGACCAAAATTTAGGAAAAATTATTTGTGCATGTTTTAGAAAGTGGTTTAAACTTAGTCCATGAGTTCCTGTAACTGTAATTTCTTTGTAATCAGAAACTGAATCTTACTTACCTTTGTAATCTCTGTATCTAGCACAGAGCTGGACACAGAGTAGATGCAAAATATTTTTTGTTGCATAAAAAATAGCGTGGGAAAAATTGTCTTTTTTCTTTTTTTCCCTGCAAATCATTTGGCTGTTAAATCTGACTAGTGGGCAATTTTTCAAATTGTCTGTGAAATCTCATATTGAAAATTAATTATGTCATCACTTCAGCTGGCAACATTTGGTACTTCCAAAATCAAGCTTACTGTCATTTTTCCCCTTGCATATGTATCCTTTTCAGTCATTTTTATCATACGGATACCTGTGGTTCCCCAAAGATTAGCTTCTGTAAAAACATGAATGATTTGTTTGTACATGAACAATATACATTCACATCTTCTTCCACCTATCAATTTTACTAAAATTTACTGAAATATGGACACGTCAAGGCATATCATTATTAATATTAAAATAATGTGAAACTAAGAAGTTTGTTTTGCATTAATGAAGCTCTTGTGCAAACTGTTCTTCCATTGTCAAATGAATATGGAAATATAAATATCATTCTCCAAGGATTCAACTTGAACATATGATAAGGTCAGGATTTTAATAGCTTATAAAAAAACTTTTGCTGTGACTATATACTTAACAAATTTTAAACATTGAAGTAAGGTTTAGATTTTAGATTAAGCAGATGTGAAAAATAAATCAGTCATATTGAAAGAGAAGAAAATAAAGTGAAACTTTCCAAAATTCCAAACTCAACAAAATGCTTATGCATTTTCTTCATTTATTTATCCAAATAATTGAATGAGAAATAACTTATTTGAAGCTGTATTTAAAGAGTTATATCATGGGGATATTAACAAGACAACAGCTATGATACCTATTTAAGATTTATTGGATTTATTATGCTATAATGTATATGATAGTATATAATATAGTATATTATGTATTGTTCAGGATTGATGTTGAGTTTCATAAAGAGATTTACAAAAATAATGAATTGTGAAGTCTGATTTGTCTCAGCACCCAAAGTACATGCAAAAAATAATATAGGGCTTCCCTGGTGGCGTAGTGGTTGAGAGTCCGCCTGCCGATGTAGGGGACACGGGTTCGTGCCCCGGTCCGGGAGGATCCCACATGCCGCGGAGCGGCTGGGCCCGTGAGCCATGGCCGCTGAGCCTGCGCGTCCGGAGCCTGTGCTCCGCAACGGGAGAGGCCACAACAGTGAGAGGCCCGCGTACCGCAAAAATAAAAAATAAATATATATATATAAATGCACATAGGTAGTGACATCTCAAAATTTTAGATGCTCTTTCTAATTTGGTAGTAAAATGTTAGATCCTTAATAATATTCCTGGTTTTTTTTTTTTTGGCGGTACACGGGCCTCTCACTGCCGTGGCCTCTCCCGTTGCGGAGCACAGGCTCCGGACGCGCAGGCTCAGCGGCCATGGCTCACGGACCCAGCCGCTCCGCGGCATGTGGGATCTTCCCGGACCGGGGCACGAACCCGTGTCCCCTGCATCGGCAGGCCGACTCTCAACCACTGCGCCACCAGGGAAGCCCTCCTGTTGTATTTTTTTAAATTTCATTTATAAAGGGAAAAGGGGAACTAAAGTGGGGAATTGCACCTCAAAGTTAGTAGTTTCTTTTTATAAATTATTTTTCCATGTCTCTTTAGAAATCCTACTTTCACATGTATTTTTCTTTCTTATCCAAAGGATTTCATAACTTTTGCTTTTACTCCATGGTCAATGTTTCCTCTTCCTCCTTCATTATGTTCAAATAAATTTTCTTCACATTGAAGTTCCTTCTTCCTATGCTTATTTCTTTGTTCTCATTTTCACCTATTCTCCAATTCCAGGTATCATCTTAATTTTACCTTCTCTCTGTGATTCTTATTTCACAGCCTGGATTATATCCCTATTTCTATCACCAAGTTAGTGATTTCATTTAACTCCTTTCATAAGAACTATGTAAATGAACGATCCCTTTGTCCACTAATATCTTCAGCTAATATACCTTTAACAGTCAGAGTGTAAAGAACACCCATCCAAATGGCCTCCCCATAACTTTCCAGGAAAGTATCACGATGCCAGGGCTCTCAATGCCTTTCCTAGAGGTGGCAGCAATGATTCTCCTTGTCTGTTCCCAAAAGCAAAAGGTATATGGAACTGGGCAGATAACTATTGCTCCTAGGTGTTTATCCCTACAGGGGTTATAAAGGCAATTGCTGTTCTTAGATGGAACTGAACATCCATTTTATTCATAGAAAAAGCATTTGAAAAATAACATTAATTCTCCAAGATAGTGCACTTTTGTGTTGCTTTAAGTGTTCCCCAACGGGCCTGAAAACTTAATTGGATTCCATGCAATTATGAAATGGTATCAGGAAACAACTTAATAAACAAGGTATTTTGCTCTTTGGAAGAGCAAAGACATTGAATAATTTTCTTCTGTTATGCATCCCTGTGTCCATTCAAGGAATGCAGATATAGAAAGGCATTTCTAATTTACCTCTTAATAAAAATGTTTATTCATGAAATATTAAGTCAAGGGATGGGTTACTTTTTCAGCAACATTGAGCGCTTCCTGTATCCTAAAGTGAATAATGTGTGATTTCTCACGCGTATGGCAGAGGTTATCCAAATTAAGATGCTGTTTGAGAGTAAACTTGGAAAGGGTAGGGAAACCATTGCCTTGCTTTTCTCATTTTCTACCCAACTGACAAAAGTTAGTTTCAGATAGAGGAAACTTCCATCTTTATTTTCTATTCTTATGCGTTCTCACAGGACAGTTCAGTCTTACACTTACTGTTAAGAGTTGTGAGCATCAAGCATTCTCTGGGCCATGTTTCTCTGATGAGTGGAGTTAAGGCATGAAGGCAGTCATGTCATGGCATGTCGTGACAGTGTGGTTTTGTTTCCCTGTGGCCCCAACTGGCTTCAGGTTCCGTGACTTTGTGTTTACACTCTCCAGGGAGAAAGCCCCCTTCCCCCAGCTGGGACCCTCTCAGAGGACAGGTCAGCCATGCCACAGCTTTTCCACCAGCATATAAGTGGATCAGTTCACTTCAGGCTTGTCTTAGAAGGTCTACGGAAGCCTTTTTTCTGGCTTTATCAAAGAGCCATATACTTTGTGGGTTTAGGGAATTTCTGTGACCTGTTAGTAAAACTGAGAAGCTGGCTTCTCACTTGGCCACAGAGTTCTTTGCTAGTAAGTGACTGGACCATGTTAAGTCCAGTATAGTCATATGGCACATAAAGCTTATGTACTTCAGGTACAGACAGAACTGGGTTGAATCCCAATTCAGAGACTTCATAACTGAGAAACTGAGAAATTTATTTAAGCTCACTGAGTCCTGGGTTCTTAATTTTAAGTTAGGGCAACTTAACTGGAGCAGTTGTTTGAAAGTTATACATAATAAAGTCTAAAGTGCTTAGGGTAACACTTTATGAGCAATATATAGATTGAGGGTTTGATAAGAGCAGCTGACTAGGTGTGAATAAAAATTAGTCTTCTTCAATGGTCCACATCAAAAAATCTTTAAAGAGAACTCCAATCCCAAGATGTTGGGACTGAATAAAATAATAATATGTTAAATATGGGGGAAAAAAATTGGTCTTCTAGTTTGGCTTGTTTGTGATCATTTACCATATTCATTAGGACTTGAATAGCCAGGGAAGAAGTCTTAAGAACAAAAATTTACTTGGAAAAAGAAAATAAAATGTCCAAATCATGAAATAAACCCTGGTTCCAAAGGAAATCTCCAACTATTAAAGATGGAAATAGTATGAAGGTTTAAAAAGTTACAGCTTCTATATATCAAAGATAAAAAGTATTATTCTGAAAAGTCACTTTCAATGTTCCAAAGTAACTCATAGGAAAAAATTTTAGCATTCCATTTGGAAAAATTGTTGTAGCAAATAGACATCACATTTTTTTTTCTAGAACTAAGCCCGTACAAAAACTCTACATAGTTCTTGGAAAATACGTAGGAAAACTAATTAACATTTCAGAATTCTGTGCTAACAGGTTATAATTTTCTCTGTTAAATAATAGGATGCATGAGTTAAATATACCAATGATGAACAGTGTAGCCTTTGGGAATATTTTTGAAAAGTGATTTTCATTTTTATAAAAGAAATTGTTTCCACTATCTACTTACCTAGGCAACAGAAACCTTAAGTAGAGCAATTTAGTTTTTCTTCAGAAAAAACATTTTCAGTTGAGTTCAGAAAGCAGCCCTCACTGGCTCAGGCTCACCTGGAATTCCAGGCATCCTCAGTATCCCAGCAGATACAGCCTTGAGATAGCAATGCTTTGTGAGATCATGTGGACAGTGTATGTGACTGACCCATTAAGGCCTCTCTATAAACTCTTAAGATTCTGCGGGGTAAGGATGGAGATTACTAACCTTGCGGCCACCTGTCGTAGACAAGCCTCGTATGTAAGTTCCCTTACTTATTATAACTGCCTCCTACAAACCTGGAGTTCTCTGTCTCTTTCTTCTGTTTCTCCTTGCCCTCCGTGTACAGTGACCAGTTTTGAATTTCACCTGGGGAAGCTCCCAAGATTGCAAATCAACACATATTTTATTGTATTTAATCCTCACATACACATTAGGATTTTGGTTATATTGCTGCCCCATTGCATAGACAAGAGACTTGGAGCTTAGAGAGGTGAGCTCATGTGCCCAGGGTGACAGGGCTGATGCAGCAGAGCCAGGATGCAGACCCAGATCAGTCTGTCTCTGGAGCCCCCATTCTTGGCCACGTGGACAGGTGCCGTCTCCCTCACTGAGGACCTTGGGTCACTGGGACACTGCCTTCCACGCCAGCTGAATGACTGGCCTCAACTTCTTGACCAAAAGATTGCACAGGTGGTTTTCATGAGGATATTTGAAATGAAAGTTTAGATCATTGATTTAATGGTCTAGTTTTTTCTAATATAAACTTTACTGTGACATTTCCCTCTGTAAGTGCTTATTTAGTTGCATCTCATAAATTTTGAAGTGTTATGTTTCCATTTTCAATAAAAAATATAACTTGCTTTTCTGAATGTACATCCAGTTGTTCAAAAAGCCTGTTTTGAAAATTCTTTCCTTTCTTCATGAGATTGTTTTGGTGTCATAGAAAATTGGCAAGCTGTATAGGTGTGGGTGTATTTCTGAGAACTCTATTATGTTTCATTGGTCTATTCTTTATTCTTTATTTTTATTCTGGTATTTTTACTTTATCTTTATTCTTTATTTTGTATTTATAGTCGGCTTGAAATCTGAGAGTGTAGGTCCCCCACCATTTTTGTTGCTAAAGAAAAATTTATTTAGAATATTTTAGGTTATTTGCATTTCTTTATAAATTTTAAGCACAGTTTGGGTTATTTCTTTCTTAAATATTTGATAGAATTCACTGACAAAAGTATCTGAGCCTGGGGTTATCATTGTGAGTACGGTTTGATCATGATTTCAATTTATCATCTGTGTAAATATATTCATATTATTTTTATTTCACTTTGTCATTTGAAAATGACACCATTTTATGACTCCAGCATTACCCTGATACCAAAGCCAGATAAGGACACTGCAAGAAAACTACAAGCTAGCATCCCTGATGAATAGAAAGGAAAAATTTCTCAACAAGATATTAACAAATAAAATTCAAAGCCCTTTGAAAGGATCATGCACCACAATCAAGTGGGATTTATCCATGGGATGCAAGGATGGTCCAACATACACAAATCAATCAAAGTGATACACCACAGTAATAGGATGAAAGATAAAAATCATAATCATCTCAATAGGTGCAAAAAAGCGTTTGACAAAATTAAATGTACTTTCATGATAAAAACTCTCAACAAATGCTATACAAAAGGAATGTAACTCAATGTAATAAAGGCCAATTATGACAAGCCCACAGCTAACATCATACTAAACAGTGAAAGGTTGAAAGTTTTTCCCCTAAGATTGGGAATGAGACAAGGGTACCCACTCTCACTTCTCCTATACAATATATTATTGAAAGCAATACTAGATACTGAACACAATTACTGGAGCAGTTAGGCAATAAAAAGGCAATAAAATGCACCCAGATTGGAAAGATAGAAGTAAAATTGTCTTTTTGCATATGATATGATTTTATATATAGGGAAAACTCCAAAAACTCCACAAAAATAAACTAGAAAACAAATTAGAACTAGTAAACAAATTCAGTAAAGTTGCAGGATATAATACCTGCATACAGAAATCAGTGTGTTTCTATACGCTAATGACAAAAGATCTGAAAAAGAAATTTAAAAATCCCATTTACAATAGCATCAAAAACAATGAAATACTATTATGTCAATTATATCTCAATAAAATTGGGAGAAAAAGCAATAAAATACTTAGGAATAAATTTAACCAAGGAGGTGAAAGATCTCTACATTAAAACTATAAGACTTTGATGAAAGAAACTGAAGAAGACACAAATATATGAAACGATCATGTGCAAAGATTGGAAGAACTTAAACTTTGAAAATGTCCATACTACACAAAGCTATCTATAGACTCAGTGCAATCCCTGTCAAAATTATAACAGCACTTTTCACAGAAACAGAAAAGCTACCTTAAAATTTGTGTGGAACCACAGATGACCCCAAATAGCCAAAGCAATTCTGAGAAAGAAGAACAAAGCTGGAGATATCACACCTTTTTATATCAAATTATATTACAAAGCTATAGTAATCAAAACAGTATGTTAGTGGCATGAAAACAGACATATAGTCCAATGGAACAGAACTGAAAGTCTAAAAATAAACCTTCACATACACAATGAATTAATACATGACAAGGGAGCCAAGAATACTCAGTGGGGAAAGGCAAGTCTCTTCAATAAATGGTGTTGGGAAAACTAGATAATCATATGTAAAAGAATGAAATTCAATCCCTATCTTAGGCCAGTTACAAAAATTAATTCAAGATGAATTAAAGACTTAAACATAAGACCTGAAACCATAAAATTCCCAGAAGAAAACGTAAGGAAAAAGCTCCTCGACATAGGTTTGGCTACAATTTTTTGGATATGACACCAGTAACACAAGCAACCAAAGCAAAAATCAACTTCTCCTCCCAAAAGAATTGACTAGGCTACCAGGCATAGAACATACTTGGGGAAAGCAGAAGTTAGGAAGGAAAGCACTGGGGTTCAGAATGAGAGGTTCCACATTTCCCTGCTCAGTATGTTTTCTGGAACCTGCTTTCCCATTGGGAAATGGAAGTAATTACAGCCATTTATTAGCTTGTCTAGAGGCCTGTTTAAATTTAAAGTACGTCTTTTCATTTGTGTACTTTAAAAAATCATAGATTTCAACTAAAGCCAGTGAGAACAATTTTGTGTGTCCAACAAAAAGGAAGAATACTTAAAATGCACTCAAAATATCTAGTCTCTGGAAATATTTTAAAAATAATCGTATAGGGCTTCCCTGGTGGCGCAGTGGTTGAGAGTTCGCCTGCCGATGCAGGGGACGCGGGTTCGTGCCCCGGTCCAGGAGGATCCCACATGCCGCGGAGCGGCTGGGTCCGTGAGCCATGGCCGCTGAGCCTGCGTGTCCGGAGCCTGTGCTCCGCAACGGGAGAGGCCACAACAGTGAGAGGCCCGTGTACCGCAAAAAAATAAATAAATAAATTAATAATAATAATAATAATCGTATAGTTGTTTATATTCCTAGTGGTTGGAGAAGTGTCCTCAGAGTTCTATTTAAACATTTAATAACACAGCCAAGAAAATAATTTGAGATACAGTCAGCCCTCTGAACCCACAGTTTCCTCATCTGTGAATTCAACCAACTGAGGATTGAAAATATTCAGAGAAAAATTTTTTCAGAAAGTTCCAAAAAGCAAAACTCGAATTTGCCATGCTCCAGCAACTATTTAAATAGCACTTACATTGTATTAGGTATTATAAGTAATCTAGAGATGATTTAAAATATATGGAAGGATGTGTGTAGGTTATATGCAGATACTATGCCATTTTATATAAGGGACTTGAGCATCCCCTGACTTTGGGCCTGGAACCAGTCTCCAAGGGACAACTGTATTATCACAGGAATCAAACTTTGAAGCCCAATGCATGCCAAGGTCTAAAGGCAGAAAGCAGTCCATTTATAATTGAATATCTCACTTACTGTTTGCTCAGTGGACTCTACCTGTGCGTGGAGAAAAGGTTGACAGAGGGTTTAAATAATCTCAGGGTCATAACAATAAGAGAACATATGTAGGTGTAAATGTTATCAAGTAGCAAATTTAAAATGACTAATTAACAAATACTTCCATTTGGGTGCTGTTAAGAAACTCCTTTACTGGCAAATGTTTTGGAATCAAAGGTTTTCTTGGAAGAAAAGAAACATATTTTTTAAGTTAAATTAAAAGCTCGAGGTGTTAAGGGAGTAGAGAACGATGTCAATTGACCTGCTTCCAAAGCAGATAGATTGTTTTCTGCATAATATATGCAGAAATATATTTAGATTAACATAAATCTAAAACATCGGTGTGTATCCACCACAGAAGACCTACATCATGGGGAATTTTGTCATCCTGATACTGCAATTTTCCTGATTATTATTGTCATTCTGATGGCCATTCTATGAGGGTGAATCGTATGAGAATGCTAATATTCAATAATAGAAATATAGTTGTAAATACAAATAAAATGATATAAATACCATGTTTCATTTTCAATATTGAATACAGATGGCTTAAACAATAAGTATAGTCCTGAAAAATAATGTGGATCTTTAATTTTTATAACCTAGAAGTATTTTTTATATCATAAAAAGCTATATAAAATATAGTATAAACCTTAAGTAAAGCTGTTATACTTTCACATATTAATAATTCTTTCTGAATTAATCATTAGGAATTTGGGTTTAATAATTCTTTTTTCATAAAAAGCAAGTATATTTAAATTTCATTAAAATAACCTTCTGAGTTAAAAAAAAATTTCCACATGAGTAAAAGAATAATTATAAAAAGGCCTAAGAACACTTTAACCGGCCTTGCCATTTTGCATCATGTTGTAAGATTTTCTCATAAAAAAAATCATTTAGTTACTTTAGAATCCATGTTGGTGCTTATTTTTCAAGAAAGCAGCCATGATTGTTTACAGAGCAGATGTGGATTATAAATAAGTAGAGCAGAACATTTTGGAATAATTCCCACTCAAGGTACATGAAAATGATATTTAAGCAACTCCTGATATTTCGTAAGAGATTTAGGTTAAAAGTTTAAAATTAATCAAGTAACTCTGCAGCTCTAAAGCTGTTAAAACATAGACGTTTTCGCTATGCACAGTTGGCGGATATTGCCCTCTGTTTCTTCCAGCTTTAACACATCTTAACTGTGCTTCATGTGGCTGTTACCAGCATCAGCAATGTTTGGACAGCTGAATCCCAGGAAGGGGTTCCAAGCTGTGTCTCATATGGATTATAATTTTGACTCATTTCTTAGTTACATTCTCAGCCACGTTTGCACGGTTTTTTTTAACCTCTGGTCTACTTATATCACTTTAAATTAAACCAATTACAGAGAAAAAGATGAAGTGAATCTGCATGTGAATTGTTCACATCATTTGACATTCTCTGCCAGATAGTGACATTCAGGATGGAAGTTCAGAGTTTTGACTACAAGTACCAACACAGTTCTAGAAAGTAATCACCGAAACAGCTATAATTATCAGATGTCAAAGAAGGACCTCTTTATGTAATCACTGAAGGAACAGTACTGGATCATCTTGGCCTTCACCAAGAATCAGAGGACTGGATGCCTTGAATGTAGCTGCTTCCAATTCTCAAAGGATAATCAGTAAATTCCACGTTGAATAAAAGGCCGTTTCATCAAATGTTAGCAAAGCTGAAGTTGAGTAAAAGAAGTGAAAATGAAAATCAAGTGAAATGAAATGAAATTGAGTGAAAAAATGAAAATCAAATGAAATGAAAATGAAATAGATTTCTAAGAAACAACACAGTGAGGAGAAAAACTGGACAAAAAGTGAGAAATACCGAAGTAGGTCATGCTAAGTAACATCAGTCTAAGGACTTTGCTGCATAGGGTGCATTAGTACAGACAACTGGAAATCTGCAGTAATCCATCTGTTGATTGGTGCCCTGGGTGGGGAACTCCTTCTGGGCAATGTCTGCATTGCCTCAAATTATTTGTGGAATTCTCAGTGCATGTGGGTGTAGTGATGTGATTAAGAGAACAGAACCTAACATTTTTAAAGAATGCTTTGAAAACTCTCCTCTGCATTCTGCTTCTTGCAGTCTCTTTGCTGTTAGCTCATCAAGTTGGATAATGAGTGATCCCCGTTGCCTTTTTCTGTGGAAGCTGGGAGAAGAGGGTGCCTGCTGTCATTGGAAATGGCACCATTATCTTGTCTAAACTGTCTAAACTCAGGAGTGGGAAAAGTGTCCGGGCTACTGGGCACCCTGACAGGGCAGTACTGCCGTTTCCCTTACGTTAAATGTCACATGTATGTAGCCTGTTTATATTTCTCAAGTAGTTTATACTTCTCAAAGAAGTTTCTGAGAAGCAGCTTGCACTAAAGTGAGTGCTTTTCATTTTCTGTAGGCCCTAGAGTTCTGGGCTTGAACCACACCAGCTAGATTTGTCTGTTCTATTTATTAGGGATCTAGGTAATATTATGAGAAATGAAATTGGGAAACATTTTGATAAAAAGAGCATGGATAGTATTTTTATAAAAAGGGATGTTCTGGCTAAAAAACATTTTAGAGCAACTAATGTAGTAATTAAAAGCTAGAGTGAACTGGATTAGAATCATGGCTCTACCACTGGACTGTACGTGAGCAACCTAATCTAACTCAGCTTCAAATCAGTCATCTAAACATTGGGATAATGATATTTCATGAGCTTGTTATGAGAACAAAAGAGGATAATGAACTTAAAACTTACGCTAATGCCTGACACATAGTCTGCACCCAGCGGCAATAGTTACTGTCACTAGTCTTTTATAAATAGGAAAATCCAGAAAGGGCTGGAATGGTTCTCAGTCTTCTAGAGTTAATCACAACCCTCGTATGTGGCTTTAGCACAGAGCAGAGACTAATCTCCCTGGCCACGAAACCAGGTCCCCTGCATAGAGGCCTAGAGAAAATCATTTCAACAAAGCTGTCGATCAACGTTAATTGATACATTTTCTTTTGTGCATTATAAATATTTTGAACTCTCTATGGTCATTATAATAGCAATTTCTGGGTAATTTATATATATTTATTTCCCAAACCATATAGAAACCTTTTAAGGCAGACATTATTAACTACATTTCAAACTTTAAGACACAAAAGACCAAAATGATTAGGGAGCATTTCCAAAATCCGAAGTCAGAAGTCAGCAGAGCTCAGATTAGAACCCAGATCTGTCTGCCTCTAAAATGCTGCTCTTTTATTCTCCCCTGACATTGGGTTCTCAGCGAATCCTGAACACCACACTTGGATGGGAGCTCCAGTGTTTGCGGCAGTCACACTCCTGACTATTTCCTGCAGTTTCTGTGGTGCTCTGTCCCCCAACGCTGCCTCCCTGAGATCAGTCCAGGGAGGCTGCATCAGTGACCACAGATTGCTACAGCATTTGCTGTGGCCCAGCTTTGGGATTAGGGAGAAGGAAAGTATTAGTTCCCCAGTGCTGCCATAACAAGTACTTCAAACTGGTTCATTTAAAACAAGGGAAATTGTGTCACAGTTCTGGAGGCTAGAAGCCTGACATCAAATTGTTTTCTGAAACCTACAGGGGAATCCTTCCTTGCCTCTTCCTGGCATCTAGTGGTTTGCTGTCAACTTTGGCATTCCTTGGCTTGCAGCTGCATCCCTCTAATCTCTTCCTTCATCATCACAAGGCATTCTCCCTGTGTCTCTTGTCTTCACATGGCCATCTTCTTATAAGAACATCAGTCATATGGGATTAGGGCCCCACCCTGCTCCCGCATGACTGCATGTTAACTTACCTAATTACATCTGCAATCATCCTATTTCCAAATAAGGTCACATGCCGAAGTAAAGAGAGTTAGGATGTCAACATATCATTTTTTATGGGACATCATTCAATTCGTAACAGAGAGAAACTTGCTTCTCTTATTTTTCTCTTCCATACTTCCTAAAACTCAGTTTAATCTATAGTCATGACCCTTGTTTAGAACTTGATAAGAAATACTGTCTTCATAGAATACAACAGAATTCCAGAGTCAGGAAAATATAATGTTTATATTTAAGCCATCTTTACTGAATATGTCTGTTGGCTTCTTCCTGAGAATCATTGCATATATTGGTAAAAGGATGGGAAATTAATACAAAATTAAGAGTGCCTGATATACGTGTGCATAGTGGAAATTAAGCCACATCCCTTCCATGTCTCTCCTCTGTCAGTGGCATGGAGGGGTGGTTTCTTGACAGTTAGATCGTTGCCACATTCATTTTCTCCAGGAAAGCATCTCAGCCTTTAGTAGAGAAACAGTCACTGACTGAGGTCACGTGAAAATGTGAGGCGGGGGGTGGGGGGGGGGGGGGCGGTGTCAGAACTTGCATTAAAATCTCCTTTTATGATTGAACATTCAGGAGAGAACCCATGGCTCAGAGGGAATGCAGATGACCAGAGAAGGGCAGGTGGAATGAACGAGTGGCCACAGGTGTCACAGCTCAGTGTGCATCTGTAGATGAGACAGTTGTGAAATGGACCAGGCAGGAATCCACTTCAGCTACAGCTGCCCTGAGGGAGTTGATTGTGGTGACTCTGGGACTTAGATCCCAAACAGAAAACTGTTCTTCTTGCTAAAAAGAACTTGAAGTGGTTGTTAATTCCACACCATCTAGAAAGTTAGTGGGAGCAGAAAAATACCATCCAGAAAAACATTTGGAGCTCTCAAAGAGCTCTCTGATAATAAAGATGATGACAGAACCAAGCGAACACAGGAGGCCGTTCATAGGATGATAAATTAAGACAACAACAACAAAAATCAATGGTAAGGATTTTCCTTGATGTCCTCTCTGAGTACTTTCAGGTGGAAAGGCTAAGAATGAATTCTGCAGATTGTAGGAAAGACCCTAATGGGGCTTAGAGAAGAAAAGGAACTTTCTGCTGAAAGCAATGCTGCATACTGTTAGTCCAACTAACGACTTATTGACGACCAACTTTTTGCCTCCACATGTCCCACATTAAAATATTTCTACAAATAAATATTATCTGAACCCCCTTCCTGAGAATGCAGGGCCCTGTGCGCTGTGTGTCCCAGGAATGTGGCCAGATTCAATGGGAAGTGGGGGCATGTCGAGGGGGTCAGTGGTCCGTGAGCTGCACTGTGTGGAACCCGGGGTTCATGGGGAGTAGGTTCATGGGGAAGAATTTCAAATGAAAATCAGGCAGACCATCCAACCAATTTGTCAGAGAGAGTTAGAGAGAGGGAAGACCCAGGTTTGAGCAAACTCTTAGGAAAATGGATGAGAACAAGCATATTCTGAGCAGAGGAAGTTCAGAGAGCCTGAGGGAATGTCCCCAACCTGAGAAAGGAGCTTATTATAGAGGAATCTTGGGCCTCAAGCAGGGGGGCAGGAGAAGACATGGAGTAAACCTGGATCCAGAGCTTATTTCTTTGTGTATGAACCATGTCACCTGCACAGTCCTGATTCTTTCCTCTTTGGCTTCTCTGACCCACGATTAGCCCTTCGAGCATTGTATCATGAGATGAAATAGAGCCAGCTGCACTTCTTCTTGAGGGCAGTGACTGACTTAGTGCCTTCTATTCAACTGTGAACCACCAGGGCTTATACCAGTAAAATCTCATAGCATTACAAATATCACGTATAAGTGAAGATAAAAAGGGCTTAGGAAATGTGTGGCCAGTTGGCACAAAAGTAGCCTATGTGGATTTTTTTTAACATTAAAATTCTGATTGCAATAATTTAAATAGCTTTCTGTTTCTACAACACTGAATTTTGAAATGCTTCAAGTTTTCTGGGCTTCTTTTTGTGAATTACTGCAATATTTTCCTGAGGCAGATGACAACAAATACCTTCATTACAGGTGCTCAGATGATCTATTGTAATGAGTTATGTTGAGAAGCATCCAGTACATTTCTTGATTTCATACACTCACATATCCTGCTCTGATGTCAAGATGGTCATAAGTTGATGCCCAACTCCTATGAAACAGTGCCTGTGTTTTCCTCAGCCATTCAGAACATCTGCCACTGCTACCCAAACAAATCCTGGTGTAATTAGGCAGTTCTAATGTAAATGTTTAATAGAGGCATGGGGTTCTCCTCTGATTACTTTGCTGCTACAGAGAAACAGGACCTAATTTAACATTAAGCCTGTAATTAGAAAATAGAACTCTTTTGCTAGGGTAAACTAAATCCCTTGCATTTTGACAATAACTTGCATTTGAAATTTGAATTTGAACAACCTAGATAATCATAGCCCTAATCTGAACACACTAACCTGGTCAATCTCATTTAAGTTGCTTTCAAAGGGTAAATTCAAATCACTATTTCCATGAGTGGATTTAACTTAGAGCTATTATTTTGTGTGCTTTATTTTTTTTTTTTAATTTTTAGTGACATAGGAGTCTTCTACTCCTTCCGTCACCCTTTTTCTCTTTTCTTTTTTTTTTTTTCAGTGCTTGCAGATTGTATTAGAACATTTATGGCTTTTATAGTTTAGTGTTAAAACAGCACAGGTGTAAATCGTACAAATAGTCTTAATACACATCTTTGTTTGGTTCCCTCTATCAAGAACAAGAGATGCCCAGTAGCTCCGTGTTTTATGTTTCAGCAGGGGGAGGAGTTTGGGCCAGTCTGAATCCTCAGTGTCTCAGGACAATTAGCCCTGTCTGTTGTTGAGCAGGGCACCTGATTGTCCTTTTATTTAGTGTCACAGATTAGGATCTGAACAGAGGTTGCCATTTTGTTGTATTGTTATTGGTAATGATGAGATCTTGGGTGTGACCATGAGAGTGCCTGAGAAGAGTAGACACATAAAGTCATTGTGGAAAGGAGATCAAGAAACTGAGAGGCCAGAGTGTGGGAAGGATTAATACATGTATCCCCAAATTGCCAAGAATTAAAACAGGAGAAAGTCCATGATGGGAGCTAGGGTCTAGAATCAATAGAAATGAATGGAAATAAGAAAGCAAACCGGGACGTCTCTGGTGGTACAGTGCGTGAAACTCAGCACTCCCAATGCAGGGGGCCTGGGTTCATTCCCTGGTTGGGGAACTAGATCCCACACGCATGCCGCAACTAAGGAGCTGGCGAGCCGCAGCTAAGGAGCACGCCTGTTGCAACTAAGACCTGGTACAACCAAATGAATAAATAAATAAAACAAACCAAAAAAGTTATAAAAATAATTATCTGATTTATGAAATTCAAAGCTTGAGAGGTCTTTAGAAGGAAGGGAAGGAGAATAGTTTGAAAATAACAAGTAAGAAGAGCAATTCAACTTCCTGCCCCACCCTCTAGCACAACATACAAGGTAGAAGGAAATACAGCCACCATTTGAGAGGGTTGAGAGGAGATAAGGTTCTCAGGAGAGAGTCAGGTTCTGTTATATCAAGAACATGAAAGGACAGACTTCCCTGGTGGCGCCGTGGTTAAGAATCCGCCTGCCAATGCAGGGGACACGGGTTCGAGCCCTGGTCCGGGAAGATGCCACATGCCGCGGAGCAACTAAGCCCATGCACCACATTTACTGAGCCTGCGCTCTAGAGCTCACATGCCACAACTGCTGAAGCCCTGCTGAAGCCCGCGCGCCTAGAGCCTGTGCTCCGCAACAAGAGAAGCCACCGCAATGAGAAGCCCGCGCACCACAACCAAGAGTAGCCCCCGCTCGCCACAACTAGAGAAAGCTCGTGCACAGCAACAAAGACCCAATGCAGCCAAAAATAAATAAATTTAATAAATTCCTTAAAAAAACAAAACATGAAAGGAGCATTTAGAGAAGAGGTTAAGAATGCAGGGAGATGTGCTGATGATCGAAGGTGAGGTACAGAGGGCACAGGAAGTTTTTCAGAAGTTAGAGGTGGAAAAAAGGGGAGAGAAAAGAGGCCATCAGAGACTGGAGAGTGACTGATGTCCTCGGTCTGGAACTCCTTACGGTGACTGAAGACAGAAGAATCAAGCAGAACGAAGTTAGTTTCTGTTGTTTCAAAGTAGGTGGTGGTGGAAGTGCTGAGTGTGGGCAATGGAGAGGAGTGGTCCTGGGGCTCTCTCTTCACCCCTGATAAGAGTGTAAAAGCTCTAGGGGTATCATGCTGTTAGTCCCAGCGTGCCACTCGATTCCAGCTGGGGGAGAAGGAAATGCTCTTGGAGCATGTGTGCTTTGGTTGCACCCTCCTTGATGAAACTGAGACTTTTGAAGACACCTACCACCAAACAAGTAGGCCCAGTGTTTACTTCTGATGACAAAGGTGTAAGTAGGCATGACCCAGTGCCCTGGTCCACTCCAGATACTGTGACACTACTCAATACTGCCTTAATTCTCCAGAATATGGGGAATTCCTTCAATGGTCTCGCCCTTAAATTCATTAATAGAGGTGTAAGGGACCTAAGAAATATTCAAGTTCAACCCTTTTCATTCTACAAATGAGAAAATTGAGACTGAAAAGGATTAAGTATCTTGGATAATGTCTTGCTAAAAGTTAATGGACAAGTCAGAATTATAACTCAGATATCTTAATTCTTAATCTTTTTTTTTAGGTTTCTGTTGGCTTCTAAATTATTATGGCTTTAATCACTTTAAACATAGTTTTAGACCAGAAAGTATGCAGATTATTTATCTCATGAACTAAAACTTTTAAATCAATAGTGTTTTGAGACTTAGAATATAGAATTTATCCATATTTCAAGCATTTTTTCACAAAATACTTTAATACTTAACAGTATTACATGAACAATATTAACATGTGGTTAAGGTGTTATTTGGGGGGACTTAACGGCTGACTAAGGAATGTGAAATAGGGTTACTGTAGGAACTGTACTCGAAGAAAGTCTTCTGAATTCTCTCTTTCAATCTCCCTAGCAGTAAGATGCACATTAGAGAATCAGCACTCCTGCAGTATAGATTGCATCTACTTTAGACCATAGGTCCCAACTTTTTGGCACCAGGGACCAGTTTCATGGAAGACAATTTTTCCACGGACGCGAGCAAGGTGGTGGAGGGGGGATGGTCAGGCAGTAATGGGAGCCATGGGGAGCGTCAGGTGAAGCTTGTCTCGAAGCTTGTCTCGCTCGCCCGCCACTCACCTCCTGCTGTGAGGCCCTGTTCCTAACAGGCCGCACATTGGTAGCGGTCCATGGTCCGGGGGTTGGGGACCCCTGCATTAGACAGTAGGGTTTTTTTGTTTTCTTTTGTTTTTGTTTTTTCTGTGGTACACGGGCCTCTCACTGTTGTAGCCTCTCACGTTGCGGAGCACAGGCTCCGGATGCGCAGGCTCAGCGGCCATGGCTCGTGGGCCCAGCCGCTCCGCGGCATGTGGGATCTTCCCGGACCGGGGCATGAACCCATGTCCCCTGCATCGGCAGGCGGACTCTCAACCACTGCGCCACCAGGGAAGCCCCTAGACAGTAGGTTTTGAACTTCGCTTATGAAGGATTTTTCTCAGGGTGACATTGGACACTAATCTGTATGTTTAAAATGATGCACATAAAGCCCTGACTGCTGTGTTATATGCCTGAGGCATCAAGCATTGCTAAAGTTCACAATTCCTTGCGGTTCCCTTTTTGCAGAAATTCCATGTTTTCTGTGATAGGATATATTGCTTAAAATATTATAATTTTTACTGGTCTTTCTTTGCTGGCAGAATTCAAACATAGAATGTAAACTGAGTATAGTTTGGAAGACAATTATGAATTAGAGGAAATAAGTTATGTTTATTACATTAGTGACCTGTGATTTTTCATTTTTCTACAATACAAAACAAAAGGTACTATTTAGGTTGAATTTTATCCCCAAATACACAACTTTCGAGAGACAGTAGTGTGCAGATTCAATCCAGTTTACCTTTATAGATGATTAAAAGCATGGATATACCAGTTTCTGATATTACTATGTCCCCTGGACCTTCTGAGTGATTTTTAAGCAGTTAAAAGTTGAGATAGCAATATAAAAATCAATAAAAGATATCTGACTCACCAGATTATTACATTCTAAACCTGTAGTATTAAAGTAGTTTTTCTGTATTATTAATTTGCTGTAAAGAATCTCAGTTTCTAGAAAAGCTGTTTTTAGAAATTGCTATTCTGAATCAGTTGTTTGATAACTTCATATAAATATTTAGCTGGTCAGTTAGGAACGATGAAAGTCCACTTTTCGGTGTTCTGCTTCTTTTGCCTTTATATTCTCAATTCTCTGTAAGTTTAAGTAGGGGAGGAAAGCTAAATTAAATATAAACAACTTATGTATCAACTGCCAATATTTTCTTTGCATTCTGAACACATCTTTTAATCTATAGAGATATCCTGATTAATATTTCAAATACTGATGGAATTAATGTTTCTTTGGGATCTGTCATCCAAATTCTTTTATCCTGTTTCAAAAGAAAGTACAGTGTGACATATCAAACATTGTTTTGTTTGTTTGTTTGTTTGTTTATTTTTTATTTTTTTCAAGCATTGATTTTTTAACAGCTCAGGAAAACACTGCTTACCCCATGAAAATCACTGTCATTCAAATACTGAGTTTCTTGGTCCAAAAGATCAACATATTTTCAGTGGCATCACAGTAATTACAGAGAAATCTGACTCCTAATCCAATGCTTAGAAGACATGGGTAGCACAGGGTCATCACACTGAAAATTAAAACTACGTAACTGATCAGAAATTCCTGGAGGCATCTGATCTATCCCGGACAAGAGAAAAATATTAAAAGCTAAATCATTTCAAAGTTCAGGGAAATGAGATTCCAGTGTTACTATCCAACTTTTTCTTACCAGTTCCTTACAACACCATTTGCTATTTCATTCTCCTGCAGATGAATCGGTCAGGTCTCTGAATGATGTGGGGCTTTCTTCACATTATTTACATTAAAATTATTTAATTATAATAGAGGCTGTATTTTCTTTCTGAAGTACAGCCAGTTTGTGTGTGTGGAAATATAAATTATCTCATAGCAAATAGGACAAAAATAATAGTTTAGGGGAAAACAAACTTATTATATTCACTTAAAAATTTCACAGGAAATTAAGAATGAGAAATGTTAAATTGAAGTTAAGAAAGGACCCGATAAACTCCAGTTTCCTTAAATATTTCTCTTTATAGTCACCTTGCTTCATATTCTTCATATTTTACAAACAAAGTTGAGAAAAAAATACCTCTTCTCCGTCTTTTCTCAAAATCCTTGAAGATTTTCACTCCAACATAGTACCTGAGAAGTTTTGTTTTACATTAAAGCAGAAGAGTCTTTCAGACAACACACACATAAGAGGAAACTATAGAAGATGAACAAAAGTTTTTCAATCCTTTGAATGATATTTAAGAGCTATCAAGTCTATGGAGAACTAAGGGAGTGATATCTAAGAAAACAAAAATACTCCCAAGAGGTAATTCTGGCTTTTAGGAGGAAACAATTTCCTCCTAGATCCTGAAAGCCTAAGAGGTTGAAAAAAATTCTTCAATCAGTTCACAGACTGCTGGGACAAAAGTTGAAATTCAAGATCCATAAAGGTGCCTGGCAAGTGCCGAGAACTCTGAAAGTCTACACCTTAAAATAAAGCTACACTGAAAATAGATCAGCAGTGTTTTGAGTTCCCAGGAATTAGCTCTGAGACAGTGCCTGATAACCCTTGAAAGATTTGGTATTTCCATTCCATTAAAGAATTACCCTGGTAAGTCGCTTTAGGACCCTTGGATTATGGTTAGGACCAGTTTCACAGGGTATACATAAAGGATACATTGCAAGGTTCATTTTGAAGTCCCTCCTGCCTTCTTTTATTTATTTATTTATTTATTTATTTATTTGCGGTATGCGGGCCTCTCACTGTTGTGGCCTCTCCCGTTGTGGAGCACAGGCTCCGGACGCGCAGGCTCAGCGGCCATGGCTCACGGGCCCAGCTGCTCCGCGGCATGTGGGATCTTCCCGGACCGGGGCACGAACCCGTGTCCCCTGCATCGGCAGGCGGACTCTCAACCGCTGCGCCACCAGGGAAGCCCCATGTCCCTCCTGCCTTCTTTCATGCATGTTGTCTGTGAACTCTTTCAGGCCTGGGAATCAAGAGAGGACCAGCTCTATTTATTACGGTGTCTCAAGACAGACTTTTGTCCCAGAACTCAATTTTTATTTTGATTTTCTTCCAGGAAATTCATGTTCAGTTGACCTTGGTTACATTGTGAATCGAATGGGTTTATTGTACCAGTCCTGCTGCTGCTTATGATAAACATGTTTGCCTCAGAGAGTGCTATGGCCTGGCATTTGTGACCCTAGGGTCTACAATATCTCTTATTTTTCATGGCAGAAGCAGTGCAAATCTCCCAAAGTAGTCTTGCTATAATATAGATAGGAATTAGATCTTGGATGAGCAGAGGTATTTTATGTATACATATATATATATTCATATGAATTTGATTTTGGATGAGCACAGTGGCAATGCAATTAACTAATCTAGCCACTTCGCTCCATAGAGTGCTACATTCCTCTCTGGGTTTATGGATAGGAATTGTCATTGCTACCAGCCTTATTTTGCCTGGAACTAAATTCAGCTTTTGCTTGTTAACCTGTAATGTTGCTAACCTGGATTAATTTTGGATACAAGCAACAGAAACCAATGTTGAAAATCAAAGGAGATTTATCAGAATGCTAGTGGAGGAGCTCATAGAATGG
Organism: Monodon monoceros; assembly: GCF_005190385.1. Classification (NCBI taxonomy): domain Eukaryota; kingdom Metazoa; phylum Chordata; class Mammalia; order Artiodactyla; family Monodontidae; genus Monodon; species Monodon monoceros. Next base: position 67,792,273 of record NW_021703770.1, on the reverse strand, counting down.
TTAGGATGCTGGGCCCCATATTTGGAAATCAGACAGGAATCAAGGAGCTCTGGAGGGGTGGGTAAAGGGATAGCAGTTAAGCTGATTCAGGGACAGGGAGATTCTAATCACCATTGTTTACATCGGAGAGTTAGTATTCACTCAAATATTATCTTTATCATGTACGTTTCTTCTTTAATCTTGGCAAACTTTCTAAACACTGCAAACATTCAAATGTACACACAGCACTCATCATTGGCAACTGCTCCATCAAAAATTTTGCAAAGTTTTATTGCAAGTTTATTTTAACAATATCTCCAAAAATGCTTTTTTTATTCAAATGTTTCCATCAGTACCCTAAGAGACGAGAATTAACAGTTTAGACAATGAGAATTGTGTCATTTTAAGACCAATAATAATTAAGCAACCTCTAAGCATGACTTTCTTTAATCATCTTATAAATATTCCCAAGGTAGGAAATTGAGTGTTAACTAGAACATTAGCTGCTCAGACTTGTGCTGAAAAATTAACTTGATAGGTTACATCTTGTCAAAATTATCTTAGAATACCCTGGTGACAATCTCCTGGTTTAGGAAGCAAATGTCTTCATTAGTTTGGATATAGGAAACAAAGTTGACTTATCCAACATTGAAAGCTAACCAGTCATCATTGGGAAACTTTTATAATTTGACTGAATTCAGGATCCAAAGAAGTGGAAAATTAATAAATTTTTTAAAATGCAGATTTGGGGGTATATACAGTATATAAAAGCACAAAGGAGATCAGAAGAGCTGGATGTTCAGATCTTAAGGAAAATAAGCAATTTTCACAATTCACAATTCTCCTCTTCTTTATCTGCCAAGAACATGATCACCTGAAGTCATGGATGAAAACTTCAGAGGGCTTCTGTTGTAAGAAGAGATTTCTTCCTACCAGAGAAAAGAAGGAGTTGGGTGAATTAAGGAGCTGTATTTGGGAATGTCTTGTAAATAAGTGGATAATTACTAAGATTGTCTCTGTTGCCTGGAGAAAAGTCATACAGCTCTAAACTCAGAACTGGATTAATAAAGAATTAATTCTTTCTCTGACCCTTTCTGCTGTGCCCTTGGACTAACTTGAACTTGCCTACCAACTTCCAGTCAGGCAAGGAGTGAGTGTACCTGCATCTTAGCCATGGCAGGGCTCAGGAAGTAGGGAAGACAGGGATTAAAAGCCAATGATTGTTTTTCCATGGTTGTAAAATAGATTTATGGCCAGTGGAGTGGGTGCAAAGATTGAAATGCAACTGCATAAACTGATTTAGACTAATTCTGTGATCCAAAAAATTGTCAGGCTCGGGTTTCTCTTCTATCAAATGAAGGTGTTAATCTCTGAGCTTCTTCTGGATTGATGCTTATGTGCTCGATATTTACTCACTAAGGATGAGCTATTTTATAATGAAAAAAACTATGGGTATGTGTTTCTTTTGAAACAAATTCTTTTGTTTAATATTGTCGGAATCCACACTTATTTGCTCTTAACACTAGAGGTCAGGCTAAGAATAGTCCTGTTTTCTATGCTATCATGAGCCATGGAAGATATTATAGATACCGAAGATATTTAGATTTTTGTTATGTCTTCTGAATTTCCATTATGTATTGTTAGATTACTCATTCACACTTCTTCAACAATAAATATAATAAACTAAATAAGAGATATTCCCTACAAACTAAACAATTAAGGAAATAAAGGTATGCTTCTAATGTTTCCAATGCCAATATTACAATCAAAATCTAACAGGTGTTTCAAAAGTAAATCTTACAAGCACGTGCATAACAGTTAGCAATCTACATCATCTTTTCCTAAATATACCATTGTTATGTACATTTTCCTAACTCTCCCGATTTCTTTCTCCTTTTCTTTTTCTCCCCTGTGGAATTACAGGTACTTTGACAAAAGCAACAATTTGCCACAGACCCAGAGTAACATTGAAAATCAAACAAATGCAATCACAAAGATGGGAAATTAATAGCATCCACTTTAAAGTTAGTTTTAACGGACTTTAACATCATTTTGACATTTTTAAGGTTCTAGTTTTTTATGTTTAACTTACTGAGTATAGATGCACCTTAAACACAACTGGTCTCACACACAAGTGCAGAAATAGATGCAATGTGATTTTACATAGAATTAGTGAATTATTTCACCTCATGTAGGTAATCCAAAGTAGAGCAAGGAAGGGAATGAAGATGTGGTTAGAGCTCAAAAGAGAAGGTCGGCAAATATTAGCTAGGGCTTCATGGGCTGTACAAGTAGAAGTGGTCTCTAAGAAAATATAAACAGATAAATTGCATTCCATGAAAAGAACCTCCACTCTGTAGAAAGAAAAAAAAAAAAGGTTCGTGTGTGTCTGTATGTGTGTGTGTGCGTATCACTTTCATTCATTTAGCTCCTACGTGCCAGGAAAGTAGCAACTGTCTTTTGATTTTAGCCAGTGTAAAATGGTGCCTGTGAATCTTAAAGACATTTGTATCCACTAACAGCATGTGCTTCAAGAAACTATTCTTTCTTCAAAGAACCAATGGAATCAAACATTCTCCATGTGCCAGCTTTTACCTGAAGAATGATTTGATAAAAAAGTGAAGACACTGTGCAGAGCGCAGGAAAGCTTTTCGTAAGTGAGGGTCTTTGGTTGAGACAAATCATTGTGCTCAAGGAAGAAGGACCGTTTTCCTGTCAGTGCCCTGACCCAGTGTGCTTTGTAAGGGTCTCCTCGCCCTGCCAACGAGGAGGGGTCGGCAAGCTCTGGCTGCTAGACTGTGGATCCATTGACCTTTTATGTTTTTTATTGTTTCCACTGCCCTTTAAATTCCACATCAATGTTTTGTTTTCTCCAGGGCATCTTTTCAGGCCTAGATAGGTAGGATGCCTCTTCGTGTACAGAAAATGATGCCTCCTCACAGATGGAGCTTGGAGGTGATGGGCTAAGAACAAAGCAGACATCCCTTCCCTCTTTCTGAGGCTGCTGATTCTTTTCTTTTTTTAACATCTTTATTGGAGTATAATTGCTTTACAACGGTGTGCTAGTTTCTGCTGTATAACAAAGTGAATCAGCTATACGTATACATGTATCCACATATCTTGCGTCTCCCCATCCCCTCTTGCGTCTCCCTCCCACCCTCCCTATCCCACCCCTCTAGGTGGTCACAAATCACCGAGCTGATCTCCCTGTGCTATGCGGCTGCTTCCCACTAGCTATCTACCTTACATTTGGCAGTGTATATATATCCATGCCACTCTCTCACTTTGTCACAACTTACCCTTCCCCCTCCCCATATACTCAAGTCCATTCTCTAGTAGATCTGTGTCTTTATTCCCATCTTGCCCCTAGGTTCTTCATGAACTTTTTTTTTTTCTTAGATTCCATATATATGCGTTAGCATACGGTATTTGTTTTTCTCTTTCCGACTGACTTCACTCTGTATCACAGAAGTTCACACAGTTTTGCACATTTTTTTTCTCTTTGGTTAGCTCCCTTTTCCTCATTGATCTGTAGATATTGTTTCCACAGTCTGGATATGAGTGCTTTACTGGTTGAAGGCTATTTTAAGGTATGAAAAATGTTAAAGTATGTTTGAATATTGATAGGAATTATTTATCGATTCAAGATACAGAAGGAAAAATGTAGGAGAGAAACCCTTGCATGAGCAGTAGAAGGTAGGACCCATCCAGTGGGAGGAGCTGGCCATTGTGACTATATTGGAGGCAACTTAAACCTTTACTTAAGTGTTTCTGTTATTTTCTTATTATAAATGTGATGAATATTTTAATTAAATAAAATTGTATTTCTATATCGGATCGTTTTCACTTTCCAAAAATGGAAACTCTTAATTAAAAAAATAAGAAAATAAAGGCTTTTTGCACATATATAAAGGTAAAGTATTTTGTGCTGTGTTAACTGGCTTTCTGTTATAAGGACATATGCCACTGTGTCATGGTATTAAATCTTAGAATATTATTATTGCATCATTTAACTTTTTTTGTTCCATTTATTTTTCTTCTTTAGTCTTTTGAATAATATTAATTTTGCATTATTTTTATCTAATTATATTGTTGTCTTCTTTTAAACAGCACTTTTGTTAAATGTTCTAATGTATATTTTCAATTACTCACTTGAAATTGTCTTGGTTTGTTTCTTGTTTTTTTATACTTTATTTATTGTGTATTTTAGCAAGTTTTAGGTTCTTCTGAATTTTTAAATTTTCTCTTACCTTGTTTATTTTTATTATTGTCTTTAATTTCTTTCATATATTTATTTTTGCTAAATTTATTTTTAGCTTTTCTTAATTTGACTAGTAGAAAATACAAAATAGATAACTAAAAAGGACCTACTGTATAGCACGGGGAACTCTACTCAATACTCTTTTTTAGATTCTTTTCTAAAAAAGAGTGGATATACGTATATGTATAACTGATTCACTTTGCTGTACAGCAGAAACTAACAATATTATACATCAACTAAACTCTAATAAAATTTTTTTTAAAAGCTAAAAAAAAGAAAATATATTAGCAGCAGGTATTTAAATAATTCCCACCCTAGTTTGAACACTTTTATTCCTTCATTCAGTCTTCAATGGATTTTTGGCTCTTTGCAGTCCTTTTTGTAGCAAAATATGTAATAAAAATCCATGGCCTTTGCTTGTGCAATCATGAGTCATACAACAAGTTGTGCAACAGGTTTAACAGAAGAGAGAAGTCAGCTGATCGTTCTATTCCAGGAAAGTGCCTCCCTTCTGGGTTAGTTTCATCAAACACTAAGTGTTCATGAGATTTGGGGGATTTCTCTGACACTGCTATATGCCAATTAGGGAGAGGTTGGCTAGGGCCAAGAATTTTCCTTATATAATTTCAGAATGAAGACAGTTTCTTCTTCGTGGGATCACCTAACAGACAAAAAGCATCCCCCCCAAAGTCAGCATGACTTTGATATTTCAGAGCAAGAAGAATTCTTGCCTCATCTTTTACTTTAACCCTCAGCTGTCTTAAAAGAAAAGTATACTTCTTAGTAGATATGCTTGTGACTTTAGAAAGAACTATTTTCTTACAAGACTTTTCTGTCTTTGCAAAGCTAAGTGGAAAGCTTGCAGGACACAGGTCTAAGTGACCTAGCATGGATAACTGACCATTTTATCATCTGACTCTGGGTCCCGCTCTAAGGGAACACTTTTCCTTCAGTCAATTCCACCCAGCCTCCTTCCTCATTACAGGGTGGTATTTTCCACTCTCCCTCACAGTGTAACTGCCCCTCCAAACCCCCTCTCCTGCAGCATTATAGGTCCTTACAGTTACCTGCATTGTTCATTATCCACATTCCCCAAATGTGAGAGCTGTATATGGTCATTCTTCTCAGCTGACTTCTCAGTTTGCCGTGAACCTCCACATAAAATAGAATCTAGAAACTGGAGGACTTTTCCAGATCTGAAACTTAAGACCAGATCTGAGAGTTACTTGTTACTATGGCCAGAAAACAATCAGTCTTTTTCCAGGGAAATTAAAATGTTTTGTTCTCATGAGATCGAATTAAACCAATTAGAGAATTGGTTAAACATGATACATCTTAATCTGTATTAGGCCGGCCATATCCAGTGCGTGGTGATGTCTATCAAGTCACAGTTACATGCTGGGCTGGCCAAAAAGTTCGTTCAGGTTTTGCTATAAGATGTTATGGAAAAACGCAAACGAACTTTTTGGCCAGCCCTACTCTCTCTTTCCAGATATCTCTAGAGCACAGATAGGTTTTGTTGTTGTTGTTGTTTGGTTGGTTGGTTGGTTGAGTGTTTTGGGCCATGCTGCTCCGCATGTGGGATCTTAAGCACGGAGTTCTAACCACTGGATTGCCAGGGAATTCCCGTTATTTTAATACTAGAAAGATTCCCGGACTATACTTCCCAGTGGTTAACAGTATAATTACAATAGTTCATATCTTTTAACTTTCCTCTTTAATATTCTTCCTTCCTTAGATGCCTAGATTTTAAAAACATGAATCCCCATTCTTTAGGAATTTTGACTCTTTCTTCTCTGGCTGTACAGGAAAAAGATATATAGTAGAGATAAGAGGTCTAGCTCTCCTGATTCTAATTAATGGCAGGTGGGAGTGTGGCAGATTATCACCCACCTCACAGGCTCAGGTAAACATTTTATACTTTCCCCATTTTGACTCTGACATTCCGTAGTGAGAGACGGCATGCCCTATCACTTACAGCCCTCCTGCCAAAATTGTCTGTGATCTTGCTTTTACAAAGAAAGCTCTGTCCATGGTACCATCTATATCCTGATGACTGGCATAATTATTCCCCAAGATCAGAGCACCATACTTGGTAATGGCATTATCAAAGACTTATGATTAGTGAGTCTAGCCTGGGAAGGTTGTTTCCATGGGATGCTCAGTTTCTGATAGCCTGTGACTCCAGGGAAAACACACCAACCAAAGATAATGATTGAGTTTTACCAGGGATGTCAAAGAAGAAAATCATCACTCAAAATCTAAAACAGAAAGGTGAATTTGTTGTTTATTAGACAAAGAAAAATTGTGCTTACAAGATGCAATCTCTCTGAATAAAGCAATTGCTGATCTCACATAGGATTTGGAGAAGCATGGGGTTCAGGAGTGATGATGTACAGAAGCAAAATCTTTTAGGGATGCATTAATCTCTAGCTGTGAAGAGTTGGTTCTTGGAGCGTAGCTATTGCTGATACTTTCAGGAGTATGGGACTGTCCCAAAATGCCTGGCATCCAGAAGTGTGATTACTGATTCAAAGTTGTCTTTGATCAATTGGGATTTTTTAATACCAGGTCTGAGAGTTACTTGTTACTATGGCCAAAGAGCAACCAGTCTTTTTTCAAGGGAAATTAAAATGTTTTTGTTTTTGTGGAATGTTTTTACATTCTGCTTTGTACTAGAGTTACACATGCCAATGTTTCATCTACTTGACTCTATTTAAGCTCCTTGAGGAACCTTGTCTTATAGAATTTACCCCCATTTCCCACAGCACTCTGCATAGTCCTCACTGGATTGAGAGATGCTCCATGGCCAACCTCTTCAGGAACTTAGCAGTAGTGCCACCAGAGAAAAGAGGCAGAGCATCTTTTTAATGAGTTCAAAGAAACGTGAATGGAGAAAACTTTTAAATTTCAGACAGAGATGGCTATAATTGCATCAGGCAACAAATTCCCTAGTATACAACAAGGAAAGGGGAAGCTAGGATAGAAGCCAAAAGCAGAACAAAAAGACATTTTATACAGGCACTTCTTTGCTTCTCTGCCTCCTCAAATCTACCTCCATCTATCTATCATCTCACCTGCAAGTCCAGGTCTGACCTGGACATTTTTCCCTGCCCCACTTTTTCCCAGCCCAGCAGTGCTTCAGCACAGTTAAGACCTAAAACCTAGCTGAGATGTGATTTTTTCCAGAACATAGGGTTCTCTTTTCCTTTCCACTGGTCGTACAGGGTTGAGTGCCATGCACTCATACTTGTAGCCCTTGAGTCCAGCATACCTTGTCCACCTGCTAATGCTAATTTAAAAGGTCAGGTATCCGCCAGGGCTCCAGGGCTCCCTGGAGTCCAGAGATTCATATTAAGATTATATACTGTAGATTCTTAGACTAGATGCTCACCTTCAGCTCCAGAAAGAGTGCTGGAATTATTTAGTCCCCTTGAATATCCAAGAATACCCTAGTCTATTCAGGAACTGAGATATTGCCTCTTAAACTTAGGGAGCTCCTTGACTAGGTTCCCAAATTCTCTGGTCAGTCAACCCTATCTTATGCTAGCAATCATTATTTTCTTTGCTGCATTAGAGTTATTTCAATCCTTGTCTGATCCTTTTTACCCTATTCTTAGTCCCTCAAGCACAAGGACAGAATTTCCTTCTTTGTATCCCTAACAGAACCTTGCACTGAACTTGCACAGGAAGGTAGTATAACAAATATTGCTGAATGAATGGATATAATTAATTAAGTAAGAACTTTTAGCAAGTGTCAGAAAACCTCTGAGAGAAGTCTGAATCTCAGGGAAAAGGTCACCCTTTAGGATCTGAGCTTCCGAAGACCCACGTAGTCCATCCCTCAAATTCATCCAGGAACATGGCCACTTCAAAGTTCTTAAAAGGATGGATACACTCATAATTTATATGCAACAATATTCATTACTCATATGGTCCACTTGAGACCTAAGTCATCATCCATTTGTTTATGTGGATTATAAATCTATAAATATTCCTTGTTGCCTTGGGGTCATTGAGCCCTCTCACCAAAGGTCTATCCTTATTCTCAATTCCCAAAGCTTCTATCTTTAATTCAATTGCTGCTTCCACTGTTGTAAATGTATACCCTCTGCTCAGACTTCTCAGTTCTTCCTAACTCAGTTTCTTGGGGGCTGTACTGCAAAACTACTTCAAAATATAGTAGCTTGAAACAAAAAACATTTCATAGTAACTAGTGGTTTCATGGATCAGAGATTGGGCAGACTTGGCTGGGTAGTTCTTCTCTATTTGACATTGAGTGGCATCTCACAGTGATATTCAGCTGAAATGTTCTGGAAGGTCCATATAGCTTCATTCACATGCCTGTGCCAGTTGAAGGAGGATGTCTGGAAAGCTGACCTCACCTGGGCTCCTCACCTTGCGCATGTAGCGTTAGGTCTTCTCCATGTGGTATCTCTACCTGAGAAATCACTTTTGAATGGCAGCTCAGAACTTTAAGAGATCAAAGCAGAAGCTTACAGTCCTCACTAGGCCTGGGACAGGCATAGTGTCATTCCACTCCTTCATGCCATAATGCTCAAGGGAATCTCAGTCCAGTGTAGATTCAGTGGGAAGGGAAATAGATCCAACCTCTCAAAGAGATAAAAGCCAAAGACTCTGCTACCATCTTTCCTACAGCCCAAACCAAAACCTTATTTGTGGTTCTCCAAAATGCAAACTAGATCCACTTCTTGCAAGATGCTCAAAGTCTCATCCCATTATAACATCATCTCAAAGTCCAGAACCTTATAATTTATATCAGGACCAGCCTTGGCTGAGGCTCCTCAAGAGCGGTTCCTTGAGTATGTTTCCTTTTGATCTGAAGGTCTGTGAACTAAAGAGACAAGCAGTCTGCACACCAACACACTCAATATACAATACGAGACAGGGTTAGGGCAACCACAATAGACGCCTGTCTTCAAAACGTGGGAAAATTCTAGGCACATAACTGATTCATAACAATTCTGCAACTGGACGGGTACATGTTGCTGGTTTCTTGGGTAGGACTCTGTCCTAATTCCTGGAGCACATTCTCAATGGTATTTGGATGCACCCTTCATGGATTTGAGTCACTGTTCCTTATCCATAAAAAACGTACCAGGTTTGCAGCTGTGTAGTCTTCTCGGCCAACTTCCTGTCTATAAATTGTTAGGAGACCAAATACCAAAGTTTTCTTCTTTTTCATTTTGTACTGTCTGTGTATGTTTTAATTAACAGTCTTTCAGCCAGTACATATCTCCTAAAGTTTCGTAGTTGTCTAATACATCAGATTTATATTTCACATCATTAGACAAAAGCCACTTACCACCTTCAGCAATCTGTGAGGTTTTGGAAAAAAAATTTTTAATTCTTAAAATTTTTAAAAATGCTATTTCTTAACAAAGAGAATCTGTAAGGCACACCTTTATATCTTTATGAAGTATTAAGAAAGGAGTCTTTCAGCCTCATCCTGACTTCAGTCTTTCTCAGAGACCTAGTCTTTCCGTCTGGGATTTGACTTTTGCCGTATGGCCATTTCTTACTTTGAGAATCTTTTCCTGGCTAGAAAGACTGTCCTGGGTACTCTATATGTTCTCTAAATTCTGATTAAAAACTGAACAACTTCCACTTCTCTTTTTATGTTTTATAATATACTAGACTATTTTATCATAGTGAGGATAGTCAGCGTTTCAGCATTCTGCCTGGAAATCCCCTTAGCTAAATCAATGAGTTCATTACTTAGCTACATTGCTTATCTTCTACATTCCTGCAGCTCTTAAGTGTTGCCAAACTTTCTGATACTAAGTAACTAGGCTTCCTTTTTCTTGTCACTATATCTCTTCTAGTGAATTGTAAAACGCATGAAGACAGAACCTCATCTTTTCTATCGCTATTATATGCCAGTAACCAGCACAGTGCCTGATACATATTTGCTTAATAAATAAATGGAAATAGGAATACCATCAAAGTGAAATGAAAAATTAGTAATAATGATATACTTATCCACAGGAAATTAAAAAAAGTAAAAAATGTTAATGAAATTACAAATGGTACTCAGTGTCATACCAAGTACCAAAGCCTATGAAAACGTCCAGAAATTCTTTGCAGTATTTCTACATAAATGTCCTTCTACCTCCTTCAGTTCAAATATTCAAGATGATTAAATGGAATGCAAAGCATCTATTTCCCATTCATTCATTTTTTATTAAGATTAAAGCAACATTACCATTATTCATTGGGCTAAATATCTTCTGGAAGCTAAACAGGCAAATAAATCAATGTTGTTGATCAAGAAAAATGCATTCTCAAGAGACAAAGAAGGACACTATAGGGTTTCCCTGGTGGCGCAGTGGTTGAGAGTCTGCCTGCCGATGCAGGGGACACGGGTTCGTGCCCCGGTCTGGGAAGATCCCACGTGCTGCGGAGCGGCTAGGCCCGTGAGCCATGGCCGCTGAGCCTGCGCTTCTGGAGCCTGTGCTCCGCAACGGGAGAGGCCACAGCAGTGAGAGGCCCGCGTACCACTAAAAAAAAAAAAAAGAAGGACACTATATAATGATGAAGGGATCGATCCAAGAAGAAGATATAACAATTGTAAATATTTATGGACCCAACATAGAAGCACCTCAATACATAAGGCAAATACTAACAGCCATAAAAGGGGAAATCGACAGTAACACAATCATAGTAGGGGACTTTAACACCCCAGTTTCACCAATGGACAGATCATCCAAAATGAAAATAAATAAGGAAACACAAGCTTTAAATGATACATTAAACAAGATGGACTTAATTGATATTTATAGGACATTCCATCCAAAAACAACAGAATACACATTCTTCTCAAGTGCTCATGGAACATTCTCCAGGATAGATCATATCTTGGGTCACAAATCAAGCCTTGGTAAATATCAGAAAATTGAAATCGTATCAAGTATTTTTTCTGACCACAATGCTGTTGAGACTAGATATCAATTACAGGAAAAAATCTGTAAAAAATACAAACACATGGAGGCTAAACAATACATTACTTAACAACCAAGAGATCACTGAAGAAATCAAAGAGGAAATCAAAAAATACTTAGAAACAAATGACAATGAAAACACGACGACCCAAAACCTATGGGATGCAGCAAAAGCAGTTCTAAGAGGGAAGTTTATAGCAATACAATCCTACCTTAAGAAACAAGAAACATCACAAATAAACAACCTAACCTTACACCTAAAGCAATTAGAGAAAGAAGAACAAAAAACCCCCAAAGTTAGCAGAAGGAAAGAAATCATAAAGATCAGATCAGAAGTAAATGAAAAAGAAATGAAGGAAACGATAGCAAAGATCAGTAAAACTAAAAGCTGGTTCTTTGAGAAGATAAACAAAATTGATAAACCATTAGCCAGACTCATCAAGAAAAAAAGGGAGAAGACTCAAATCAACAGAATTAGAAATGAAAAAGGAGAAGTAACAGCTGACAATGCAGAAATACAAAGGATCATGAGAGATTACTACAAGCAACTCTATGCCAATAAAATGGACAACCTGGAAGAAATGGACAAATTCTTAGAAATGTACAGCCTGCCGAGACTGAACCAGGAAGAAATAGAAAATATGAACAGACCAATCACGAGCACTGAAATTGAAACTGTGATTAAAAATCTTCCAAGAAACAAAGCCCAGGACCAGATGGCTTCACAGGCGAATTCTATCAAACATTTAGAGAAGAGCTAATACCTATCCTTCTCAAACTCTTCCAAAATATAGCAGAGGGAGGAACAGTCCCAAACTCATTCTATGAGGCCACCATCACCCTGATACCAAAACCAGACAAAGATGTCACAAAGAAAGAAAACTACAGGCCAATATCCCTGATGAACATAGATGCAAAATTCCTCAACAAAATACTAGCAAACAGAATCCCACAGCACATTAAAAGGATCATACACCATGATCAAGTGGGGTTTATCCCAGGAATGCAAGGATTCTTCAGTATATGCAAATCAGTCAATGTGATACACCATATTAACAAATAGAAGGAGAAAAACCATATGATCATCTCAATAGATGTAGAGAAAGCTTTCAACAAAATTCAACACCCATTTATGATAAAAACCCTGCAGAAAGTAGGCATAGCGGGAACTTTCCTCAACATAATAAAGGCCATATATGACAAACCCACAGCCAACATCATCCTCAGTGGTGAAAAACTGAAACCATTTCCACTAAGATCAGGAACAAGACAAGGTTGCCCACTCTCACTACTATTATCCAACATAGTTTTGGAAGTTTTAGCCACAGCAATCAGAGAAGAAAAAGAAATAAAAGCAATCCAAATTGGAAAAGAAGACTGAAAACCGTAACTGTTTGCAGATGACATGATACTATACCTAGAGAATCCCAAAGATGCTACCAGAAAACTACTAGAGCTAATCAGTGAATCTGGTAAAGTAGCAGGATACAAAATTAATGCACAGAAATCTCTTGCATTCCTATACACTAATGATGAAAAATCTGAAAGAGAAATTAAGGAAACACTCCCATTTACCACTGCAACAAAAAGAATAAAATACGTAGGAATAAACCTACCTAAGGAGACAAAAGACCTGTATGCAGAAAACTGTAAGACACTGATGAAAGAAATTAAAGATGATACAAACAGATGGAGAGATGTACCATGTTCTTGAATTGGAAGAATCAACATTGTGAAAATGACTATACTACCCAAAGCAATCTACAGATTCAATGCAATCCCTATCAAACTACCAATGGCATTTTTTCACAAAACTAGAACAAAAAATTTCCTAATTTGTATGGAAACACAGAAGACCCAGAATAGCCAAAGCAATCTTGAGAAAGAAAAATGGAGCTGGAGGAATCAGGCTCCCTGACTTCAGACTATACTACAAAGCTACAGTAATCAAGACAGTATGGTACTGGCACAAAAACAGAAAGATAGGTCAATGGAACAGGATGGAAAGCCCAGAGATAACCCACACACATATGGTCACCTTATCTTTGATAAAGGAGACAAGAATATACAATGGAGAAAAGACAGCCTCTTCAATAAGTGGTGCTTGGAAAACTGGACAGCTACGTGTAAAAGGTGAAATTAGAACACTCCCTAACACCATACACAAAAATAAACTTAAAATGGATTAAAGACATAAATGTAAGGCCAGACACTATAAAACTCTTAGAGGAAAACATAGGCAGAACACTCTCTGACATAAATCACAGCAAGGTTGTTTTTGACCCACCCCCTAGAGAAATGGAAATAAAAACAAAAATAAACAAATGGGACCTAATGAAACTGAAAAGCTTTTGCACAGCAAAGGAAACCATAAACAAGACGAAAAGCCAACCCTCAGAATGGGAGAAAATATTTGCTAATGGAGCAACTGACAAAGGATTAATCTCCAGAATTTACAAGCAGCTCATGCAGCTCAATATCAGAAAAGCAAACAACCCAATCCAAAAATGGGCAGAAGACCTAAATAGACATTTCTTCAAAAAAGATATACAGACTGCCAACAAACACATGAAAGAATGCTCAACCTCATTAATCATTAGAGAAATGCAAATCAAAACTACAATGAGATACCATCTCACACCAGTCAGAATGGCCATCATCAAAAAATCTAGAAACAATAAATGCTGGAGAGGGTGTGGAGAAAAGGGAACCCTCTTGCACTGGTGGTGGGAATGTAAATTGATACAGCCACAATGGAGAACATTATGACGGTTCCTTAAAAAACTAAAAGTAGAACTTCCATACGACCTAGCAATCCCACTACTGGGCATATACCCTGAGAAAACCATAATTCAAAACGAGTCGTGCACCAAAATGTTCATTGAAGCTCTGTTTATAATAGCCAGGACATGGAAGCAACCTAAGTGTCCATTGACAGATGAATGGATAAAGAAGATGTGGCACATATATACAATGGAATATTACTCAGCCATAAAAAGAAACGAAACTGAGTTATTTGCAGTGAGGTGGATGGAGCTAGAGTTTATCACACAGAGTGAAGTAAGTCAGAAAGAGAAAAACTAATGCCGTATGCTAACACATATATATGGAATCTAAGAAAAAAAAAAAAGGTCATGAAGTACCTTGGGGTAAGATGGGAATAAAGACACAGACCTACTAGAGCATGGACTTGAGGATATGGGGAGGGGGAAGGGTAAGCTGTGACCAAGTGAGAGAGTGGCATGGACATATATACACTACCAAACGTAAAGTAGATAGCTAGTGGGAAGCAGCCGCATAGCACAGGGAGATCAGCTTGGTGCTTTGTTACCACCTAGAGGGGTGGGATAGGGAGGGTGGAAAGGAGGGAGATGCAAGAGGGAAGGGATGTGTGGACACATGTATATGTATAACTGATGCACTTTGTTATAAAGCAGAAACTAACACACCATTGTAAAGCAATTATACTCCAATAAAGATGTTTAAAAAAAGAAAAATAAAATGCTTTCTCATTTCGCAAAGCATGAAAATTTGCGGCACAACCAAGGTAAATGGAGAACTGCCTAAATAATCTATGAGTATAGAAAAATAAATAGGTTATATGCCATTTAAAAATAGCATGGTACAGGGATTTCCCTGGTGGCACAGTGGTTAAGAATCAGCCTGCCAATGCAGGGGCCATGGGTTTGAGCCTTGGTCCGGGAAAATCCCACATGCCGCGGAGCAACTAAGCCCGTGCGCCACAACTAGTGAGCCTGCGCTCTAAAGCCCGCGAGCCACAGCTACTGAAGCCCACGCACCTAGAGCCCGTGCTCTGCAACAAGAGAAGCCACCGCGATGAGAAGTCTGTGCACCACAACGAAGAGTAGCCCCTGCTCACCGTAAGTAGAGAAGGCCCGCACACAGCAACGAAGACCCAATGCAGCCAAAAAATTAATTATTTTTAAAAAAGAGTAACTTTAAAAAAAATAGCATGGTACAATCTTTGAGAGCCATTTATATCTTTAGTTTCTTTTATAATATGAATGCAGGGACAGCATTTTGGAAGGTTTCTAACCTCTCTCCTGTTTATTGAATGTAGATAGGAAGTAAATGTATTTTTGAAAGAGTTTCTCCATTCTCACTGCATGAGTTTTAAGTGCTACATTAAAAACTGTAGGTTTCCCTCCCAAGATTATAGTATCACTGCCACGTTTGCAATCAGTCCAACTTGGTAAATATCTTGTAAGGCAGCAGTATTGGTTTAGTGATAAATGCTTATCGTTCCCTCTAGAATATTGAATGTTTGCTTTCTTTACATACTGATAAGATATAATTTTCTTCAACACAGATCATTTATTTTAAAGCATGAATCATAGAATGCCAGCCCTGTAAATTACCTTGAGAAGCCGTCTATTCCATAGCCTTGCTTTCGTATGGGTCCACCCTAGCCCACACTGGATAATGTTCATTGATTCCATTCTTAAAGCCCTTTGAAGGAAGAGGGTCCTTCACTTTTCTTCTGTAGCACATGTCAGTGTTTAATAACCCATAAGACTCTCAGGAAATTCTTCCTTATATCCATCCTAAATTACCAATGGCACATGGATTCAGAGTTCAGTCTTAAGTAACTGGAATAAATTACCTGTGCTATGGAAACAGACTTTCACTCTGAATTTGAAAAAGTGTTGTCTGAGTAAAATAGACTGAAAATATTACTTCTCAGGGTTGGAGAGGAGATTTTCAATCAAGTGCCCCCAACTCCACAAAATGCTTGTGGTTCAGTAAGCTGGGTGATCGTCATCAAATAGTGTTGGCAAAGCCCTTCAGGACACTTTTCAGTAGTATAAGCACCATGGCCAAAATTGAAAGCAAAAGATGAAGCATGAGAAGAAGTCAGACAAATTGTGGTCAGGCTTTATGGGTGATAGGTTATGTGCACAGACAGGCGTTGCAAGCTGATCTCAGCAGACGCGCTATGCCTGGGCAGACGATGACAGGTTGAGCCTAAGTTCCTGTGCGCGTTGGTGTCTTGAGAACAAAAGGGGACATCACCAACAGAGACTGTCTTTCCAGGAGGTTTTTTTAAAATCATAATACCACTGTATTATCTGTGATTACACAATTTGGGTATTCCTAGGTGAAGACCTTCCTTTTTTTGCTTGTCCTCTAGGTTCTTTTGTTTAATGTTTGACCTTGGCATTTCTGATAGGTTCTGATGGTGGAAGGTCAAGAGTTTATGTGAACAAGCAGCATAGTTTATGGATTGGAGAAGATGGTGGTTAAAAAATAAGCTACTGGAGTTGGCTGAGTATGGATCCGAGTCCTTATTATTTGTGTAACTTTGAGTAAATTATTTAACTTTTTTAAAGCTAAGGTTTTTTCAACAGTAAAATAAAAATAACGGTATATACATCATGCATTTGCATGAAGATTAAGTGATATAATTCATGAGAAAAGCTTAGTACTTTTAGCTGTTATCTCTGTCAATTAATAAATACAAGCATGAGCAAGCTAACATTAAAATAACTTCACTTATTTTTAATTCAGCAAACATTTGCCTTTCATCTGCATGAGTAAAACACCCTGGTTCAGACCCTTTGATGGAATCAAGAGTGAATTAGAGAAAGTTCCCAATTTCAGTCGTTTTAAGAAGAGATGTAAGGCCTGTTGAGCCCAATGTAGGTACTCAATAAATATTTTCCAATCAATATTTATCAAAACATTTTAAGGGGCTTCCCTGGTGGCGCAGTGGTTGAGAGTCCGCCTGCCGATGCAGGGGATACGGGTTTGTGCCCCAGTCCGGGAAGATCCCACATGCCGTGCAGTGGCTGGGCCCGTGAGCCATGGCCGCTGAGCCTGCGCGTCTGAAGCCTGTGCTTCGCAACGGGAGAGGCCACAACAGTGAGAGGCCCGCGTACCGCAAAAAAAACAAAAAAAAAATTTTTAAAAAGTCATTATCATGCAACATATATAGAGATTGAGAAAAGTAGAGATAAAGGGTCATATACATAGTTTAGGGGGCAGAAGGGAAAAATAGAAAATTTTTAGATAATGAAGGTGAAAAAGGTAGGATAAAAGGAATATTGAAATTTTGTCTGGTTTTTGGACTAGCACAAATACCATTTGCCTCATTTATCTTCTGAATATCACATATTATTAGCACTTCTCAATATCCTTTTTGCTGGTTCAGCTGTCCACCTTAAATGAGAGTGACACCAAGCCTTACTCTGTACTATGTTTAAGCATCTCTACAGATGAGTTATAGAATCATCAATCTCTAACGAGGAGGGTTTCACTCTTCTTTTCAAGTATATTCCTTTCACCCATGCTCAAGATTCTGTTTATGATGTGTTTTTTTGGGGGTTTTTTTTGCGGTACACGGGCCTCTCACTGTTGTGGCCTCTCCTATTGAGGAGCACAGGCTCCGGATGCGCAGGCTCAGCGGCCATGGCTCACGGACCCAGCCGCTCCACGGCATGTGGGATCTTCCCGGACCGGGGCACGAACCCGTGTCCCCTGCATCAGCAGGCAGACTCTCAACCACTGCACCACTAGGGAAGCCCCAGTTTATGATGTTTTAAGTATTTGTTATAGCATCACCCCACTTCTGGTACCAAAATATGTATTAGTTTCCTATTGCTGCCATAACAAATTACCACAAACTTAATGGCTTAACACATATTTATTCTTTTGCATTTGTGGAAGTCAGAGGATCAAATCAGTTTCACTGGGCTAAACTCAAGGAATCGTTGGAGATAGTGCCTTCTGCAGGCTCTAGGGGAGAATCAGTTCCTCGCTTCTACCAGCTTCCAGAAGCTGTGGCATCTCTTGGCTCCTGGATGATTTACACTCGTTTCTGCCACCATCATCACATTGCCTTATGATTGCGAAGTCAGTCCAACGTTAGCATACATTTGTATGCTTTTATCCTGATCGCTCTTTGCTGGGCAGCCTAAGAAAAAGCAACCACTGTTACTTGAAAGCTACAGGACAAATAAGAAAAGAAGAAGAAGACAAAAACCTTGAGTTATTCTTCTTTGTATGTTTCATCATTCTTCTCTCAAATTTCAGGTCGTCAAAGAAGTGGTGTTAAAAAGGCCGAGGTTTCTAAGGCAAAGTCAAGTTAGCAAGGTAATTGACATTGCTGTTGAGTTTGTGTTATCCTAAAATTCAGTTAATTATCTAAGGTTTTGACTTAAAACATAGATATAGGAAAAACCTCTGTAGGGGATGTCCTACCAGCTTAACCTTTTCTAACATGTGAAAAATTACAGTACCAGTATCTTTACTCCATAAACTTAGATTGTTCATGCTTGGTCATTTAAATATTGTGGCCTTAACAATATTTCTTCAAAATGGTATATATCGAAATAGGCATTAGAAAATAGGAAAGCAAATTGAAGACTGTTTGTCGGCAAGCTGGGACATAGACTAAGAAACGTGACTAAATTTGTGGGAGGTAGGGAAATGGGGGAAGGGAGACATTTGTTTGGTGGAGTGTACCTCAGATTGTAGTGGAGATTATAGTAAGTTGTATAATAGTCACAGTATAAGACACGTGAGGGGATAAGAACAGAAATGTCTGAAAAGGAGAAGAAGTCAAAATCTGAAGAGGCGATAACAAGAGAATGGAGACCTTTCTTTCTTGTGCGATAAGCTATTTCCGTATTACCAAGACAAACTGGGAGAATATAGGCATGAGAATTTAGAGTTGGAAGAGCACAAAATAATAACAGATTACATACGTTTTTGTACTAACAGATATGCATTCAGATGAATTTCAGGAGGAGGTGGGTAGGACAATGAGGAAGAGAAGGAGGAAAAAGGGAAGGAGAAGCAGAAAGAGAAGAACAGCTGCAGTAGCAGCAATGGCAGTGACAACAAAAAGGAAGCCGTGATAACAAGCTGAGCTGCCTTAATTGCAGGGCCCTGGAGAAACCGAACGCGTATCAGCTTCTGAGGCAGCAGACCGAGTAGCACAGTTAAGACCATGGCAGAAACGGAGAAGTAGCAGCTCGGGACAAGGGCCCTCCCTGTTGGCAAGCATCCTTCCAGCAATGGTCAACACTTGGAGAAGCTTAATCTCTGCTAGGAAGTGTAATAGGCCTTATGAATTCATTAAATCTTTTAATAATTATAACAGTATTATGAAATAGGTACAATTACTATCCTTATTTTATCAGTGAGGAAATTGAAGAATAAAGAGATTAAGTAAACTTGCTCCAGCTAGTAAGTGTCAGAGCTGGGATTTAAAATGAGGCAGTCATATGCCAGAACCCACTCTCTTAACTACTATGTTTTACTGCCTGTCATACTAAATTAGAATAGGGAGCAATTTTTTAATGAAAGTCCCAATTAGTATCCGCTCAAGTCACTGGCCTCTGGCCAGCTGGACAGGGTGGTGACAGATCAATGCATTTCATTTATAAGTACCAGCCGTCAGTGCTGATCAAATTCAATGGAAAATATATAACAAAAGGAATCTCTAAGAGTCATTTTTAATCTTATAAAAAACAAATGATAACGTCTTGTGTTAGTTTTGCAGTATATGACATCTCAGTTTTCACAAACAGGCTGGCATCAAGTAGGAATTATGACATTTGTTTTTAAGGTGAAAAATATAAGCTAGTGAGGTTGGAATTTGCTCAGGGATGTTATTTCTAAAAAGGAAAAGTTCTCAACAACAGGTCTTTCATCAAGTCATGTTCTCTTTCAATTATGCCATGTTGAAAATTAACGTCTGTTGAAAAAAAAATTGTGTATGGAATTTCCTACATCTGAGGTAAATCTATTGAATATAACTACAAAAGCCACTGATAAGGGATCATGGTGGACACTCTTTCCCAGGGTCACTCTTCCCTGGCTGTCCTCTTGTGGACTGTTATCCTTCTTGGAGCAGTAGAGACTTAGGGTCACAGATAATTTCATTGGCTTTCTGCTTACCTAAACTCTGATCTATTAAAGTTAAAAATGCAAGGAAGTAGAGCTCCGTAGTTCTCCCAACCTCTCCTCATTCTGCCAAAATCCTGGAAGAAATTCACTATCCTGTGATTTCAGGAATGGTATTCAAAATTGTGAGGAAGAGGTGTGGCTCAGGTACCTACTAACCACCGAGGCTGTCTGTGGAGTTACCCCTTCAGTTATTGGGTTATGGTAGGTGCAAGGAAGGTACCAGGTCCAGGAGATGGATGGGTTGGAGGGAAGAGTCCTTGAATGGCTTGAGACAATGGCCACTTAATAACTGGAAAAAACTTTTCAATATTTTAATTTCAGTATGAGCCTACCAGTATGAACTAGCTAAATATTAACATTTGTTGGCTTCCTTGAGGGCAGAAACTATGTTCTAGTTTTCATTAAACACCACAGGTCTGCAAGCCTTTACAACTCTAAAATCCGAAAAAGCTCTAAAAGATAAAAATCATCTCTATAACTCATTTGGCTGCAGAACCTTGTCTGCCTTGATGTGAGACCTTTTATAAACTTCATTATTCCTAAGTGAATAGTCGTGATCTTCACAGCTGACACATTAATGTGTTTGATTATAGGATACTATTTAGGGTTCCCCTGGGAGTATTTTGTAACAGAAGATGCATGAACTGTTTCACTTTCCTAAAACTTGAACAATTCTTCATTCAGAAGCATATCTAGTCCTAAGAGTCTGAATAAAACGGCTGTGTACAGATACCATCTAGCATGGTATATACTCTGGGACAGAGTAGCTTTCAACAGCAGATTCTACATTGTTGGATGAATGTGCCTATGTGGCTTTCAAAATTATGCTTGATGAGAAAAAAGGGTTAAGGGAGTAGAACAGCCAGTTTCTGCTCAGACTTGGTTTTGTACCTTTAGTTTATGTAAAGTCAGAACCAAAATTATATCATTGGATTTATATCACCCCATTGTTTTCTCCACAAAGGGCAGGACTGATCCGTCACATATGGACAATTTACAAATGTAGATACTCAACAACAGGACTGTATGACTAAGTCAGCACTTACATAACTTGTGGTGGTTGTATGTAGAACCCCACATATGGAAGATATTCACAACCCTTTACATTACTAATAACCTTAAAAGGAAGATCAATATCAATTTAGGGAACGATGGGCTTTACTTTGCCCAGAAATGTTTCCAGTGTCCCAACAATACTCTGGCAATATGTTATGAATAGTTAAATTGCCTTTTATACGCTTAAAGTGATTAAAGATATATAAAATGCTAGCCTTTAAAAGTACCAGAAATTGTCTCAT
Source organism: Monodon monoceros (assembly GCF_005190385.1). NCBI lineage: Eukaryota > Metazoa > Chordata > Mammalia > Artiodactyla > Monodontidae > Monodon > Monodon monoceros. The sequence goes on along the minus strand of NW_021703770.1, from coordinate 67,770,839 downwards.
TGGAATACTGTGAAAGAAATACCATTAAAGACTAAAGAAAGAGAGATGAGAAATCCCAGTATTTTTAAACAGATTCATATAAATATTTCTGCAAGATGAATTCACTTGAACCCAGTGGAAACTCATCAAGATTTATCAATGAAAGGCTCTCATCAAATCACAATCACATAATTTGGACAATAAACAACGTAAAGCCCAGAATAGTGGGAAAGGCAAAAGAAGCCAAACCCAGATGGCCTGAAAATCTAAGGAGACTGAAAGCAGAATGGGGGGCAGAGGATATTCCCTATGGTGGGGTAGAGATGGTCAGCAACCGAAAAGACTTGGAACCCTGGGCAGTGAGAAAGCAGATTGCAGACCTGAAGCGCTACCTGGAGCACGTGGAGAGTAGATTGAAATGCAAGACATGAGAAGCAGGCAAATCGGCTGGAAGACCATTGCACATCAGTCCGCGTAGGCATAAGAAAATGAACCAGAGTTATAGTGAGGATGGAGAGGTATGAGAAGGAAATATAGAATATATTAAATTTTTATGTTGCCTTTTCTACTTACGTATTAGAGTCATGCTAATGGGTTAATAACTCTGGGCTGATGGGCTAAAGGCTGATAGACTTTGCCTCTTTTAGCATATTTCTACCTTTTTACAAAGGAGCGAAACTGAAGATTAATGAGTATACGCATTGCAATGGTTAGAAACGTTTTGTGGATATTTCATGAGGAACTGAAGACATATAGTAGTCCTTGCACAATTGTCATAATCTGATGTATTGTACCATTGCTCTGTCATATTTATGGGGAAAAGAGGAAGAGGAAGATGTGCAGTCCTGTCCTTGGTGAGGTCCGACTGCAGCAGCAGTGATACTCCTTTTTTAATCAAAACATCATTATTCTTCATGATAAACTCAGAGAGTAATGGAAGCTGCATTGAGGAAGGGAGACTACAATTATCTGAAGTCCCTTTTTGCTGTGCTGAAAACAAGTAAAAGATAATACTTCATAGAAATCACTGGCGCTATACCACAATCCATCAGGGTATTAAACATTTCTTTGAGGATAAGATTCTAAGGTTATTAATCTATAAAACCAAGTTTTCCAGCCCTGAGGAAAGCTGAGGACATTTCCCAAGGAAATTTCTACTCTAAGGCTAAAGAAAAGAACCAATTCAGATTTTTATCAATAAACTTTAAATAATATAATGTATATTATATTTTAAATGAAATACCCCTTCAGTTAGGTTTCCTTGTTTATTCCATCTCTGGGGGGAAGCACTTATTAAAGCTTTTGTGATGAATAATTTAGTGAAATATAGAGAACTGAATATATACCTGTCTATGCATCCACTTAAACTTTCTCTTGTTATCTGCTATAATATATTGATACTGAGAGGTGTTGCTCCATTACATTTTATAGTGAGCTTATAAATACATTAATATAGCTAAATTGTTTACTATTATTGATGGGGTAAAAATAAAATCTATTATTTCTTGACCTATATTTTGTCAAAAATGAGTTTGAGTATTTGACTGTTGGGTGAGTTTATTGCCTGCAGTAGTATGGAAACTACCTTGTTCTGTGACTTTGGGAGCTTCTCTTTATAGCTAGGCATCGGTTTTTTTATTTTTTTCTAATTGAAGTATAGTTAATTTACAATGTTGTGTTTAAGGTGTATAGCAAAGTGATTCAGTTATATATATATATATACACACATA
>NW_021703770.1:67582376-67769030 GCF_005190385.1 Monodon monoceros | reverse complement strand
TATATACATATATATGTGTGTATATATATATATATATATATATATATATATATATATATATATGTTCTTTTTCAGACTCTTTTCCATTGTAGGCCCTGTGCTATACAGTAAATCCTTGTTGCTTACCTATTTTATACATAGTAGTCTGATCTGTCAATCTTAAACTCCTAATTTATCCCTCCTCCCCTTTCCCCTTTGGTAACTATAAGTTTATCAAAGGGGAATGTCTTTGTAAATCTATTTCTATTTTGTAAATCAGAATCTATTTTTATTTTGTTAATCAGTTCACTTGTACCATTTTTTTAGTTTCCACATATAAGTGATATTTGTCTTTGTCTGACTTCCTTCACTTTGTATGATAATATCTAGGTCCATCCATGTTGCTGCAAATGGCATTATTTCATTCTTTTTAATGGCTGGGTAATATTCCATCGTGTGTGTGTGTGTGTGTGTGTGTGTGTGTGTGTGTGTGTGTGTATCACATCTTCTTTATCCATACAATTTTATTTCTAAATACCATGCCAAAACAATATACCCCCAAGTGATGTAAAAAGGCAAATGACAAACTGGGATAAAATACTTGCAACTAATATCACAGTTAGAGACGTCAATTCTGTAATGTGTTAACAGGTCTAAAGAAATCAAGAAAAGAAATGACTTCCAGAACAGTAATGTAAGAAACTCCACAGACTGGTTCCCCAGCAACACAACCATAACTGGCAAATATTAATTTTAAAAAGAGGTAAAGTCTCTGGAAACTGTGCTAAGGTTATACCAAAAAATGAAGAAATTTTTTTTATAAAAAAGTCTACTAAATGATGGTTAGAACAGAGTTGGCATCACTTGACCATGACCTGCTCCCTCCCTCCCCACTGAACTCTGCAGGAAGGAAGCTCCACTCCCCAGAAGGATGTGGTAAGAAAATAGAGCTCCCTTTCCTCACAGCCCCTAGTCCAGGGCTATGGTATCTTTCTGGGAGGCATAGGCTGCCAGGATTTCTAATTATCTCCCAGCTCCATGTTGCACAGGCTAAATTCCAAGTGAGCCTAAGATGTTAGGGCTCTTCCTCCCCTGGCCCCCACTTACAGGGCAGAACCTCTACTGTAGGCATGACAGGTCCTAATCACCTTCCCCCTGGATCACTCATTCCTGGGGGTTCAAAGCTGAGAGAGACACCCCCAGCCAAGCATCCTGGTCATAAATCAGGAGTGTCACTCAGAAAGAAGGGGGTCACTGCCCCACCTCCAGCTGGAGAAGAGTGGCTCGGAGAGTTTGCTCAGAGAGAGAGGCGGGTCAGAGCTCCGAGGCGCCTCGCCCCACACACTGGCTTTACTTAGAACTGAATGTGGGTGTGTTCAAGCCTGAGATTGCTTTCAACACCAATGGAGATTTTTATGGAAAGCTGTTAAGAGGAGATGGGTAGCTCCATGAAAACAGCAGGCTAACTTGAAGGCCAGCTACACTACCAGAGAAAGAAAAAAAGTCCTCCTGAGGTCAGAACAAAACTCAGATACTGACTTCAAGAAATATCCCTGCAAAGGATATCAGACCTTGGAGAAATTTATGCTCCAGTTCGTTATTGAAAACAATAGAGCGATTAGTCAGCTATTAGCGCAGCCTAAAAGCTACAGATGATACAATGAGAGGCAGACAGCTTAACAGATTTATTAGAGATAGAGACATCCAAAGAGAACCCTGATAATAGCTGTCATCCCCAGATGACTGTGTGCGTGCCCTAGGCTGCAGCCTCTGAGGAACCACAACACGGGTTTAAATGTGAGCTGAGCAGTAGTTCCTGGTGTTGGGGGACAGTTATGAGGAAGGGGCCCAGAGGGTCTGCAGACACTGGCCCTGGCATCACGGCACTGTTAGAATGAAGCCAGCAGGCACCTATGTGCGGACTTGTTGGTATGTGAGAAAAATCCCAACGCGAGTATGCTTTTATAAATCAGACTTCATGTAACTTGCTGCTTTCCAAACATGGAGATCCAGAGTACAGTGTGCAGGTTTCTGCTTCTCCAAACTTCCTAGGACTCAGTCATGTGTGGTGCAGGGGAAGGTGGGAGTGGAGTTTGTTTGGAAGTTTACATACCTGAACTCTACCCTAGAACACTCTGATTTGGTGGTCCTGGATGAGGTCCAGAAATCTGCCTTTTTAATAAGCATCCCAGAGACTTTTAAGAAAATGGCATGTAGATGTCAGTGCTTAGTTGTGAACATTATGATAATTTATATTAGTGTAATTCTTTCCTTCTAAACTCTTCAGTTCTCACTAGATTTATCTACGTTGAAAAAACAGTTACTTTTCCTGGGATGTAGCTATGCCCAGAATTTCAGAAATTATGTGAAAAGATAAATTAAAATAATTTAATTAATGTATTCATTTTTGTTGGCGGATGGAGGCAACAAAAAGTACCCACCAAACTGAGAAGTTATCTTGAGACTGAAAACTGAGGCGGGCAGCTGCGTATAATCAGTGGATCAGTTTATTATAGGGTAAGTTACTCATAGGGTGGGATCGGATCTGGTGGACAACCATTCAGAAGCATTCACAGCTGCACTGCTGAGGGGCCATTGGGATAAATTTTAGAGTTAACCTACGGTATGGGGGTGCGTGCTTGGAAACAGGGTGTGCATTCCTAAATCAAGATTTATGAATGGGAACCTAGTCTTGTGGGCACTGGGACTACGGTCCTCTTCATTGTTTGGGGAGTAACAGAGCATAGAGGCCATGTGGTCCTAATGATTATTAAACAATATCCATTAACTACAAAGCCCCTGAAGACAGAGAAGTGATTTGCCATTCAGTACAGTCCTGGGCAGGATCAGCGTAAGGACAGGAAGAACTCTGTGGGCCCAAGATGGTGTCACGTATGCTAACAGCCATACAATTTTAGTCATCTTGCAAAGGAAATTTTGTAATATAGAACAAATGAATTCCTAAATGGAAAGCTAGTCAACTCAGCAGAGTAAAGGAATGGCGCCCTAGTTTTGGATTACTCGTGGGCAAACAACAAGTCGTATCGATCCGCACCTTCTACTCCACACCTCCGCTTTCGTCTATTTGAGATAAGTAAGGATTAGTAAATATTCTTTCACTGTCTTCAACAATGGTTTTTGAATTCTCCGGAACCTCCATGGCCTGTTGAGTGCAACAAAACATCCTTCACTCTCAAGAGCTTGAAGCCTAAGCTTCCCATTCAAAGAGCTATTGACATCACTTGCTTCTGGAACACAGTAGGAAATAGCACATAGAAAAAAAAAATGGAATATCAGCCTGGTTTGAATTCTTCAAGCTTATACAACCAAAGGAGATAATTCTGAATTTAGGAACTACTGAATTACAATTTTTGCATTTTTGCCCACTATACTATTAAATAAGTCACTTTTAACCTATTTTCCTCTGTTTAGAATAAGGAGGGTAATATCACATATTTCAAAGGCATGGCGATGGAATATCCCAGATTTCAGTAAATAATTTGTGACTGGAAGCCACTAAATGCTAAGTATTATTTTAACTGCTGTGCCTTGGAGAGCATCCATCAGCGTTGCTCAGTGTTGCACTCGGGGTCTGGGAGCTTGAAGGTGAGCCGCCCCGTTTAGCTTCTTCATGACTCATTGATCTAAGCTCTTAGACTATGCTTGAACTACATGTTTCTTAGAGAGTGGTTGGAGCTAGTAGCTGACTGCTCGCTGGGGACGACTTGGAATGACCCAAAGCAATATCAATGATAGCTTGAACTGGGTGCGTAAGGGAGTCTGAAAGGTGAAAACTGATGGGCTTGTAACGTATATTCCCTCCAATGCTTCCAATTTTGCTCTGCGGTAGATTTTCTCTAAAAATATGTTATCTGAGCAACTTAAAACTTCCAGTAGCAATAACTCATCTGGCTGGACTGTGAGTTTTCAGCGTCTCCAAGTTTTAAGGTGAAGATTCTGCAAAGCAGTAGAAATCTGAAATCTGGCACATACCCCAGACTCATACTGCTGTTGGGCTCTAAATAATAAATACTCCTTATCCAATATTCAGTGCAGCTACACCTCCAGCCGGAGTGAACACATTTGTCATAAAGCAGAAAACGTGACGATTTTGGAGACATTTTGTGTGTTTTAGTTTGGTTTCCTCTAAAAGTAGAGCTTGAAAGGGGGTTTTAGGACAGGTAATTTGTCTGACAGATGAACTCAAGAAGCAGAGGAAAGGAAGGGAGGGAGACAGAAAGACACAGAAGGAGGAAAGCCAATATAAGCGTGCCTTATTGTTGCCACTGCTAAAGGCGATTGGGCGATTCGTTCAGAACCTCTGGGAAATGAACAGAACATTTCTCAGAAATGTCCTTGCGAAAGTCGGGAGGCTGCAGTCTTTATCCACTGACACTCATCACCCATTGGTTTAAGGTCACCGCCAAGGGTATTGGCTTCAGGCTGTGCCTGTGGCTGGTCAAAAGAGCTCTGTTGGCATCTCAGAAAGCCCTGGAGTATGATGCACTGATCCAGGCTGTGCGTGTCTGAGGTACAGCCAGGTGAGTCAGAGCTCAGGTGCCACACTGGAGGCGAGGCTAAAACTGAGATGAGCCATGTGGCATGTGTTACAGTCCAGCCTGCTGCACTCTTCAGATTGTGTCATGTCCCTCACTAAGTCCGCTCTGCCACCACATTTTCAAGGTGGGGACTGGCTACAATTTCTATCAAAAAGTTTTATACAGGCAGGTTTAGTAGAACAAGCTACGGTCCTCCCTGCTGCAAGTGGTATCCAGACGACAGTTGGAATTTATCATTTCCCTCTGCATCCATGCCTTCTAGGTATCCCTCACCCGCATCCGGCACTCTGGTAGAACTACGTTGCTCACCTGGTACAGAGCCGCAGACCTCCATCCCAGAGGGGTCTGCATTCTTGATTGCCTTGCCTTTTTGTGGCAGTGTTTGTTACAATTGTCTGTTCAGTAAGCATCAGGCATAGAAGTGCCAGAGAACCCCCGGGGGTCCCCAGGTCGCAGCCATATTCCCCCTTTAGCTCCTGATGGCAGAGTGGATTACGCTAAAAACTACAAGCCTTCCTGTGCTGAAACTAGGAGTCTAAAATGCCCAATAAGTTTCAGGGTAAACTGTCCCTTACTGTCCGTTGGTGGAATGTTTTCTGTTTCTTTTTCCCCTGGACTGCTAATTCTGTGGGATATACGACCTGTACAGCACACATCCTGCAGGAGTGTTGCTGGAGGTGATGGGGGGCGAGGCAATTCCACTTGTACCTTGGTTTGATGCAGACATAGAACAGTCCCCAACCCAGGCCTCAAGATGCCGTTATTTCCAATGAGGCCCTTATTTTAGCAGAGGATACCTCTTCAGATGATACATTCAGTTTCCATTGAGTTCTCACCCTTTTAAGCTAATTCTGGGCTGCATGTTTAGCACATTTTACTATATGTCTGGAGGAGGTATCTAAGTGTTGCCATGAGACCTTTTGGCTGTCTCCAGCTGCCTGCACTGGGTTGATAGCTGACTAAGCTGAGCCCGATTCTCTTTTTTGCTCAAGCCTTCTCGGGCAGGTAGGGAAAGCCAGCCCACTCCATCACCACCATATTTACCATTGCCCCGTGCTGTTCCTTTGCTAGAGCGACTGAAGGACCCATTGCTGGCTTACCTTTCCCTCCTCTCCCTCATCCCAGTCACCTCACAGATGGCTCAGTAACTGTGCTGCTAAACACGCCAGGGATTATTGCCCCCTCCTCTAATCGTCAGAAATGGGCTGATGGTCTGTGACGGACCCGGCTCCAGGATCTCATTCTGAGCTCTTTCTAGAATCACTTCTTATACCAACTGTCTTGGCTTAAGTTCCCCTGACAGGACAGCCTGTGGCAAGGATTAGAGCACCTCTGTGTTTTGAGAGGTGATCATAGGGGAATGAGGAAGCAGGGTTATTGAGACAAGGAAAGGTGAAAAGCCAATATAAGCATGCATTATCCAGGATGCTACTGTAATCAACGGTAGCTCAATTTTGCCATGACTGCTCAGAGCAGAGAGAATGCTCCCAGAATTAGCCAGTGGCTCCCTTTCCCTAATGGAGCTGCTAACTTTCTGTATCTCCAGGCTGCGTACAAGCATAGGCTGAAACGAGAGCCTGCTAAGTCGGATAAGATCTCATAAGGTAAATGGCAAAAGACGCAGGTGTTTGATTCGTCGGGGTGCTGGCAGCACAGAAGCAGGCTGAGCCTCAGTGGAACTGTCCACCACAATTAAAAGTCAATTCAGGAGTGGGCCAAGTTGCTGGGAAGGGAACATGTGACACATGTGCTGAGATGTGGCATTACGAAGGAGTAATCTCATCGCCTGACCTAACCCACACCCTCCCCAAGCCCAACCTTGTCCTGTTAGCCACTCTGCCCAGATTCCACCCCATCAAAGAGGCATCTGTATGTGTACCTGGAGAGCAGCCAGAGACCCAGAGCACACTCTCCTGCGCTTTCACCTACTGCCCTGCAGACGATGCTGGTTGCATGTTAAAAAAGGCCCGGAAGGTTTTTTGTTTTTTGGTTTTTGTTTTTTTCTTTGCAAACTGTGACCTTGCATTGTTTAGAGGGGACCCTTCTCTCCCACCATAGTGTTTATCACAGTGCATATCAAAGCCTGGCCACACTGAACTTGAAATCCTTCCCCAGAGACAGGAGGCAGGGGTTGTGGTTAGCACAGGGCTTGAGGGTGACAGTCCAGGTTTAATTCCTGTTTCTTAACCAATGGTGCATTCTTTGTCAAGTTAAACCAGCTTCCCGTGCTCTTCATCCTTAACAAGAGGAAATCATCTCTTTCATGGGCTCATCAAAAGGATGACATTTGGGTTTTATGTGTTTGTATACATAGTATGCATTTTGTTTTATACACTGTAAATGTGTATAAATGCACTGTAAATGTTCTGGAAGTATCCCAGTGCATGGCAGCTGTTAGCCTGCTGGGTCTTTGCCTGGTCTTCTCCATCTTCCCTGAGTGCACCTCTCCCCCTTTACAGGCTTCCCTCTGGCCTTCCCTCTGACGTGTCCTGGACGAGTGCAGTCAAGGTCAGTCATAGCACGGCGTTCATAGACCAAATGTAGTCATAAGTGAGCCATCGCCAGATGCCTTGTGAAAATACAAATGTCTTCTGTACTTCCCACCATGTGTCACTCTAGTAACCCTACTGAGAAAGAAAATCATTTAAATCTCACACGACTTGTACGAAATCCATGCTGTGCTTTTCTAATGCTAAACAAACATCTTGATAAATCACTCTCGTCTCTACCATGAGTGGAATCTATGCAGACCAGGCAGGGTTAGACACACAGGCAATTTACTGAGGAAGTGCCCTGAAGGATAAAGAGGGAGGGGATAGGAGTAGGAGAAAGGAGTCTTTAGACTTAGACTGTCCTGCAGGGGTGGTGGCTCCTGTGACAGCAGAGGGGAATGGAAGGACTGAGAAAAAGGAGCCTCAGACCACTGTGTGGTTCTGGGATGGGCTCACCAAGCTGATAGGAAGTCCCCAAGCCAGGGTGGCTTGTGCGAGGAGCCCCACGTCTGGCACATGTAGACTCAGCCCAAGCTGCCCCGCTGTCCTCAGTCATTGATGGGAGGCAGCAGGGGGAAGCGGGGCCTCAGCATGGGCACCTGAGAGCACTCGGAAGCAGCAGCTGGGGGCTGTGAGTCTTCCACAGAAAGTTCTCGTGATGAGAGGTATTAGTGAAGCATCTCCACGGTTCTCACAAACGTTTTTCTCCTCAAGCGGCACTATCCTGTGTTGGATCTTCGGGCGTATATGATTTCTGGCCCAGATTCTCTCAAGAGCTTGGAGTAAATTTGTCCAGACCAGCAGACTTGGACTCAGTCAGAGCTAAGCGTGTTAAGCCAACACATCTAGATTCAATGCAAAATGCCAAATCCTCAGAACAAGGCTTCATCCGCAAGGGCGTTTTGAGTGTGGCAGGAAGAGATGGTTGATCTATTCAGCACTCATTAGCTCTCTCATGAATGACATTTGCCTCAGCCCAGTCACTCTTGCCCTGCCCCAGATGTGTAGGATTTTAAATAAATAGTTAGCTAAGTTTTAGGTCTGCTGAATGTTGATCTCTTCTGGGCAGTTGATTGCAGATTTTTTTGCTGCATCATTGGGCTTTGGCATATAACCAACTCCAGGTGTTTCAGGAAATGCCTTTAACGATCTGGAGCTTTCTGTCTCTTTCAGTGAATCACTCCTTCATTTTTCCACCCCCTGCACATTTCTTGTTAAGAGATGTTCATGTTAGCTGCAGTTGGCAGGTTGAGTAGAGAGCCTCAGACTGCGCTTTTAACAGAGAGCTTTGTCTCTGGCCTGTGGTTTATCAGCCTCACTGGCACTGTGATGAGTTTGCCAGGCTCATCTTTTGTTTCTATTGATGAGCATTGGGCTGCAATTTTTTTTTTCCAGGAGGGAGTCTTTCTCTGTCTACAGATCAATTTGGACTTGACGTTTAAAGCTAAGACTTCCTTCTATTTCTGAGCAGTTTTGTTGATATCACTTTCTATACTCTATCAGTTCCAATGCTCTTTAGTATCTTTTCTAATTTAACGTTAAGAATCACTTTCTATACTCTATCAGTTCCAATGCTCTTTAGTATCTTTTCTAATTTAACGTTAAGAGCATTGAAGAAAATATAAACACCCTGGCGGTTTTGAGACCTCTGACACTCCTGTATTAGTGAGTTGCACTTTATCTGTTTTTTCCTTCTGATAACCAAGGAGCCAGATAGGTTTTATTTCTTCAACATCCTATCTCATGGCTACAAATTAAATCCCATGCGTTTTCTTCTTCCAGGTGGAGTGATAGAGTTACCTAATTTTCAATTTTTGGTGTGAGGCTGCACAAATGACCCTTGACTTTGTCTCCCAAAAGAGACCTGAGTGGTGGCTTTGAGCTGATAGAGAGATCAAGTACACAGTGTCTGACAGTTACGGTGGACAACTCTTCGCTGCTTCTCAAGAGATGAGGTCCAGGTATCAGAATAGCATCCCAGCCTAAGCAGCCAAAGTCTCAGAGATGATGTCACTGGATAAAACCTGTTCCGCTCTGAAAAGAATATTTCCTCCTTCGACCCTCATCTGCCTTCTTATTACAGTCATTATTTAAAGATATAAGTGCTTCACAAACAGTAGTTCATTATTCCTCAAATCAGTTTATGAGGTAGAAAAGGAAATGGGAGCTTCAAGGCTTAATCTCTCATAAGGTCTGAGACGGTGATTTAAAGCAATCATTGGGGCCCTTCTACTTCCACCAAAGCAGTGTGATCATTCTACTAATATTTGTTTTCACCTTTCTTTTTATATACTCTCTTATTTTTAATTGGGTAACAATTGTCTGACATACGGAGTCAAAGAGAAGTGTATCACTGATGAAAATACATGAATAATGTTACACATTATAGAGTGTCTTCCACTGTGTGTACACTTTTCTTTTCCTGGCTACTTTATTCTATTTATTTATAGCAAGTGAAAAGAACTTTTTTTCCTTTTCATTTAGATACATTTGTTATTTGTTCTATTGAATGTTCTGTCTGCTTTTCCTGGCCACAATGTCTGCTGTTTTATATTTTTGTTTCTTGTCTTCCATCAGTGTGGCCACTTAGCACACTGCCATGTTTCAGGACTGGAGGAAACACAAAGGCAGTCTTTCTCCTCTCCCTGACCTTGAGGTCTGATATTTAAGGGGGTTTCTTGCACTGTGTCCCCACATGACAATAAGAATGGTATAAATGCCTTGGAACCACTTTCAGTTCAATTCCATTAAGTGAAAATTTATGGAAAGTAGTTCCATGGAGTTATAGGGACGCACCTTTTATGATTATTATTATTGATTGCAATAGGTTTCAGTCCCATTCTAATCCTGGTATTCAGGGTCCATGCGAGGGTGGAGAAGGTACCTGCGACCTTGGACTTGGCTGTTTGTTTTCCTACCATTTGTCCTTGAAGTATGAGTTGCAGGAAGTTTGTTCGACTCAGAGCCTGCCCTGCTCTGTGGGCCCCTGCATCCCAAGAGGCAATAAGTCCCTGCCTCAGTTATCCCAGGGCCAGGTACCAGGCAACTCGGGACCATCCCATAGCTAGGCTCCTGCTGAATGTATTCACACTAGCCAGTCCTTAACTGTTCACCTTAACCTGCCTTGCCTTTGCCAGGAAGCCCCCGGAAAGGTCTAGCCCAGGCTTTCCCCTCACTCCTGCTTTCTGCCTGCTCATCACCCGAGGCTTCCCCACATGGGCCTGCGTCGTGTGCTGGGACCTGTGAGTATAATAAACCTTGTTTTCCCAAATCTCTCCTGTGTTTCCTCTTGTGGCTGCACCTGACTGGCCATTACATGAAAAAACAAAATAAAAAAAAACACAGAACAGTATGGAATGTTTTAAATGTGCTCTCGGCTATTCAGAAATATCCAGTGGCAAGGGACATAGAAGTGGATTTTATTTTAATAGAAAGATTCTTCAACTATCCTTTTCACTTTATTAAACTCAGATACCAGGCACTGTCCTTGGCCCTGGGAGATACAGGGATGGAGAAGTTGTGACTCTGTTTCTCAAGGAGCACACAGTCAACTGGACAAGATACAGAAAAACAAATAAATGCCTTTTGTGTATTTGGTGCCCCATGAGAGGTGGAGAACTTGGGGGAGGGGAGACAAGAAGGGAGGGTTTGCATCCCCTTGAGCATCACAGAAGATTGTCTGGAAGAAGGGATGCTTATCTAGTCACCAAATACGTTACTTTTTTTAACCAGTTGTAATGATGTATATTGACAGATGTCCAAGATAAGAGGCTATATGTATGGCTTTCCAGGAAAAGTCAAGCATTTTGAAGAGGTTTCTTGAAGAAACAATTTCTCAAACTAAAGGATTTCAGAACGGATGGTGCTTGGGTGGTAAACCTGAGTGCTGAATAAAAGGCTTAAAAAATCCTGTACAGTTGACCTGTGAACAACGTGGGTTTGAACTGCATGGATCCAGTAATATGCAATACTTTTCAGTAGTAAATACTACAGCAGTACAAGATCCCGTGTTGTTTGAATCCACAGATGTGGATTCCAGGATATAGAGGAACCTCGGGATAGGAGGAGCCTCAGGATGTGGACGGCTGACTATAAGTTATACTCGGATTTTTGACTCTGTGGAGGGTCGCGGGGTCCCTAACCCTCATGTTGTTCAAGGGTCAGTTGTATTCTTGTTGGACGTAAAGCTTAAGACGTTTCAAGTCTTTAATTATAGGTCATTTCTTTAGGTTTGACTCTACTCCTATAGAAAATATTCAACTTAATGAAGAAAAAATTATTATCCTCATCTCTACACAATAATTTCATTCACTTTATATTATAAATTCTTATTAATGTCTGTCCGGTTAAAAAGAGAAAGAGGGAGAAAGAACCAGGAATTGCCAACATATTATAATGAAAAGTATTAGTAAATACACTCTTTTTTTTTACATCTTTATTAGAGTATAATTGCTTTACAATGGTGTGTTAGTTTCTGCTTCATAACAAAGTGAATCAGCTATATGTATACATATATCCCCATATCTCCTCCCTCTTGCGTCTCCCTCCCACCCTCCCTATCCCACCCCTCTAGGTGGTCACAAAGCACCGAGCTGATCTCCCTGTGCTATGTGGTTGCTTCCCACTAGCTATTTTACACTCTTGATTATTGAGTGCCTGGTAGTGTCAAAGGCAACTATTACTAATCTTGTTGTTTTCAGAACATACAATACATACAGAATATAAGACGTCTTTATTCTGTGATTCATGAAAATTAGGTTCTTTGTTTTATGATCCCCTCACATACAAAAAGAGGAAGGTGGTGAGTCTTCTTTGAACTCCGTCTCTTAGGGAAGTGCTTTGTGAGCTGCATGGACTGCGTGAGGAGGTTCTTAGCCATGCTTAGTCAGGTTGCAAAGAACGCAGGATATGTGTGCCATCCGGATCTAGAGACGGTGCACGGCCTGGCTAAACAACTCCTTCATTCAACTCTCTTGCCTTCTCATCTGTCTGTAACACAATAAAGGAAATTAAAATCAGTGATTGATTGTGTTTCAGTGCATTATCATCAAGACCAAATACATAAACAGTGCACCAAATGAGAAGCTATTCAACCACATTCTTTTTTTTCCTGTCAATCTAACTTGGTGTGTCATGGGCCAAGTAATTGACATTTATTTTATTCAAAAGAGGAAAGGAAAATCATTTATTCCATTTCAGTGTTTCTCCTGTGTTAACAGAACATTCTGTTTTCCTTGAAGAATTTATATTTAGGAAAATATACAAAAATCTTTATTAAATGGAAATCGTTATCATATAACCCATTTGATAGCACTACTATTTCAGTTTTTTCCCTTAACTGTTTCTTATTAGTTTATTTATTTTAGTTCATGGAAATCTTAAGTGTGAATTCTGACATTTCAAATAGGCTAGGAAATTAATTTTCTTCATTAGAAAGGGTATAAGGCTGCTGTTGCTTTTATGGAACCATATTATCTTAGTGCATTAGATTTTATTTGGGAATCAGTTTGATACTCTTAAAATAGAAAAAAAAAGTAATTCAAACCCTTTTATTATCAAATTTCCTTCCAAGGATAAGGTTATGCCCTGGAATAATTGGCTCATATATTGCCTTTTACTTGGTTAATTACTCATGTGGTCATAAAGACATTTCGTATTTCTAAATGGGTTATGGTACCAACGGTGAATAAAACAAGCTGGTGTTATACAGCAGTTAGACATACAAAATGCAAGATGAATCTGGAGGAAAATTTGAGATTGTTTTAAAAATGGTCTTTTCTCCCCTCTGTTAAAGTATTTGTGACTTGATGATAGAAATAACTTTCCTTTATTTATATGATGATAATAGAAATGACATTCCTTTGTTTAGTTAACAAGTATTTATAGTGATCAGTTTTAGGGAAGGGAGCATTCCAGCCTCTCAGTGTTTACAATCTTTCTAAGGTGGGTTATGGTCATTCATGACAGACAGTGCTGTACGGATGCCAGCATGTCCCAGGGGCCATACAAAGTGTCACTTTTCTAACCATCCACCTAACAGCTTTGTTTGAAAAGGGGGTCCTGGGATAGGGCTAGCATTGTGGATTTTGGTCAGTACTCAAGTACTTGTACATGTGTATGGATTTCTCTAGGGAGATTTCTCTAGGAAGAAGATTTACCTGGTGGAATTTCTGTTTGTAAATATATATATATATATATATATACACACACACACACACAAATATATATATATATAACAATATATAATATATATACTTTTTTTCAATGTTACCATATATTGTCAAATTACTTTCCAAAGTGACAGATTTAAATTCCTCTTATCAGTATATGAGTTCCTGCCACGGTTTTATATTTTCAAACTGGCAACGATCGGTCTTATAGTTGTTAAATTGTACCTTGCTGTTTTAAATTATATTTCCATAACAACCCACTATTCTTTTTATCATCTTTTGTGAATATTGTGTCAGAATCTTTAACCATTTTTTTCTATTGAATTACTTACCTCATTGATTTGTAGGGATCCTTGATATACAGTGGATATTATATTCTGCAGTTACATGTTTTGTAAATACCTAATTCAGTGTTCTGGCTGGTATTTAACCTTTATTTTGGATGCCTAGAATTTAAAATTTTCATATACTCTAATTTATCAGTCTTTTCTTTGGCTCTTCCTATATTCTGGTATTTGTTTAATAAACCCTTTCTTACACCAAAGTCATTAATTTTCTATATATACTTTTAAATATTTTAAAGATGTGCTTTTCTTATTTAAGTCTTTAACCCAAGTAGGTTTTCATAATATGATACAAAATACAGATTTTATTTATATGTGGATAGTCAATTATTCCAGCATCATTTATTAAATAGTATGATTTTTTCCACTGATTTGTCGTACCTCAACTTTCATTACTAGTCCAAAATATTCAGTATATCCATTGATCTATTTTTTGATGCTACGCAGTTTTCCCCATTGGTTTATTAGTGTATCGTTAAGCCAAAGAAAGCTATTTTAATTATAACTTTATTAAGTTTTAATATTTGATAGAATATTATACATAATCTTGGCTTGTTCTTTCCATTGATTTTTCAATATGACTTTTAAGATAAAGTTCTAAGAAAAATACTAGTGGAGTATTTATTGGAATAACTATAAATTTATAGATTGCCATCTTTATGATTCTATGCCTTCCCAACCATGAACATGGTATACTCATGTTTTTTTGTTTGTTTGTTTTTAGGTATATATAGGTATTTATGTCACTCGATAAAATTAAGTGAAAGGTCTTACATGTGTTCTCTGGATTAATTCTTAGGTACATTAATGTTTAATATAAATGGTATATTTAAAAAATAATATTTTCTAATTAGTTGCTGCTGTTTTATAACAATTTCAGTGATTTTTTTTTACCTTGACTTTATACCTAAAAACCTTGTTGATTTGAATAGTGTTAACTACAGATTTTCTTGGGTTTTTATATGGGTAATTTTATACGTCTCCAAACAATGACAATTTATGTCTTTTTCTGTTCCTGATTATATAACATTTCTTCATCCTGTCTGACTGTACTGGCCAGGAACTCTAGAACAATAATAAATATAAGGACGGTCAGCAGACATCTCTTTCCTTTTCTTAGTGTTTATAGAAAATATTGATTGTTTCAACACTAAATATGATAATGTTGATGGCTTTGTTATAGGTAAACACATCAGGTTAAGAAAGTTGTCTTCTATTCCTAGGTTGGTAAAAAGCTTGTAATATAAATGGGTATTGGATTTTATCATCATGTTTTTTTCTCACATCTTCTGAGACAATCCTATGGTTTTCCGCCTTCGATCTGTTAATGTGACAAATGACATGAAAAGAATTTCTATTGTTCAAGCATTCCTGCATTACTAGATAAAACCAATGCCATTATTCTGTATTACTGATGGATTTTTTATATGTATGGTCAACCTAGTTTTCTAACATTTTCAGGAGAATTTTGCACATGTACCCTTAAAGAAATTGGCATATCATTTCTATGTCATCTGCCAATGGGTGGACCTGACAGAAAGTCATACTGGTGGATGAGGGGAGAAGTTACTCTCTACCTGCTTCCTCTAAAGCTGCCCTCAGTGGTAGCTGCAGTGATATTAATGCTGCAGTGGCAACAGATCTGGAAGTCGTGACAACACTGATTTCAGCAGCGGTAGCAGCACTGAGGGATCCCCATGATGGAGGCTACAGGGAGGGAATGGGAATAATTCAGGAAGTAATGACAATATTAGCTACACCTGTAGCAGCTGACGTGTGAGCCCTCATGGTGGCAGCTTCAAAAACAGCAGTAATGGCCCAGCCCCAGAAACGCAACCTCCTAGGCTCCTGCTTAAGAAGCTGAACTTGGACATCTGAATGTTTGAAGTATCTGCCGCTGACCTTCAGGCAACGTTTTCACCCCTGCAACTTAGAAGAAACAGAGATTTCTTGTAGTGACTAATTTTCAAGCAACGCTACCTTTTCATCTTTTGCTCCACACACCCTCACAACTGATTTTTCTGTGAAATATAATAAATATGACTCATTTGTTAGCCCACACAGTGTTTTAATTTCTTAATTAACTGCAATTGTGGAAAAACTTGACAGTCGTTAGAGCAGGCAATGCTGTTTCTTCTCCCTGCAAGATAGCAGTTCGCTGATGCCGAGTCATGGCTTCCCCTTTAAACAAGTTCATCACATTTTCCATCCACGCTGCTTCCATTACCACAACTCCTGCCTGGCCCTACACACACTGATATTTGCCACGCCCACTGTAAATGGTAAACAAACATTGCAGGATTTCAGGAATAGCATCCATTTTCTTCACTTACCGAAGCAAGATGCATTTCAAAAGGTACATAAAGATAATTGCCTTAAACTTCAGTAGTAATGTTCAGAGCCACCTGTAGCTATTAAATGACAAGTAAATAGGCTAATCACATATAGTTTTAAAATGAATTGTTTGGAAACAGCAGGGTTTTGGGTTTTCTTGGTTTTGTTTTGCTTGTTATTTTAAGCCTTAAGTAAAAAATGACATTATTTGCTCCACATTCTCAACTCTTTGTAGCTTTGCATTTTTTTCCTTCCATGCATATGAATCCTTTGAAGTCAACCAGGGCTGACTACAGAGGACTGTTTGTGCAATCCAATCAGGCTAATTTCAATTTCAAGTGCAGCAGACAGGCATGCTTTTCATCGCCTCCTTTGTGAAGCTATGATGGATTGACTACTGTTGAGTTAGTAAGATTTCCAGGAAAGGACAGTACAAGTGCTGTCCTAAGCAGCCTGTTAATAAATAGACCTCAAGTCTTGAAATCTTCCACTTGCTATTTTATGTTAAGAGTGGAGTAAACTCCACTAAAGCACAGAATACATTTCACTTTGCAGTTTCCGCTGAAGAGCTACCGTTATTTACATTCTCATGTGTTTCTAATAAGAAGTACGAGGAAGAAAGCCCTGTATAAAAGAACATACAGGGGCTTCCCTGGTGGTGCCGTGGCTGAGAGTCCGCCTGCCGATGCAGGGGAGACGGGTTCGTGCCCCGGTCCGGGAAGATCCCACATACCGCAGAGCGGCTGGGCCCGTGAACCACGGCCGCTGAGCCTGCGCGTCCGGAGCCTGTGCTCCGCAATGGGAGAGGCCACAACAGTGAGAGGCCCGCGTACCGCAAAAAAAAAAAAACAACAAAACATACAGACTTGTAAGAGCAAGAACTGGTAAGGAAAAGAAGTAGAGTTTCATGCTGTCTAAACTTATTCTTATTTGCTTTACCCATTTAAAAATACTTTAGTGCAATCTCTTTCAAAGATTATGGGTAGAATATGAAATAAGCACCTAAATAACCCTTTAAAATTACTTCTAAATGATTATGATGTGTGTGTTTGTGTTCTTAAGCATAAAAAATCATAATTTGAAAAGATGCATGAGCTATATTAAGCTCAGGAAAAATTGAAGTGTTTCCTAATGATTTTCTTTAATTTACTTTTTATTGCTTGAATTCTTCCAAAAGAAAGAGAAAAACAGAAATATCAAATAATGAACAAAGCAAAGGAAAAACAAAATACATTATGTAACCAAATCCAACATCAGTTCTCAATTAAAGTCAAGAGAATTTTAAAAATTGTACTGATCGAAATAATACCTACCTCTTACTGCGTATTCACCATGGGTCTGGAGCAGTTCCAACAGCTTTATATTACTTCGCTCATTTAAGTCTCATAGCACTTCTCTGTTAAAAACCTTTATCATGGTCCTCATTTTACAGAGAAGGGAAGAGAAGTAATGTAAGTTTCTCAAGGCCGTGGAGCTGCTTGCGCAAGATTTGAGCACAGGCAATTGGGCTCCGGAGGTTTTACAACACGTCACTGGCTCTCGTCTCCCAGATACATATGTTTACGTGTTGATTTACAGTCAAACTTTGCTAATGCTTCTTACATTAGACATGAACATTAGTCATGTTTTTAGGGGTCTCAGGGCACACCATGTCTGTCTAATTCGGTCCAATTCTGCCCCTCCAGGTCACCTTCAGTTTGGTTGAAGACTTGAAGGAGGAATTTGGTGAAGCTTGGGGAGAAGAGGGGCAGGTGAGTAAGACTTCACAGAGCAGTGGACTTTTTAGCTGATGCCTGAATTTGATGAAGAGTTCCCCAGGGAGAGGTGAAGAGGCCACATGCGTGGTGCCCATCTGGAGTTTGGTAGTGGAAAGGGAAACCTTGTTGGACATTTAGTCGCGCCAGGGAGAAACAGTGGGAGAAACAGTAGGAGATGCAGATGGATGATAAAGAGCTTTGTAAACCATCCTTAGGACCTCACCCACACCTGGACCACAGCTCAGCAAGCAATAGTGGAAAGAAATCTTCCCCCAGGCTATGGGACACTTAGTGTGCCACGAAGAGGGAAGTTCTGCATCGACCCTGATAACACCTGAGACCTGCTCCAATTCTAGCATTAAGATAATGTTCATTATAACGTTCATATCAAATTTAGGAACCTTTTCTGGCTAGTAAATTCCTTCCCTTCTTCTCATCTTGGTAATCATGGGACCCAAGCCAAAAGTCAGGCCTCTCTGGCCACTTTTCACGGCTCTACTCTTCCACCCTCAGACGCTTCCTCAAACACTGCTTGCTCTTTATCTTCGCCCCTTAGACGGTGCCCAGTGGAATCCAAGATTACTGTGAACAAGTTCTTCTATATTTTCGTTATCTTCTTAGTATTCTCCTAGCACATCCTAACACTTCCATGAGGAGAAAGACTTCCTGGAAGCGGGGAGCTGCTCTCCGACCTCACCAGGTTCCTGCCAATTTCTGAACCGAGGGCAATCTACCCTAAGTCTTTTCCAAGAATAACTGCTCCATTCTTAAATAAAAATGTACCAAAGCCCATGGCATCAGGTCATAACACCACCTCTCTGCCCACTCGATATGACCTCCAGTCTCTGGGTCACACACTCTTCTGTATTTAGGGAGAACTGTAGTGCTTCGTTCATGGATTCTTTTCTCCACCCCAATTCCTGCCATTTTTAGGGAGACATAGTTCTCTGACTACTTGATGTCTATTTTCACTTCCGATCAATTTTTTTCCCCACTTCCTCCCATGATTGTGAGCTGGACCTTTATATCAGCCAGCATTCCTTCATCTTTGAAATCTCTAACTCCTACAGGTCGTCTTCTGAATGCAGCCCTCAACAGAAATAGATCTTGTTTGGGATGCTCTCTAGTTTTCTTTAAACTGAAATACTGCCCTTTCTGTCTCATTTTGTTTTTTGCTGCCACCATGTCGCTGCTTTCTGAGTCTCCTCCTGTGGTCTCTCTGACTCCATTTGTGGAGGATGGTAGTGCCTCATTTCCTATGTGGCCTCCAGCAGACAGTGATGGGGTTTCATAATGCAATCACTAATAGACATTGCATACCAGAGGATAAATACCTAAGAAAATTGCCAATAGGAAAGTGGTTTAGGACAGTGACTTTGTAAAGCATGTATTATGGAAGCAACAACTGGTGAAATTCCAGGGTCCTGCACCGATTAACCTTTACAAAAAATGTTATTCAAAGACATGCTTATTTGGGCTTGATAGCCAACCAAACATGAAAAAATATTTGAATTGTTTACATCAGCTCATTATAATCTGTCCTTGTGTGCCCAGCTGAAAACAATTTTTCCTGATAAAACAAGGTTTTGTTTTCTCTGTATTTCTCTTTAAAGAGACTTTATTTCATATATATTGTTGATCCATTAACCTTTAACTCACAGTCAACAGCACCATAACTCAGGCCTGAACAAAGCTTATCTAACACACATATTGGGCCTGGATACAGCCTCTTAAAGGGCTTGGAGCCTAAAGGGGGTGCTGAAGACAATGTAACATCTAATTTCCTGTAGAAAAGGTAAAATTCAACTAGGCCTGCTCTTGTGAAACTTACATCCCTGGGCTGAGAACCATCTGACAACTTCAGGGTGAAAAACCCAGGCCCTCTTTAGCCAAACACTTTAGAAATAAGACTGTATTCTGGGCAGAGCTGCTGGACTTCATTAGCCAGGTTTTTGCCCCAGGTATTAAAAAAATACATATAGGGCTTCCCTGGTGGCACAGTGGTTGAGAATCCGCCTGCCAATGCAGGGGACACAGGTTTGAGCCCTGGTCCGCAAAGATCCCACGTGCCGCGGAGCAACTGAGCCCATGCACCACAACTACTGAGCCTGCGCTCTACAGCCTGTGAGCCACAACTACTGAGCCCACGTGCCACAACTACTGAACCCTGCGCACCTACAGCCCATGCTCTGCAACAAGAGAAGCCCCCGCAATGAGAAGCCCGCGCACTGCAACGAAGAGTAGCCCCCGCTTGCCGCAACTAGAGAAAGCCCACGCACAGCAACAAAGACCCAACGCAGCCAAAAGTAAATAAATAAATAAACTTATTAAAAAGAAAAACATGTAGTGATTCACCTCGCTGTATAGTATAAACTAACACAATATTGTAAAGCAATTATACTCCAATAAAAAGAATAAGGAACATTAAGATTGAGGACAGACTTATGGTTAGAACCTTGCTTGGAGTGCCCAGAGCTTTCCTTTCTCATTCAAGACCACAGTTAGCATTATCGTGTGCTTTTTAATATGAGGACTAAGCCATCTGCATTTCCTTTTTAAAATTGTCTAATGATGTCTATGCTTAAAATTACAAATGACGGTGAAGTGTTATAGGGTATTTGTTGTATTTACCTTTATTTCCACCCTTAGACTCAGTAGTAATGACAGGAAATTTTGCCTGAATTTCTGTGCCTTAGACCAAGTAATAATGAGAGAAAAAATTGCCTGCCTTCTTCAAGTTAAGCTCAGAGGATCCACTCCTACTTTCTGCAGGATAAGTTAAGTTTACATCCATTAATAGCAGGTTCATATGTTGGTTATGATAAGAAGGCTGTGCTTTTTCCTGAATTATGCTTTTGCAGAGCATTTAGATAAAACTCATCCTCTCAGTTCGCTTACAAATACTTAGTAACTTAGTCATTTTACATAAACTGCTTCAATTTCAATGAAGAATGTTTTTTCTTAGCATGAGATATAAGCATACATGAATTTAAAAGCAGATCATCTTTATGTCTGTTTCTTCAAGGATATATTGAAAATAGGATTTGCTAAAAACGCCAACGATACTATAAAGTATTCAATGGCATCCATAAAAAGGTAACAGCAGACAAAAGTATTCTGCAGCACTTGGATCAGAAATAGGGTCCGCCAGCTTTTGAGGAAGTGGCAGGCTAATCTAGAAGACTTATCTGCATGGGCATCTCAAGAAGCCCCCAGCAGATGGTGCTAGCATGAGACCCTCCTTGGACAGGGATAAAGGGCAAAAGTTTCTGGTAGCAAATGTTTGTTTCACCACATGCATGACTTTTTGGATTAGCATCATCAATGATTCCCATTTGGGCTCAGAAGAAATCTCCCCTCCCCACCACTGTCCACTTGCCCATCCATTCATTCAACATTTTTTTTTTTTTTTTTTTTGCTGTACGCGGGCCTCTCACTGCTGTGGCCTCTCCCGTTGCGGAGCACAGGCTCCGGACGCGCAGGCTCAGCGGCCATGGCTCACGGGCCCAGCCGCTCCGCAGCACGTGGGATCTTCCCGGACCGGGGCACGAACCCGTGTCCCCTGCATCGGCAGGCGGACTCTCAACCACTGCGCCACCAGGGAAGCCCTCAACAAACATTTTTAAAGTTAGGAAGTAGGCTAGGAACAGGGCAAGCACAAAAAATGAGCCAGGACTTCTGCCTGTGACAAACTAGAGGAGTCCTGGAGGATTCTGACACGATACGCCTGTGCTTTGGGATTATAACTCTGTATTTGAAATGAAGGTTACTGTCAACTCTTTTTTTTAAAGTACTCTGATCTCCCTACCTATTGTGATTCACGGATGTGAGAAATTTCTCAGTGTTCTTATGACTATCTCCTCTTCCTTTACTACCATGATAGGAGGAAATAAGATATAGCATTTAAAGAGTTGAATATATTTCTTCTCCCTACACTTTCCCTCCTCTGCTAAAGAAACAGCAAAAGTCAAATTCCTTTGTCACTTATTGAACTATAGCATGTAAGAACAGCTATCGTGGAGCCAGGTTCTTTTGCACCTATTGCAAATCCTCAGTTCATGAGCAGAGAATGTGTATCACTGGAGAAATCATGTGTAGTCATATTATATGGCTAAAAAGAGGCATAACAAAATCACTGAAGCGTCTTTTAAAAAATGGCCAACAATAGCATACTACATGCCAGGTATGTAGGGAAAAAGTCCTTGCAAACACATATGAAATAGTAATTATGCTATTTACTGTTAAACACATCTCTTATTGCTAGACCATATGCATAATATAATTATTTTACCTTTAAATTATATTACCTAATGACTTAGAATAAACTGATTGTTTAAGATTTGGTAATCTGGCCCACTTTAATACACTATGTTGAAACAATGAATTCAAGTTGAAAGAAGGAAATTATACCAACCTACATCCTATATAGGCTCATATAGCACTACTGCCCACACTGAGGCTGGCAGGGTCCAGCAGTGCTCATCTCCAGGCTGCTTCTGCTTCCCAAATCCCCCACTGCAGCAGGGTCCATGTTCACCATGCCCTGAGAACAGCTGAGAGTCTAACCAAAGTCATGTTCCCTGGCAAGTGATTGGGGAAATGGCTGACAATAAAGTCTTAAGAGATGACCCGCTTCATGGGCTTAATAGTAGGTTTTTCTGCTGTTAAGTAGGAGACTAGTGTGTACAATAGTTTCAAACATGGCTGGCTGAGCACCTTGGGGGCTTTTAAAATACAGATTTCTAGGCACCACCCTGATCCATTATTAAAAAACGATCAGGGTGAGAGAGTTACCATTTGCTTTTGTGATGCTGTACAACAAACACTGCTACAAAGCTCAGAGGCTCACACTGCTTTCTTGCTTACAGTTGTGTGAGTGGGTTGTGGCTCAGCTGTTGTGAACAGACTCATCTTCACTTCTGCCCACATGCCATTGGTCAGAGCAAGTCACATGACCAAGTCATGCGGTGCCTCAAGTCATGAGTGAGCTTGATATATACTCTGCCCAAGGGAGCAGGGTGGGGGGAGGAGCGTTTGAGGGTTGGTGCTGAGGGACGAGGTGTGACAAACGCTACAGGTGACCCTTATGAAGTCTGTCCTGTATGTGTTGGAGGATTGCTATTCTGGTGCCACTAGAGGATATAAGGGAAATAATGGGCTCCATTCTTTCGGTAACTCAGCAAGTATGTATTGTCACTAATACACACTGTCCAAAGACAGAAGAGGAAATAGAGCTCATGTAATTCAATAATAACGGATAATTAAGATGGAAAGGGAACAAGAAAAGGGGTACCTTATACAAATTGAGCATGGGCACGAGCCCATCAGGGAAGGATTCTCAGAGGAGGCAACATCTGAGCTCAGCGACCGTGACGGGTGAACGTTTCCTAGAGAAGGGAAGTGCATGAAGGGGAGGGAGTACTCTAGTGGAGGAGGTCACAGGACAAAATGAGGAACTTAGAAGCAGCATATTATATCTGGCTACGTGTTCTCCATAATCCTACTTCTTTCTCCTCGTGGTCCCAGAGCTAGATTACCTTTGCCAGCCTCCCTTAAACTTGGATATGGCCATGTGGCTGAGTACTGGCCAAATAATAAGCCCAGAAATGCTGTGTATTCCTTTCCAGGTCTGGTCCTTAAAAACCTTCCATAAGCAAACCTCCCCTCTCTCACTCTTTCCCCTTCAATCAGCTGAACGGGAGGAGGGTGAAGCCAAAAATTGGAAGAAGCTGAGTCACTGGACAATCACATGGCAAGTCTTCCGCGTTGACTAGTGGTGCCGTGGTTAAGAATCCGCCTGCCAATGCAGGGGACGTGTGTTCGAGCCCTGGTCTAGGAAGATCCCACATGCCGTGGAGCAACTGAGCCCGTGCGCCACAACTACTGAGCCTGGGCTGCAGAGCCTGCGAGCCACAACTACTGAGGCCCGCATGCCTGGAGCCTGTGCTCTGCAGCAGGAGAGGCCACCGCAATGAGAAGCCCACGCACCGCAGCGAAGAGTAGCCCTTGCTCGCCGCCGCTAGAGGGACCCCGCGCACAGCAACAAAGACCCAACGCAGCCAAAAATAAATAAATAATTAAAAACAACAACAACAACATTTGTGTGAGGGAGAGAGAAAGTTTTATTGTCTAAAGCCACCCAGATTTAGGATTTGTTTGTTACAGCGGCTAACACTACTTGCCTTAACTAACAGAGATAATGTGTTTTACTGATGGTAAACGATGGCTACGAGGCAGAAAAAGAGGTTAACAGTCACTGACTCGCTGTGTTACTTGCTTATTCTAGATACCTCTGTGGTTAGTTTGAGAACCAAGTGCATTAAAAGATATAACAGCACTTTAGCACTATAAATCTGGGCAAAGCATTAATGTTAACATGCAGTGTTGCCCAGTTGAAGGGTTGGTTCACGCTACAGAGACTGTCGGCTCAGAGCAATCATTTATAGGATGCATTTATGGCAGAAGAAGCATGACAGTGTGTTCTGGTAGCTTTTTTATTTCTAATGGGCTTCGACGTGTATTCCCAAAGGTTCAAGCTTAACTGTCGCTGAGACGGGCCTCTTTCTCCATCTTTCAACCTTGGACATGCCTTTTCTCCAACGAGACTTAAGAAACAAAACACAGCTCATTAATCAGTGTGTCATCACATGACTGGAATTAAACAGTAAAGCAGTAAAACCTCTGAGCTAAAGCGACAGCAAGTATCACAGGTGTGTTCTTCTGCTTCCATTTCAGAGTATGACACCATCTGGAAGTTGTTCTTTCTGCCAAAAGGAGTAGAAACATAAAGGCTCACCTTTCCTTTTCGAAATGAGGGCTCACAGAGAACTGAGCTTTGCCAAATGGAGAAAGGAGGAGGTGTCAGGGACCGATGAGAGGCACCCAGGAGTAACCCTTGCCAGCAGTGACTTTTTCTGAATGTAAGAGTTGGTAACTTTGTACTGAAAACAGATGTTGAGCTGCACACAGGCAGAGACTGAGAATAATTAGCATATAATTAGAATAAGAGTTTTGTTGCGAGGGCAAGCTTACTTCATTGGAGATCATCATTATACAGGATATCTAGAAGTAGCTGGGCAGAACCCATCAATGTTGGAAGAGAAATACAGGCATGAGCAAAACAGAGTTAGTTCTTTTCGTCACCTCTTGCCGAGAGTGACTCAGATCCTTAGTGAGGAAGAAACGGGAAATTCATGTCAGCATCCCACTGTGTAAAATTTCTTGTACGCAGTATATTGTGACGTTTGGGTTAGCGCTCGTGAGCTGTGGGATAAGTCATTACCTGCTCATCTCTTTATGATTTTTATAAAATCGATTTAAAGAATCACTTTAAGTTGTTTTCATGTATAAAATCCAGGTTGCATCCTACTGATTACTTAGTCAAGGTACCGGTGCCAAGAATGGGACACCAGGTGAGTGTAACCATGTCTTACTTTGGCCTTTTATGGAAACAGTCCCTTAGATGAAAATTCAAATGCAAGCAGTTTGTTTGCGAGATGATCCCTGGAAACCACGGAAGAGGAGTGTGGACGTGAAACCGAGAAGGGGAAGAGCCAATAAAAGGTATTGGGTTGGCCAAAAAGTTCATCTGGGTTTTTCCATAGGATGTTACAGAAAAACCCAAACGAGTATTTTGGCCAACTCAGTAAATTATGAAACAAATTACCCCTGAGGGCCACGGAAGCTGGGGAAATGATACAGAATATGCACCTTTGACTCATCTTTGCCAAGTGTCGAGGCAGCTGAAGTATTTCTCTTCCAACTTCTATCAGTCAGGAGGTAGAAATTCTCTGGAGCCGCAGCCTGCCCTGCATGTGAAATCCAGGCGCTGCCGGGAGGAACTGGGCCCGTGTGCACCGAAATGGTAAGGACAAAGGGGTGCGGTGGGACAGCCAGAGCATCTGCTACGAACCGCTGTTGGATGCCATCTTAACAAGACTTTTTCTAGACTGGATGTGCTTCTTGGGAAAATTGCTTTTGTGTATTTCCCACTCTGTCCCAGCACCACTGATTTGACTACGCACCTGAGGATCTGTTTGCAGGTACTCAGGATTGATTAAAACCAAGAATAGATTTCTGTGCCTTAATTAATTTTTATTTTAATCAACTTATTTTTATATATAACATATTCAAAACTGAGCTATATTTACAACTGTATTCAAAATCTGTCAGTTCCTTACCGCTGCTCTGTTAAGCCCGCTATGGAAAACATACCAGGCAAACCTAAGAGGTCAAAGGACACTATTTAATACAATGTATAATGTAGTGAGTTGTAACTCTTTCAGGTGAGACCATAGCCTTACTGAGGGCACTTTGGGATCTAGTAAATGCAAAGGGAATCTATGCCATTTGGCCCGGAATGCCACTTCTAATTTTCAAGACTGCCTCGGAATATCACAGTGATTTTACAAAGGACTACTCATTTTCTCTACTATCAATTTCATTTTTTAATTTTCCCATTCAAAAATATAAAGGGAAATTATATGATTGTATTGTCTTTAATGGTTTTTAAAAATTCTCTAGATTTCTTGAGTAAAAATGCATGGAAATAAGCAGCAGCAGGTTCATTGTGATTTGAAATCATTGTATCACTGATTTTAAAATGAAAACAAATGTATATTTATGCACATTGGCATATTTTGGGGGGATCATATATGCATATTATAATACCGTGGACAAATTAAAAAAATCCATCATTTATATATACCTAAAAAATAGTTTGCTTGGGCTTCCCTGGTGGTGCAGTGGTTGAGAGTCCACCTGCCGATGCAGGGGACATGGGTTCGTGCCCCGGTCCGGGAAGATCCCACATGCAGTGGAGCGGCTGGGCCCGTGAGCCATGGCCGCTGAGCCTGCGCGTCCGGAGCCTGTGCTCCGCAACGGGAGAGGCCACAACAGTGAGAGGCCCGCATACCAAAAATAAATAAATAAGTAAATAAATAAATAGTTTGCTTCATATTAGCCTGAGCTAATGCACTTTATATTAGGTTTTACGTTTCTGATGGGCCACTGTTCAGTATTGCATATGCTTGCTGTTACATGTGTAGCATATTTTATATGATTGTTTCTTACTTTTAACTACTTATTTTTAAGTATTATTAGACTTACAAAAAAAAGGTGTTAAAGTAAATTATAGAGATTCCATATACCTTCCTTAATGTTACCATCTCAGATAAACATTATATAATAATATAGGACCGATTCTGGAACCAGAGAGATGTGAGCAAATCTGCTGCAAAGGTTCATCATCTTGTAGAGATATTCTCTCCACATATGGTGCTGAAATGGATAAAAATTTTAACATCCTTGGTTTAAAAACGAGAGAAAAAAGAAAAAAAGATCTTTGCTTTCCTTTGAACACAATGTAATCCAATAGACAGACAGATAGATAGGTATCAATAGATAGATAATACATACATACATACATACATACATACAAAAACCGAGTTGGGAGGCATCAGGATTCACTGACTTTGTATTAATGTTCTCTTTTTTGCTTTCAGTCATGCCACCTTCTCTCGTTCTTTGTTGGATGTCTAGCTAAGCCACCATGCAGAGGAGTCTAATCTGATCTTCTGAAATCTTGAGAAAAGCAGAGGGCAGGGGAGCAGATTTTAATGGTAGTAAAGGAAGTGTTTGTGTCTCTGATATGAGGGCTCTGACATAGTAGGCGTGTAGTAGCGTTTGTTGCACAGAAATCCCCAATGGTCGCCAATGTTTGGCAATAAACTACTGAGTGAGAAATGCTTGAACTCCTGGTGTCAGTAGTGGTGGCTCAGTTCATGATATTAGAAACACTCTACATGCATATCATTGCAATATTAATTATGATAATAGTAGCCACAAGATCAGTGCTGTTAGACCACTAAAGTGTGTGCTAGGTAAATATTGAGGCTTTGTTTTTAACCCAAACAGAAATTTAAAAAGATGGTGCTTGGCTATCCCTTTCAAATTTTAAAACTAGCTATTACTAATAATTCTTGAAGCAAAATATTCCAAAGAAATTTCCTCACTTTCTCCTTTTGTAATTCTCGAATCTTCCAGGCTTTCTGGTGTCCTTAAAAACACTCTTACATCCCCTATCCATCTTCCACTTCTTTTTCACGTTACCTCCTAATAAAACAGCCCTCTGGGGGGGGTCACTTTTAAATACTGTGATGTAAAGTGCTTATAATAGCAAGAAGTATCTCTCTCCCGTATCCCCAACACTCTGGGACATTCATTGCTATGCATAACAAGTGAATCAGTTCAACTAGAATTGACTGTGGCCTCAGCAGGCATTGGACAGCACACTGATGTACCACAGCCTTTACCGCCATGCACACACTCCACTTGTAGGTCTCCACATTTTGTTCCAGAGTGAACCTTATCTTTGCTCCAACTGAGCAGCCATCCTGTCATTACAATATCTGTCAGATATTCATGAAGTTAAGCTAGTTGCAGGAGGATGTGTGGAGGATGTAAATTTTCTTGCTTAAAAAAGGTGCCAAGAAGGGCCCACCATCAAGCAGGCACCAGGGCAAAAAACACACATTTAGTGGCACGTTTGGGAACTTTTCTCAATGGACATAGAAGAACACTTGATCAAACTGCACACTATTTCATTCAAACAAAAATGCAGACCTGGAAGTCTTCAAAAAAATTTTTTTTAAAAAGCAGTGAAATAATTAAGGAGGAACTTTAATTCCTTCAAGCTGGTGTCTCAAATCTTAGTATTTGAAGTCCTGTGAAATCTAGACATCTGCACTTCTGAGTCTGGTCTCTAGGGACACTCTCTTAACTCAGTTATCTCACTCTTCCTGTGCATAGATATTTTGCTTCTCTCTCAACTTTAAGGGGGACAGGACTGGAGTTTCTCAAAAGGAATTTTACCAAGATACTGAGAAATAAAAAGAAGAAAGAAAAAACCCCATAGACTCTGATGTCATTAGGGTATGTCTGCCTGTGTATACGTATATGTTTCATACTTACTGTATTCTACATATATGTGTGTATACGTATATAGTCAATACTGTGCGCAAAGTGTTATGCTAAAAATGTGCACATGTTATCTTTTTTTAATTCAGCAAATGTTGAGTTTAACTATTGTTATAAGCACTAGAGAAACAGCATTGTTTTTGAGTGGCGGAGATGGGAAATTATAAACAAAGCAATGTTTTGATTGAAAATGCAATAGACTGACTGGGGTGTTAAATCAGATGGCGTGGTCAGCAAAGGCCTCTATGGATGTGACATGAGGTGAGGGAGCAAGACACGTAGGTGGAGGATGAAGAAGAACTGTCAGGCTTATTCCCATGGGGCAAGTCATACATCATGCCCACTTTACACAGGAAAATGAGGCCTCGAAGTGAAGCAAAGTGACTTGTCTGAGATTCTACAGTGAGGAATGACACAACCAACCATACATTGGATTAGTTGATCCTTAGATTATTATTTCTTCATTAATAACTTTTCCAAAATCCTCCCTGGGCCCCACTGTTTCCATTGCTCAGTCACGGTCTACTCTCTTCTCCTCTCCTCTCCCCTCCCCAAGAGACAGGTAATTCCCTTAGTGACAGCACTTGGTGATAGCACTCAGTGCCAAGTGGGCCCCGCTTCATTGACCTTCTGCTTTCCCTTCCTACCTCCAAGCCTCTGGGGGAGGAGAGGTAGTATATCACTTAGCTCTGCAAACTTGGCAGCTAGCATAGCCTTTGACATAATAAGCAATTACGAAAAGAAGAAAGAAGTATTTGAGGGCAGCACTGAGGAAGAAAGGAAACAAAGAAGGAAGGGAGGACGATTTTTAGTTCATGATGGAATTCAATTTAGAAAAGGAATGAGAGACCGAAGAGAAAAACAGAGGTAGTTTCACACACTTTCTAGACTTATTACTAGCACTGTGCCATCTCTGAGTCTTTCCTCTTCCTCTCTTTCAAAGCCAAATGCACTTTTCAACTGTCTTTAACTGTACAAGGAAGAAACGCCAATCTGGGTCTATCAGTAGAGAGGGCAGTGGGAAAGGGAAAGGTATAGGAGGACCCTCCTGGTTCCCTGGAATCACACCACGTGAGTGGCACTGACTCTGAAGATGGGGTAAATGCAAATTACTATGCCTGCTTCCCAGTGGGGAGCAGGTAGTGCCAACAGGTGTCACTCGCACCCTAAGATCTAAAGGCAGTACGGTGAGCACGCACCTCAAGGAGCTCTTGAGTCACATGACCTGGCTTTGAGCTCCTCTTCCTCCATTCAGTAGCCCTGGGATGCCCTGTTCCCATTTCCACATCATTGCACTGGGGATGCTCATAGCACCCATTTCATAGGCTGTTCTGAGGGTTTAATAAATGAATACACATAAAGTACTCAGCCTGGTGCCTGGCAAGGAAGCTGCAAATTTGGTACTTCCTAAAAAATAAATAAAACGATGAAAAAAGGATACTGGGGTAAACATATGTAAATGTGGAGGGAAAGAAGGGCCATTATGTTTAGTATCATCATTCATCACAATCCCTGATCATGAAGAGGCTGTGATCATTTCTGGAAGTTGTAGGTAGACTAGTTCATGTTCTCTCCCTCTTCAGCTGCCTCCAACAGCTTTCAGAGGGGTCAGTGGCCTGGAACTTTCTGTGTTGTCCTTTTCTATATGCTAAATTATCTATTTGTCAGGGTCTATTTTTTCCTGTTGTTTTCATTCATCATGAATGGTGACGGTTATGTTTATTGTGCATAAAAGAAGCATGCCCTCATGATCTCTGATGTCTTAAAGGTTGGGTTTAAAAAAAAAAAAAGGAAAAAAGGCTTCTGCCTCTATTAGTCCCCTTCTCCCAGACAATGGACAGAGGTGGAATCTAGCAACTCGTGTTCTTGACCCCTTCATTGACCCGAATCTTCAGACTATTCCGTGTGTCCCTACTAGCATTTCAAAGACATCATGCAACCATTTTCCTGGGAGCTCTGTTTTAAGTTATAAACCTCAGTCCTGAAGGAACGGTTTAGAAAGAGCCAGTTAATTTCAAAACAAATAAAAACCAAACTCCCGGCAATGTGTGAAGGATTGCCTTGAGCAGAGTTTCCCTGCACGGAATGAATTTTTAAAAACATAGAGATCTCTGTCCTTTTCTCACTAACCTACCACTAAGGACCCAGGAGGGCCGCAGTGGGTTAGAACGGGGTTTCAGTGCCAAGATCCGCAGAAAACCTCTTGAGACAACTGGCCGGGAGGCTTGTTCCTGCCCTTCCAGGTGCGCGAGCCCCGTGCGTTGTTCCACCAGGTACAGCAAACGTGCCCATGAAATCTGACACCGAGCCTGAAGAAACTGAATTCTCCGCAGAACTCCTCCGCTCTAATCTATTAGGTGAGAGAGAGAGCAAGAGAGCCTCCTTGGGGTTCATGGAGAGTTTGTCCTGGATCTTAACCGTCCGGGACCAGGTCTTATTTCCAAGACCCTTCCAAACAATTTCATTCTCTCTAGGGAGAAATCATATTTATCCTCACCCAGGAAACATTCTCCATTCCTAGAAAAAGCCACGCGTCCTCTCCTTTCACGCCTGGTGATAATCTCTACAGCATTTTAGTGGAGAAAACTACGCCAGGTCTCCTCGCGGCGTCCCGCTCCATCCCCGCGCTCCCGGCCGGCGCACCTCCTCGCCGCAGCATCGCCCGCCTCTCGCCCATCCAACTCGGTCAACTTTCCCCCTGAGACTCCGGCAGGGGCGCCCTCCGGGCAGCCGGCCGCAGCGGCAGGGGCGACCCTGGCCCCGGGATCCCGGAGCCGCGCGCCCAGCGCCGGCCGAGCGGACGCGCTCGCGCTCGCAGCCCGCCGTCTCGGAGCTCGGCCCGCGCTCCGCCGCGCTTGCCCGCCCTCGGCTTCTCGCCTCCGGGCCCGTCTCCCACGGGCACCACGCCGTCTCCACTCCCACCGTCTCTACCTCCGGGGCACCTCAGCCGAACCCGGTTCCCTCCTTCGCACCCGCCTCGACCACCTTCCCGACACCCAGCACAGCCCCCAGCGAGAAAGCCCCGCCCGGGTCTCCCCAGTTCCACCCGCCGCCGAGGGTCTCCAGCACCCGCAGACGCCCCCGTTCACGCTCATTCATATTCATTCGCATTCTAATTTCTCCTCCTCGTCCTCCCTCTCCAGAGTCCAAACAAGACAGGCCGACCCTCCCCCCGGCACTCCCTTCCATTCATCCCTTCCCGCCACACGCACACGCACACGCACACACACGCACGCACACGCGCGGCCCTCTCCACTTTTCAGACGCCCACCTCCTACACACTCCCCTCCCCTAAACAGACTTCCACCCACTCACCATCTGTAGCCTGCCTTCCGCCCCCGCCCCGCCCGCCCGGCCCGCCCCCCTCCCAAAGAAGCAGACCTGCACAGCGGGCGGCAGGGACCCTCGCCAGACGCTCGGGTCGTGCTCGCCGTGCTGACCTCTGCCCGCCCGGGAAACTAACAAAGGCGGCGCGCGAGCCCGGCCCCGAGAGCTGCGAGCGGAGCCCGCGGGGCGGTGGAGCCTGGGCCGGGCCGGGCGAGCGCCGGGCGGGGGCTGCTCAGGAGTTCGGAGGCAGCGGCGCCGGACGACGCGGACCTCTGGCGGCGCGCGCCGCTCGGACAACGCGGGCACCATGGGCTGCTGCACCGGGCGCTGTGCGCTCATCGGCCTCTGCGCGCTGCAGCTGGTGAGTTCCTGCCCCGGGACCGGCCTCTCCGGCTCCCTCCGCGGAGCCGCAGCTCCGGGCGCCGGGCGGGCGGGCGGCCGAGCCCCGCGCTTCCGCCGGCTCCCACCCTCCCCGCCGCTCCCCTCGCACTGCCCTCCCCGCCGCGGGCACTCACCGGGTCGCCCTGCGGGAGAGCGCTGTCTCCCCGCGGCCCCGGGCACGGGGGTTCACGCGCCCCCGCCGGGCGTCGCCACGAGGTCCAGGGGCTGCTGCCCGGGCGCCGGGGAAGTGAGCGACTTCCCAGCCCCTGGGTTGGCCGGCTGGCTTTAGCACCTCCGCACTCCCGCTGAAGTTTCACAGGGGCTTGTGGGCTCTCTCTTCTCGGGACGGTTTCCAGTAACGTTGTGTAACAAGGTGCGTGGGAATGCCCAGGTCCGAGGAGACGGGGCGAGCTCCAAGTCTTAGTTAAGAGGCGGTTCTTCCCTCCTGCGGTTGAAAGCGGGTGATTGAGGAGTCTTGGATCTCCAGGAAGGAGGTCGCGCTGTGTGTTTTTAAACAGAGTGTTTCAGCCCCTGCCCTTCCAGTTTCTCTTTAGATTTTGTAGAAATGTTGCGTGTTCAGACAGCGACAGACTGACAGCTGTCATCAGGGAGAGAAGGCGCAGTGGCTTGCCAGGACGTGCATGGAATGGGAAGAGTGGAGATCGATAGGGCTTTCAGTGGGGAGCGAATGCTTATCTTCACATATGTCCTGTTGGGACCTAGACTGGGCCTGTGGTCTATTTCATAGTCACTTGAGGTCAAGGCCACAGACCTTACGTGTGAGACTTGTGTGTGAGAGATTAATAGACATCGCTCTTTTATTACACTTAATACAGACTCAGTAGATGCTCTGTAAAGCTTTCTTCCAAGTGTTGTTTTTTAAAGTCACAAACATTAGCTAGCATATTTTGACTAGCAAGAGGAAAAAGGTTTTCGGTGAGTTTGACCAAGTCATGTCAACCCTTGCAAGACTCATTAACTGAGGGATAAAATAATGCTCTTTCTTTAATAGTTAGTCCTTGTACCCACGAATGTTTTAAAAGGCTTCACTTTTCTCCTCCGTGTTTTACTCTCCCATTAAACCCTCACTTTAGAGGTGCTCTTCATTGTTTACATAATGTGTGCATAATTTATATATTTATAGATCTGGAATCAGTGAGTACTTTTCTTTAAATCTATGGAACAGTCCCTTTTGTCCTATTTAACAATAGGATGTATTTTATAGAGTTTCCTTGAAAAATAATTTGAAAATTCACTGGAACATGAATTTTTTTCATTAAGGAGAGAAGGTCAGAGGATAATTTACACTTTGGTTATTAGAAGTGGATGTGGCTTATAAGCTGGGAAAACAATAAATATTTAGTCAACCTTTGAATATGCAGAATTGTAGATGGGCACACTGGATTGTATAACCTATAGTAGCAGAATCCTTTCTGTTTTATGTGGAAGTAAACATGGAAGGGTTTTTGATGCAGCAGATTTATCACTGTAGTTATGATTTCCTGAGCTGAGGTTGTAATACTTGTGATGGTGACGTGTTTGGTGTTTCATGTGTCAGCCTCGAATGCCTGCATTTTCCACATACACCTTCTCAACTGATAGAAATGCAAGTTACTCATCAAAGCTCATCTCAGAATTCCACCTTCTCTATGGAGTCTTCCTTGGTGCTCCGGGTAAAGACCAATCCCTTCTCTTCCTTTAATTGCACGGTAGGTTGCTTTTTCCTCTGTTAGAACACATTTCATCCTCTTATGTTATTTTAGTGATTTCCACATTACTAGACCGTAAGCAGCCTGAGCATAAGGATCAAACACTGTTCATCTTTGTAAACCCTGCGAGTCCTTAGAAGAGCTCGTATTAGGAGAGAAAACATACAGCTGAATGGATGATGGTAATTAACAGTTGCGATCCATACCGGGTTTTTGCATGAACACTATTTTATTTTACCCCTAAAACTGTCCTCTGAGGAAGGCACCCAGTTCACAAGTTTACAGATGAGACAGCTAATGCTTGAAGAGTTAAACACCTTCTTCAGCTCAATAGGTTTTGGATGGTAGAGACAGCCGGGTGATGGTAAACGCTTAATAATTGGATCTCGGACAAAACAAAACATATACGTATATTTTACGTTGTTACATAATACATTATAAATCTTACTATATATAAGGATGTGTAGCAGTCACTTTGACAAATAATAAAATACTCAGTACTCTTTATTGTAAATTCTACATAACCGATTAATTCTGGCAGAATCTCTTTAGTTTGATGAACTTGATGGACTCTTGGTTCTGTAGTTCTGACATAAATGCTGGTTAATATTTTTATTTCCTTTGAGGAGGAATAAGAAGGTGAAACCAGGAAGTTGGTATTGTAACTTCACTCCATCGATGACATGATATTGATTCGAACCCAGGTGGAATTCTAGACTGCCCCCCCCCCCATAGCCCGAGGCCAAGGAGGGGCAGAAGAGGCAGGCAACTCCTGATTGGTAGGCAGCAGGTTTAATTTGCAAGAGAATTTACAACACTTGTCTTGGAAGGGCTGCAAGATGAGTTGCTCTCCGCCCCCACCCACAGCAGCCAGAATCTTCAGTTTATTTAGAGGCCTTTTTGGGTTCAGTCATGTCTACCGTCCAGATGGTCTCAACAACACATTGCTCTGTACAGGCTGCATCCTTGAAACAAGCCCGACTGAGGGAATGGTGGGCAGGACATATATTCGAAGACTGGGAGGGAGTGGGGAGCCTCTCATTGCCCGGTTCCAGCTCGAGGGTCAACTGGAAGTCAGGTCCTCTCCATGACCTCCTCCAACATATGAACAGATTCTTTGCAGAATTGGGTAATAGTTTTCAAGTACTGGAAAATTATTTCCTCAATTTTTTTTTTTAAATTTAACTATAGGTGATTTACAGTACTGTGTTAGTTTCAGGTGTACAGCTTCAGATTCTTTTCCATTATAGGTTATTACAAGGTATTGAATATAGTTCCCTATGCTGTACAGTAAATCCTTGCTGTTTATCTATTTTATATATATTAGTGTGTATCTGTTAATCCCAAACTCCTCTAATTTATCCCTCCTCCTCCCCTGCCCCCTTTGGTAACCATAAGTTTGTTTTCTATGTCTGTCTCTGTTTTGTAAATAAGTTGATTTGTATTATTTTTTTAGATTCCATGTATAAGTGATATCATATAATATTTGTCTTTGTCTGACTTCACTTAGTGTGACGATCTCTAGGTCCATCCGTGTTGCTGCAAATGGCAATATTTTATTCTTTTTTATGGCTGAGTAATATTCCATTGTATATATGTACCACATCTTCTTTATCCATTCATCTGTCGATGGATACTTGGGCTGCTTCCATGTCTTGGCTATTGTAAATAGGACTGCTGTGAACATTGGGGTGCATGTATCTTTTCGAATTAGAGTTTTCATTTTTTCTGGATATATGCCCACCAATGGGATTGATGGATCATATGGTAAATCTATTATTATTTTTTTAAGGAACCTCCATACTGTTCTCCATAGCGGCTGTACCAATTTACATTCCTACCAACAGTGTAGCAGGATCCCTTTTCTCCACACCCTTTCCAGCTTTTATTATTTGTAGACTTTTTGATGATGGCCTTTCTGAACCATGTGAGGTGATACTTTGTTGTGGTTTTGATTTGCATTTCTCTGATAATTAGCGATGTAGAGCAGCTTTTCATGTGCCTATTGGCCATCTATATGTCTTCTTTAGAAAAATGTATATTTAGGTCTTCTGTACATTTTTTGGGGTTGCCTCAATTCTTTTGTGCTATTGGTAATATAATGACATGACACATTTTAGGTTGAATACACATTACTAGAAAAAAGTTTTCCATCACTTTTTTAAGTCTAGACGATCAACAAAACAATGTTACACCCTGATTTTTAGCATCTGCCAATTTCTTTGGTGTAAATACTCCCACCTTGGCCAAGTTGAAGTACAACATTACATAGCATTTCCATCATACAGATAAAATAAGCATAAATAACCTCAGAAGCATAGAAAAAGGAAGACAGTAAAATAATGAGGAAAGGATGTGTTTTAAATGTTTAGTCCCTCTGTTTTTAATACAATTTAAAGTTTTTATTATTTATTTTAAAATAATGGTTGTGTTTTACAACTGGCTCATAAAATCCTAAAAGTCTAACTTTCTGATCTGGTGTAAGCCTCCTCCAGCATGCCACTGGGTAGGACTCCCAGATCTCTTGTTGTTTCCACTGAAACCAGCTGTTATTATTTTCCCTTTCGTGTTTTTTTCTGCTCCCACCAGCTGTTGGAAGATGGGGGTTATGAAGCAACAAATAAGTGTGGGTGTTGAGGGCAAATGGTATTCGGAGGACACATTTGCTGAAGAGAATCTACGTGCTGATGACTGAGTCACTGTGCGCACCATTAAAAGATGGTCCATTAACTCCTTCTTAAAGTTAAAGAAACAAATGAAAGGTTTTTATCATCTCATTCACACTTCATCCGACCTCCCTCCTCCCCAGATTGGTGATATAATTAGGGAGAATTTACCATTTTGAGGCTAGTGTATTTGGATGCGCTTTGGTTTGCAAAATCTCACTGTTCTTTCTACTTCCTTCACTGCACTGCTCTGGCCACCTCCCATGTTACTGTGCTTCTACCCTCGAGCACATTTGTGTGTTTGCCTCAGATGCCACATTCACGTTCTTAATTCTGCTAAATGAGCTTGGAGAGAATGTGAAAAGCGTGAGTGCATGCCTGTAGAAAACTGTGCAAAGTAAATCTTTTCTGAAAAAGCAGTTCATCACCAGGTAACAGATTGATCAAGTCACCCAAGAACTTTAGACACATTTTTGTGAGGCTACTTTTGATTTTTCTTGTTTCAGAATAACATGTATTTTATTATTACATACGTGTGAAACACTTGATCATATGCTTTTATTAAATTGTTTTTGGTTGCCACATTTAAATGAGTCTTAATGGCATGTTTTTCAGTCTAAAATTTCTTCCACGTGCATTTCTGAGCCACTTTCTCAGAATGGCCTCAGTGAAATGTTGAACTTAGCTTGGCAGGGATTGCCCCCACAGAGCTTTAGATGTCTTCTCAACAT
Source organism: Monodon monoceros (assembly GCF_005190385.1). Taxonomy (NCBI): domain Eukaryota; kingdom Metazoa; phylum Chordata; class Mammalia; order Artiodactyla; family Monodontidae; genus Monodon; species Monodon monoceros. The sequence continues at coordinate 67,731,604 of NW_021703770.1, read as the reverse complement.
CACAGGGGCAACTTTGTCTCCGAATATGGTTATTACCAGGGGAGATTTATTGCACCTTGCATCACTTTATGGACAGGTTACCACCATATTCCTATGAGGCCTAAAAATCGCAAACTCTTACTTTACATATCCACAGTAACAGAAATCTTTAGAGGATTTATAGAAAACAAGCAGCTCTTAACACCTAGATGGACTCTGTTTTTATTTTAGAGAACATCCTGTCAAATGAAATAAAACCAGTAATTTTTTTCTCACTGAAAACCAGTTAACTGTCTCTCCACTCCACATTCAAACCATCTTGTGATCACCTGTGACACTATGATGCTGAGATAAAATGTGTTGAGAGGGGTCTGAATGATGGTGGTGTAGTTGTGGTAACATGTTTTTAAGCAAAGTTTTATGAAGGGTACCCCTCGCTTATAGATATCTGGCGGTAGATGCAGACACATTTATTTTACTACGTAGATGTACTGGTGCTTTTGTTTTAAGATGTTTTTAATTTTAATAGCTTTTTCTCTTCTCCTGAAAAATATAATTTGTAATCATTTAGTTTCTATTCTTTTTCTATATTTAAATACTCTGGTTCATCTTATGAAACTTAGAAAAAGAGAAATTAAAATTTCGGCTAATAATGAGACTTTAGTTATGACGTGATTGGTGTTGAAACCATTACAATATTCTGCATGAGCCAATTTTCTACAAATCCAAATCCATTTACAGCTCTCTTGTTATTTAAGTGTACAGAGTATTGAATTTGCTTAAGAAATGTTATATTCTTATAGTCTTATGGGTTGAATTGTGTTCCCCCCAAATTCTTGTGTTGAAGTCCTAACCCCCAATAACTCAGAACCTGACCTTCTATGGAAGAAGGACAATTGCAGGTGTAATTAGTTGAGTATCCTTATATAAAAGGGAAATGTGGACACAGGCATGCACACATGAAGAATGCCATGTGACAGGAAGAACAGGGTGATACTTGCACAAGCCAAGAAAAGCCAGAGGTTGCCAGCGAACCACCAGAAGCTGGGCAAGAGGAATGGAACAGGTTTTCTCTCAAAGCACTCAGAAGGAAACAACCTTGCCAACACCTTCATATTAAACTTCTAGCCTCCAGAACTGTAATACAATAGAATTTCTGTGTTTTAAGCCACTCAGTCTGTGCTCCTTGTTTACAGCAGCCCTTAGCAAACTTTCTTTGTGTTTATCTCTTTGTGTCCATGCTGTTTCTTTTACTGGATTTCAAGTCCACAAGTGGCAAAGACTGATTTACTCACAGAATTTTACACTACACCCTGCAAAGGGTGAGCACTCAGTAAATACTTGGAGAATAAATTCATGCATAAATGAATAGCTAAACTTCATTGAGTTTTTTTTTTTTTTTTTTTTTTTTCTGTGCCGGGCATTGCTGTAGATACTTTTGAAATCATGTAGTTCTCACAACCATTCATTTTGGAGATTTAGAAATTGAGGTAGAGAGTTTCAGTGACATGCCCAAGACTGTCCAGCTGGTAGACTGGAACCAAAGTTCAGATTTGAATCTGCACTCGCTCTACTGTGTTCTTTGCTTCCTGTACTTGAAATAATCAACACCATTCAACCATTATTCATAGAGTCCCAAGCACTGGGTATACAGGTGTGAGCTATTCAGATGTAGGCCTGCTCTTTTGGAGTTTATATGTGAGGGCAGAAGGGCTGCCAATAACTATGTAAACAAAGATTACCTAATTACAAGTATGAAGTGCCATTAAGGAGATGAAAGTGTAATATACACAGAGAAGTAGGGCGGGGTCGTCTTCGCTGGGGTGATCAGGAAGACTTCTCAGTCCTGCAGAGGGTGCGGAACCATTCTAAGGAGAGGAAACCAAATGTGCAAAGCCTCCAGTTTTGAAAGAGCCTTGAACGTTTCTAGATGTGACCGGAGTCTGGTGTGGCGAGGGCACAGCATGAGATGGGGTGCACGCGGTGAGATGGCATTGGACACCTGTGGTGGCACTGGACTTCATTCAAAGAGCAATGGGGATCCACTGGAGCATCTTAAGCAGAGTCCTGGCGTCCAGTGCCTTGTGTTTCAAAATGCTCTCATTGCTGAGTAGAGAATAGACTAGAAAGAAACAAGAGAAGAAACGGCAGCCAGGATCTTCTTCTGTTATTCTGAGCAAGGGAGAATTTGAATCAGACACATGCGGGAATTCGAATCAGGACAGATGGGGGAAAGGATGGACTTGGGACATGATTTAGGAGTAAAAGCCTAGGACTTGCTGAGGGGTTGACCCGCACATTTTGTGTAACAGACTTGAAGTGCTTTTTACTGAAAGTGGGGAAATTGGGTGTTGTGGGTGTGAAGGTGGAGCCAGGAGTGTTTGGAGACACAAGGGTTCTGTTTGAGACACTTTAAGATTCTGACACCTAAGGCCAAGTAGCTGTCAGGTCTCTGAGCTTGAAACTCAGAGGACAACTTTGGACCAAATATTCAGACTTGGGCACCATGTCCAATACTGGTATTTAAAGCCTTGGAGGAGATCAGTCAAGAGAGAGAGCATACAGGGAGATCAGCTCGGTGCTTTGTGACCACCTAGAGGGGTGGGATAGGGAGGGTGGGAGGAAGACGCAAGAGGGAGGAGATATGGGGACATACGTACATGTATAGCTGATTCACTTTGTTATACAGCAGAAACTAACACAACATTGTAAAGCAGTAATACTCCAGTAAAGATGTTAAAAAAAAAAAAGAATAAAAAAGAGAGAGAGAGCATAAAAATAGATGAGAACAGGATGGAAACCAGGACTCAAAGTGGTAAAACTGAGAAAATGCACAAAGTTCACTGAAATGGGAATATTTATATATACTTGTGTTATTTTATTCTTCGTAAAATATCAAGTGCTATTGATTTTTTAAAAAAAATGGTCCCCAGTTTTAATGAAATCATTTTCATTCTGGTCACTTCCATGTGGACTTTTGTTTTCCCTCTAAGAGGATAATCCTGATCACAAGATGTTGAAAAATAAATCGCTTTCTCTCCCCAGAACTTCGATAGGACTTTTTCTATTTTAAAAAATGAGCTGCTCTGTCCATATTTTTTCACCTTTCTCTCACCAATTTTACAACGTATACTTTAGGTCTCCAGGAAACATTTGAACAGTTATCCAGATTATATAAAGGAAGAATTCCAAATGTAAGCCTAAGAAATTTTGAGTTAATAGTACTTAAGATTTTGGCATTAGAGACATACTAATATAAACTTTGCAGTTTCTTTGCAAACGTTTGTATATGTGAGCAGAAAATAAAGCAGATATATTTGTGTATATTTTGACAATTTTCCTAAGCATATGTTTTCATCAGGTGAAGTACATCTTGCATTCAAAGCAGGATTTCAAGTGCTTAACAAAAATTACTCATTAAAGATAAAAATAAAAATCAGAACAGAAAACAGAAAATTTGAGGGCTTTCACCACAAGATGACAAACCACAGAAGCATCTACCTTCCCTTCTTCCCAAGGTCCCAGTGAATGAAGCAGCAATAGTGCTGGGAAGAAAAATGGAACAAACAGATGACCAGCCAAATGGAGGGACCCGGGAAGATAAGAAGCAGAGCGTATTTGATCAGAGCATTAATAGAAGGCTGTGTGTGGCACCCAGGTGTGGTGTGTTAGGCAGAGATCCAACACTTGATCCGCTTGCTGGGAGGGGCACCCTGGCACGGGACTGGAGACTTGGGTGCCTTGTAGTGTTGCATTTTGAAAGTTAGGTGTCTAATATCATTGTGGAGATACTATGGAATAGGAGAATAAATGTTATCAATCATTCTGAAAGTGAAGCTGATAGGCAAGTTAACATTTATAGTAATTTAGACAAAAAATGAGAAGGTTAAAAAGAAAACCACAAATGATTATCTTTTTAATTGCTTGTTTTGATTTTCTTGTAAAACTTATGTTACACTGCAAAGAAATTTTAACATTAATTTTGGAAAAAGATTTTTCAAACAATTTTGAAGACATTTCGAATGTCAATTTTAGGGAGACTATTTGACAAATACTTGATAAGGTTAAAGCGGACCTTTTTTCTTAGGTGCATCAAAAATTCATGCTTTTAATCCCCATTAACACTAATTGATGTTACTGTGTGTGAATCTTCATGCATTTACAACAGAATGTAACATTAGACTAAAAGATGACACTTTGTCTGTCAATGATTGGTATTCAAAATGCCAGTTAAATGGTAGAACAAGCAAATAGCACAAACTTTCTGATTTACATTTTTAATTTGATATATTTGGCAGATACTAAAATAAAACAGGAGATAGGCCCTAAATGTCCTTTAATGGAACATTCCTTTTTTATTATTAATTTTTATTGGAGCATAGTTGCTTTACAATGTTGTGTTAGTTTCTGCTGTACAGCAAAGTGAATCAGTTACACATATACATATATCCACTCTTTTTTAGATTCTACATAGGTCTAGGTAGAGGATTGGAGAATAGATATTTTAAGATGGGCATAGTAAAAAAAAAATCTGGGGAAATCCTTGAGTCTTGCTTAGTCACGGAGTTAGGGAAGGTGAAATCCTTGAACTAGCAGATTGCTATTCTGTTGGACTCTTGTAAGAGCATCCCCAGTTCCTAGATTTGGAGGAGAAGCATCTGTCTATTGGGACGGGAGATGAGGCTGAAGGCCGGTGGGCAGCCGGGGTGGGGATACTGACAAGGGCTCTGATTGCAAGAATTAGACGGTCCTTTGTTAAATGAAGGGAGGGCAAGATCGTGCCAATGTTAATGATCTTGTTCTGTTTTTCTAGGTTTATTTCTTTTTTTTTTTTTTTCTTTTCTGCCTAGAGGACCACTCCTTAGAAAATGGCTTTGCTGATTAATTATATTCCTGAATCATTAAGTAGGATTAAATGTTTGAGTTTCTTCTCTCCACTCTGTCCACAGGTACTCATGTTAAGAATGGTTTCATACAGAGGCCTAGCTCCTTTATTAACAAGCGGTATTGGAATAGGTTTGTAGCAGTCAGATTCTCGTAAGAGATAAGAGCTCAATGGATGTGATGATAAGTCATAAATATATTTCTGACAGTTTCTCTCTATTGCAGTCATTAGAGACCATGGTTATACTTTGGTATTGATTCACATGTAGTATAATAAGTGCTTGCATGTGGGAAGCGCCAGGCTACAGAGGTTGATTGGTTAAATCTGTTAATTAAAGTACAAAGTGGAATGCTCTGCTCTCCAGTTGCGTTTCCTGTACTGATAACTAGCTGTGACTGATCATAATTAAGATAATGGGAAATACAAAATTCTCGTTAATGGCAACTCGTTATCAATTTGTATTTAAAATATAAATTCTTGATGAGGGAGCTCTTTCAAATTATAATTTATGAAACGTATCATATCTTAGATTTGAGAGGTCTTTAAGAAATGATCTAGGCCCGTCTTTAGCACTACAGCAGGTCAAAGCATGAATCTTCAATACCGAAGACCCTGCTGTCGGTTCTTAAATATCTCTGAGAATGGACATTTTCATCAGTAGCCAAGCCCTCCTTGTATTTTAACTGAATTTCTTGGGCTTCGATTTCTGTTCTCTCTTCTGTACATTTGCCTTTTATCTGCAGATGAAGGCAGTGGTGTACTGGGGCCAGCTCGTACCAACCGGGGAGAATTTACTGCTATGTTTCCAGAAATTCTGTGAGCCACTTGTTAAATACAGCCTTTATTAAGCATTAGTTACATACATTTTAAATTATATTAAAATCCAAAGTAATAAATATCCCAGTCTCAGCCCTTCCTAGTTATTTTTACTGCATTGCACTGTTATTGGTGCTCCAGGGGTGATTTTACATCTATGGTGTCTGTGGGGTAGAAATTCTATGTAACAGTACTCTGCTAAGCATCGCCTTCCAACTCTGCATCCAGTGGCATCATATTGGTAGCTAAAAATCTATTATGGTGGAGGTGTTCATGTCATAAAGATACGCAAACTCCAATCAGGCCTTCCTCTCACTCCTCAGAGCGAGTCACTCATGATTTACCAGCCGCCACTGGGATGGGGCTTTCATCAGAAGAAAGCAGATTTTCTTCCTTGGACATACAGGAGCTGATTTATAAAGCCCTTAATGTAACTAATTAATGCGTGAATAGAAGTGTATTTCCTAACCTAAATGTTTTATTTATTGCTTTTGAGTGCATCTGCAAAATTGTATAAACATAATGGAGAAGTTTTTATTTTCAAAAATTCCAGTATTAACTCCTTTTGTATAATAGCTTTCGGACCTCCCTAAACATTGGAGTTGATAACTGATTTGTGACTAAATGATCCAGAGTTGATCATCGTTTCACTTCTAGGTGACTGACTAGACTCTAGAATCCCACACTGAGAGGAAAGTCCTTTCTGCCTAATGGGTGTTGCTTGATTCCTGTGAGGGAAGAAGGACTTACGCCTATGCCCAGCTACCCCACTTGCCTACTTGTTGGTCCTCAAAGCTCCTTCCACGGGGATGTCAAGTAATCAGTGGCAGGAAGACCAACATACCCTCTTACACCATGTCTGGTTCTTCCAGGCTTGGGATGAGCTTCAGTTTTTCCATTGTCCCCACGTTGAAATACTAAATATTCAATCTTGCAGGAGGCTGTGAGAAGATGATTTATTTGAGAGCACACTAAAAGATATTTGGCTCATAAAATTTATTTTCTGAATTTTAAAAAGTTCCCTTGTTACAATATGGAATAAAATCCTATTGCCCCCTCAGTTCCCTTGTTTCATTCTTTCAGATATTAATATTTTTCCTATTTACAGATGAGAAAACTGAAATGTGGAGACATTATGCTGTATATTGAAATCATGTTAGGATATGGCTTAAGCCATCAGAAATGTAGAAAAGTGGATAACAAATTTTTGCGTGTGTTATCTTAAGACTGGATTAAAAGAGAGAGTTGTTTCTCTGGGCTCAGGCCAAACCTGTTGGAAAGAGTAGCTATTTAAGCAAGTAGTTTCTTTATGTAAAATGTGATTTTAAACTACGATCCAAGTGACTTAAGTAATAAGAAGTGGCATTGTAACTCTTTGAAGCAGCCTTCTTTATTCTTCCATTTCTGTTTGTAGAAGGTAGCTTTCCTCATGATGGATGTGTATTTTTAGAGTCTCTCAGGAGGCACCCCAATTTATCCTGCAACAAAAGAATGAAAGGTAAGGTTTGTGCAGACCAAATATTCTACAGTTTGTGCATGCTCTACTTTCTTCAACAGATGAACCACTTCTGACAATGCTTTCACTGTCCAGATAGAATCTTCTAATACCATCGGGACCTCAACTAACAACTGTCCTCTCTCTCTCCATAAGACTTGAAGCCATGAATCCTTTTTGCTCTCTGATGGGAAACTCTTCCCTGGCCTGGGAGTGTGTGATTGTCAAAGATCTAAATACTGCATCACTGACTGAGTGTCTTGAATGCAGGGCCAATTAGGGGAGAGCATTAGATGAAGCCACTGAACCATTAGGAAGCCTGTGAAGGTTCCCTTACAGCCTTTTCATCTAAAACAGAACTGTGGTTGGCAATACAGACGGAGTTGTCCTCAGGGATCTGTCCTTCGCACACGGGGTTCTGTTGAAGCGTTTCACAAGAAGGAGACAACGCTTTGTAACATTTCACAGACTACATCATACAGAGGAACACTGGTCATCTATTATTAATATGTTAGTTTGACTAGTCCGAAAGTGTCTTTATACATACTTTTTTACTCCTTCACCACGGATGATACTTTTATTGGAGGGCAGAGGTTTTGGGGAATTTAAGATATAAATAATAGCTCGATTTTCTTTCAAGACAACACAAGTACAAAATATTGATTTTCTTAGTATATTTTTCTTTATTAATGACAAAGTAGTTTGGTAGTTAAAAATATGCATGGATTCGAATTCAAGATGCTTTACTTTTGTCCCATTATATTGAAGAAATAATATTATTTGCATATTTTAGAGGACTGTACCTAAGCTGAAGAGATAATTATATTTAAACATTTTCAGACATCTAAAGTTTATATTTCTTATATTTTTAGTCACCATAAAATTTAATTTGATTTTGCAATGTTGATTACTAATACCAATGAAAGGTTTAAAATGCCCTTTGGAGAATGGTAGTTAAAAGCTCTTTTTTATGAATAGAAGTACACTTCTTTAGTCAATATGTATTTTCCATTGTATTTAATTAGGAGGTAATCTGAAATTTAGATTTGGGTCCTACTTCACCTGCAATACCTATGTGCTTTCCGTGACCCAAAGCGAAAGGAAAAGCAATAGAGAACCGTTATCCCACAGGCATCACAATTACTGGTTAGCTTACTGGTTAGCTGCTGTGTAGCCGCGATTTTCTCCAAGGTGCTCAAATGAGTACAGGAGGCTCACCTTATGGGGGGGCGGGTCACAACCGGATGCAGGATTAGTGCTATAAGGACAACATTTAATGTGATATAACTGAACTCAAGATAGCAGCAGAAAGTTAGATGACATTAGAGATAGGCTGTCCAGACTGAAGTACGTGTGAGTGGAAAGATAGCAGCAAATCATGGCAAACTTCATAAGCTTCATCTCTAAGCCTGAGGAATAAAATCCTTCGACATTTCTGGGAGTTCCTGGTATTTGGACTTATTTTTTTTCTATCACATTCCAGTATAGGGGAAATGGTGTTTTTGACAGGATTAAACTACACACTCATGTATAAACTCCATTATGTGCAATAATAACAACTTGCAAGAAAGTCCTGGAGAGAAAGATGTGAACAGTAATAAACGACAGACAAAAGACGAATCCGCAGTGTAATATTCTTTAAGCAGTGAATATTGAAATGCGTAAATGTAAGCATGATATGTAGCAATCCCGTCTTGTCAGCTTTGATCAGATATATTTAAGCCAAAGGATGTGATAGTTTCATATTTCTCAGTGAAATATTTTGAGAAATGTACAGTCCAGCTTAAAGGGAATGCTAATTTGGAAATAATTCAGGAGGAAAAATGAAGGAATTTGGACTGTTTAGCCTAATGGTGGGTTATTAGCATCACAAGGAACTGTTTCAGAATGTTGAACGGGAAGTCCCCTCCTCCCCCCAACCTCCTCCTGCTTCAGTCTGTGTTTCCTTCATCCCTGGAATCACTGTCTTACTCTGCCTATTCTGACCCACCTCAGTTACTGAGCCAATGTTGACAGTTAGAATAGTACGTATGTCGTCTTCAGCTCTTCAGTTCGTTGCCATTAAGTCTTTAAATCACATACATAAAACTCTTCTCAGAAGCACAAAGAATGAAAGATAATAATACAGCAAGATGACTGATTAGAGAAACTTGGACACCTTAGAAGAGTTGTTCCCCGTTCGTCCTTATCCACTTGATTCTCAGGCTTTCTTGGTGCTTCCCAAGATCTGACAACTGCTAACTCGTGCTTCTAGCCTATATAATTGCACGGGGCCTGTCCATATAATAAGACGCAGTTGATGTTAACTTACACCATATTTAGTTACATCTGTTACTTGTGCTTCCTGCATCAGTCTCTTACTACAGAGAAAGATGCAGACAGTGAGGCTGACATACCGACTTGCATCCCGGAGACCCTCCCTCTGCAGACCCCAGCTGCAGCTCTATCTGTTCAGCTGTCCGTTGTGACGGTAAAATTACAACTTACTGGTGTCTGTGCCGCTGCTCCTGTGACCACCATCTGCCTGTGTCATGCCATGAATTCTCTCCTCAGTTGTATTTTTGTGAGTGTGACATGCTTACGGAGGCTCTCAGAGGCCACCTGGAGCAGTGGTTTATGATCCGGCCTTTCCCACCCATGTAGCTGAGAAAGGAGCCGTGTGAAATTTCCAAAACGGCCACTTCCTTGACGTATGAGAAAGGTGCTATCAGAAACTTGCACCTTATGGCAGCAAACGGTGGATAAAACAGGTGCATAAAAGGTGCCATTACAGAAAATGAGTTTGACGTTAATTTAGGTGTGCAAGTGATCAATTCTTAGCTGCCTACTTCCCAAATCATTGTTTACAGTTACTACCTGGAGCTTGAGAGTAGATGCGTGTTTCTTTCTACCACTCCATTCGCTTTTCTCTCCATAGTAAAACCATGGCGGTGACTATATAATTATTCTCTTCTACAAAATGGCAGGCGTGATCAAATTCTGTAAACACTTTTGTCTGAACAAGATGTGTTATGAAGTTTCCTGGAAGAAGACTTTGGAAATTGTTTCTATGATGATTTAAAGAATAGAATAGATTGAGGCTGCTTTTGTCTGAAAGGATAGATTCAGCCTCTATTAGTCAGTGTTCTCCAGAGAAATAGAACCACGATGATATGTAGACGTATATCCTATTATATGTGTATATGAGGAGATTTATTATAGGAATTGATTTATGTGATTATGGAGGCTGAGAAGTCCCCGCCTGCTGTCTGCAAGCTGGAAAACCAGGAGGGCTGATGTCCACGGGCGGGAGAAGATAGATGTTCCAGCTCAGACGGTGAGAGCAGATTCTCCCTCCCTCAGCCCTTTTGTTCTGTTCAGGTCAACCACAGATTGGATGGTGCCCGCCAGCATTCCTGAGGGCGAGCTTCTTTAGTCAGTCAGCTGATCCAAATGCTGATCTCTTGTTAGAGACACCCTCTTGGGCATGCCTAGAAATAAGGCTTTTTTCCGGTTTTACTGAGGATTAAATGACATACGTTACTGTCTAAGTTTAAGGTGTACAGCCTGGTGGTTTAATTGACATATATTGTGAAGCGATTGTAGCAGAAGGTTCAGCTAAATAGTCATCAGGTCATATAGATACAACATAAAGAAAAGAAAAAAAGAAAAGGAAAAAGGTGTTCTTCTTGTGATGGGAGCTTTTAGGATTGACTGTCTAAACAACTTTCCTGTATATCATACAGCGGTGTTCACTGTAGCCATCATGTTGTACTTTACACCCCTTGTACTTATCTACCTTATAACTGGAAGTTTGCCTTTTGACCACCTTCCTCCGATCCCCCTCAACCCTCCTCCACCGCTGGTAATCCCACATTTGACCTCTTTTTCTATCAGTTTGTTCGTTTTTTAGATTCCACACATAAGTGAGATCATACAGTATGTCTTTCTCTGTCTGACTTGTTTCACTTAACATAATACCCTCCAGGTCTGTCCATGTTGTTGCCAATGGTAAGATTTCCTCATTTCTTATGGCTGGAATATGTGTGTGTATATATATTAAAAAAACATGTAATATTATTATATGTAATATGTATTATATAATATATAGAGTATATTTTGTGAGATATCTATAAAAACTTCTTTATTCATTCATCATTCATCCATCAGTGGACACTTGGGTTGTTTCCATGTCTTAGCTATTGTTAATAATGCTGCTGTGAACATTGTGAACATGGGGGTGCAGATATCCTTTTGAGTTTATGTTTTTGTTTCCTTTTAGATATATTCCCAGAAGTAGAATTGCTGGATCATGTGGTAGTTCTATTTTTAATTTTGGGGGGAACCACCATATTGTTTTCCATAGTGGCTATACTAGTTTACGATCCCACCAACAGTGCATGAGGGTTCCTTTTTCTCCACATCCATACCAGTGTTTGTTATCTCTTGTCTTTTTGATGATGACCACTTTAACAGGTGTGAGGTGATAGCTCAGTGTGGTTTTAATTTGCATTTCCCTAATGACTAGTGATGTTGAGCATCTGTTGGCCTTTTGTACATCTTCTTTGGAAAAATGTCTATTCAGGTCCTTAGCTTATTTTTTAATTGGGTTAGTTGGGGTTTTTGTTTTGTTTTTGGCTGTTGAAGTGTATGTGTTTTTTTAATATATTTTGGATATTCATTCCTTATCAGACATATGGTTTGTAAATTTTTTTTCCATTTTGTAGATTGTCTTTTCACTTTGTTGATATTTCTTTTGCTGTGCAGAAGCTTTTTATTGATAGTTTGATACAGCTGCACTTGATTATTTTTGATTTTTTTGCTTGTGCTTTAGATGTTATAACCAAAAAGTCATTGCCAAGACCCATTTCAAGGAGTTTCATGGTTTCAGGTCTTACATTTAAGTCTTTAATGGATTTGGAGTTAATTTTTGTGAGTGGTGTAAGATAGGAGTCAAGTTTTATTCTTTTACATGTAAATATCCAGTTTTCCCAGCACCATTTATTGAAGAGATTGTATTTTCTCCATTGAATAGTCTTGGCTCCCTTGTCAAATATAAGTTGACCGTATATGCCTGTGTTTACTTCTGGGCTCTTCATTTTGTTTCATTGATTTGTTTGTCTGGTATTATGCTTGTAGCATACGGTTTTGTTTACTGTAGCAATATAGTATAGCTTGAAATCAGGAAGTGTAATGCCTCCTGCTTTGTTCTTCCTTAGGATTTCTTTGACTATTCAAGGTCTTTTGTGGTTCCATATAAATTTTAGGAGTTTTTTTTTTTTTTCTATTTCTGTAGAAAATGCCTTTGGAATCTTGATAGGGATTGTATTGAATCTATACATGGCTTTGGTAGTATTGACATTTGAAGAATATTAATTCTTCCAATCCATGAATGTGGGATGTCTTTCCGTTTATTTGTGTCTTCTTTGATTTTTTTGAAGAATTTGTAGTTTTCAGAGTAGAGGTCTTTCACCTACTTGGTTAAATTTATTCCCAAGTATTTTATTATCTTTGATACTATTGTAAATGCTTTCTTTCTTTTTCACAAAATCCATGGTTAGTGTATAGAAATAGTATTGATTTTTGCGTGTAAATTTTGTATCTTGCAACTTTAGTGAATTCATTGATTAGATCTAACAGTTTTTTAGTTGAGTCTTTAAGATTTTTTCTATATAAGATTATGTCATCTGCAAATAGAGACAATTTTACTTCTTCTTTTTCAATTCTCAGCCTTTTATTTCTTTTTCTTGTCCAGTTGCACAGCTAGGACTTCCAATACTGTGATGAATAGGAGCAGTGAGAGGGGGCACCCTGTTTTGTTCCTGATTTTACAGGAAAAGCTTTCAATTTTTCATGATTGAGTATGAGGTTAGCTGTGGGCTTGTTATATATGGCCTTTATTGTGTTGAGATATGTTCCTTCTGCACCTTATTTTGTTAAGAGTTTTTTTTTTTTTTATCCTGAATGGATGTTGAATTTTGTCAAATCCTTTTTCTGTGTTTGCTGAGATGATTGTATGATTCTTTTCTTTTATTCCATTAATGTGGTTTATCACATTGATTTGCATATGTTGAACCATCCTTGTGTCCCAAAGATAAATCCCATTTTATCATGGTGAATGGTCTTTTTAATGTGCTGCTGAATTTGGTTTGCAAGTATTTTATTGAGAATTTTTGCATTTGTATTCATCAGGGATATTGGCATGTAGTAGAAGTAATATTTTATCAACTCTCTGGGCATCCCTTAGTATAGTCAAATTAACACATAAAATAAACCATCACACATCAGTTGTTGGAAGCAGAAAAATAAACCATGCAGCTTTCAGTAAAATTGATAGACACACAATAGGTACCTGATACTTGCAAAGCAAATATTTTTCACGTTTGTTTATTTTTATAATTGTACATTTGAAGTAGTCATTTCATTTAAGTATGATGCAGAACGTTTTTAATATTTTAATCATGTCTTTGAGCCAGTTCCCTTCTCTTATTCACACTTAAACTTGTAACTCTCGAAATTAGAGTCTTTGGGAAGCTCTACGTTGACTAAACTTTTTTGATTGCATCAGGTGGCTTCAGATTTGAAGGCACGAGGAAATTTCAAACAAGTCTGAACTTTTAATATTGGATGATGCCCTCTCAGTTTGGCTTGAGATTTTAAGGATCTAAAACTTAGTGGGTTCAAATATGTGATGTAATTCCTGCATTTATCATTTATGACTGCACTGAAAATAAACATCACCCCAAGGACATATTTCTCAGGATATTCCATGCCCCATAGAACTGATTTAGAATGAGTTCTTCTCTATTTGAAAGGGACCTTATTCTTTCTTTCTCTCCCTTCTCCCTCTCTCCCTTCATTCTTTGTTCACTCTTCTCTCTCTTTCATTCTGCCTTTCCTATCTTAATTTGTTTTCTACCTTCTATTAACTTTGTGTAGAGAAAAGTGAGTTTGAAAAGTTAATAATATGTTGCATAATAGCACATATTTTTCCTGAGTGCTAATTTTGAATATTTTATTCCCATTTGATATTCTTGTAGCACTTAAAATTAATTCACTTCCACCAACATGATTATTTGTGGGGCTTTTTGGAGCCTCATCATCACAGCAGGGAATTGTGACTAGATAGAACTGAACTAAATTTCAGAAACCATTATATTCATTCATTCATTCATTCACCATCCATCCATTCATTTGTTCGTGAATTTCTGCAAGGGTATTTAGTAAGGGCTAACCATGTATCCTGCATAGTGCCAGATACTGACTCAAGGGTACACATAGTCCTCCCTCAGTGGAGTGTGGCATGTATGATAACAAAACATAGTTTAGTCACAGTAAATGTCTGAAGCACAGAGGATTATCACATGAGTAACTGTTATAATATATGTGGGAGATTTTTTGACTAATGCTTGTGGTAGGAGTGTGGTTAATAGTAACATTACCTATCCAAACGTTTGAAATCATTTTTCTTTACTACTGTCCAAACTGTATTTATGACTATCTATGAGATGAATTTAAAAATCAACCTTGGGGCTTCCCTGGTGGCGCAGTGGTTGAGAGTCCGCCTGCCGATGCAGGGGACACGGGTTCGTGCCCCGGTCCGGGAAAATCCCACATGCCGCGGAGCGGCTGGGCCCGTGAGCCATGGCCGCTGAGCCTGTGCGTCCGGAGCCTGTGCTCTGCAACAGGAGAGGCCACAACAGTGAGAGGCCCACGTACTGCAAAAAACAAAAAAACAAACAAAAATCAACCTTGTTCTGAGAAGTTTATAGTCTCGTGACCAAAGACAATTAAGTAAATAGATAATGTCAATGTAATGTGCTGTGATACAGAACTAAGCCCTAGAAGCTCCGGGGTCCTGAGTGGGCATCTAACCCAGCCCGAGAGGGGACTCAGGGACACTTTCTGGAACAGTGATATCGGCGCAAAGTGTGAAGGATGGTGGCCTAGTGTCAACGAATTTGGATAAGATTAACTGATATAATCATGAGTAAGTAATTTATGCTCAGTTTTATTGTAGACAAAGTAGAAGGTCAAACCACGTGGCACATTAGCAGTATCTAAAATAATGAGAAATATTAATAAAAATGGAGTTTTCTGGTGACAGAACAATCCATCTCACCTTCTTCAAGAGAGGGAATAACAAGATGTGCACATTAAAAAGCACGCCATTGCACCGGTGTGTCCCTGTCACACAGATGCTAAGGTTTGCTAAGGAGTTGGAGAGTCCCAGAAAGTGTCGCTAGGATCCTCAGAGGTGAGAAAGCAGGAAATACCAAGCAAGGGGCCCTGGACTCCAATCCTGATCTTCTGTAGGAGAGGGAGGCTCGTAGCATTTTAAGCAGAACAGTTAAGATTGTTTTATAAAACTCTAGAGGGAAAGTGTTACTTATTTGGGAAAGTGTTACTGAATTGGTTGACCGGACCAGCTTTGGAGTCATCAGATTCCCACAGTCATTAAGGAAACTGATGCTGAGAATGGAACAGCACAAGCTTTATTCAACAGCCAAAGGATGGAGAAGCAGGAACCGAGTTTGCAAATGAACTTCTCAATCCAGTTCGGGTGGAGGCACCAAATATATAGTAGAGTCGAGGTAAAATGGAGGGAAGTGGACAGAGTCGGAGGAATATTTATGCGTTATCCAGTAACATGGGTGTGGTTTGGACCCAGAACTGATGCAGCTCTCCTTTTTAGTCTTTGTATGGGCTTGTCCAGCTGTTGTCATGGCAATTGTAAACTGTCATGGCGCTGGTGGGTGTGTCACTTAGTCTTACAATGAGCTTATAATGAGGCTCAAGGTCTGCTGGAAGTCAAATCCGCTCTCTTGGGCCTAGTTGGTTCTAAACAGTTCTTGTTTTCTTCTCTTTGCAGATTCCTCCTGAAACTTAGATAAGAGTAACTGGTTTCCATTAGAGGGAGAGGCAGGGGTATGATTCTGGGGCAATAGCCTTGGTAACAAGAGAGTTTCTACTATTGAAACAAATCTTAAAACTGCTAGTTTAGAAAGTGTGAAGTGGTTCTAGATTTATTAAAATCTAGATTTTAAAATTTATTTTTATTTATTAAAATTCTTAAATTTCTGTTTATTAAAATTCTTGCTAGGGATTTTCCAATTTAAAAGTTAAGATGCTTCACTTCACCTTCTTGCTAAGTGATGGCAAATCCCTCTAGAAATATACACACATATGAAATAAAAATGGTAATTTTAAATAGATGTTATCACAACTTCAGACACGTTCAAAGAGAAACATAGCATGAAAGAGTTAATCTTACATGCTGTGTCTTTTAAGGGGACACTTGAGGATTGTAGTACACATCCCACTTAAGAGTTGAAGTATCCAACTGCATCTATCATTGCCCTTGTACACAAACTATGTTTAAAGGAAGCATATTTTAACTATACTGTATTATTTTCAGAAGTATAACAACTCTGGTTTTTGAATTATAACAAGTAATAAATACAACGTGCTAATTGTGTTCCACAGTTGAAATCTTGGTTCATATAGATATGACTCCAAATTGTAGCAATAGAGCAAATCACTCAATTCGATTTTCCTACATAGCGTTTTTCTATATATGGAAAACTTACCCACTTTTTAAAAATAGATTCCTAAATCAGTAAACCCTGGTGAAGTTTTAGTGTTTTTAGATCAAATATTGGCAGTTTTGTATGTTTCTCCCCAGTTATTTGTCCTGATTCTGTTGGCAGATACTATGCTACATTCACATGAATATGCTTTATATTTGAAGATGGTTATCTTCTCTGAATTACTACTCTGGGCCAATATCCCATATTGCTATCATTCTTTGGTTTTTTTTAAAATTATTTGTGTATATTTCCCCCTTTGAAGGAATGGAAAGGTTCGTGCCATCCTTGTTTTTTTTTTTGTTTTTTTTTTTGCCGTACGCGGGCCTCTCACTGTCGTGGCCTCTCCCGTTGCGGAGCACAGGCTCCGGACGCGCAGGCTCAGCGGCCATGGCTCACGGGCCCAGCCGCTCCGCGGCATGTGGGATCCTCCCGGACCGGGGCACGAACCCGTGTCCCCTACATTGACAGGCGGACTCTCAACCACTGCGCCACCAGGAAGCCCATCATCCTTGTTTTTGTATTCTTCACCGTGCCTGTACTCTGATTTACGCACAGGAGTTGCTCAATAGATATATGTCGAATTTGGGTGAATGGGTTATTATATCTTCAGTATCGTCAGGTTGCTTTTGCTTGCAGGAAGCAACGCACCCAGGTAAAAATTGGTTAAACCGGTGCTACTCAAAATGTGATCCACAGACTGGTATCAATACATAAATTTCATTTCTGACCTCTGAGGAGCTAAGTAATTAAGTCAGCGTTTAGACCCATTTGTAGCAATTTGAATTTGTCCTGACATTCAAGTGGTTGACCATTATCTTAGGAATTTTTTATTGAATTTTAGAAAAGGTTTTGTCCTCAGCAGATTGAAAATTACAAAAACAAATGTCCTTTATTACAGAGTGTTTGAGAAGCACTGACTGTTTATTAATAAATCTCACGTAACAAGAAATCCAGAGAGAGCTCGCTGCTGGGGTCGGATTATCAGTTCAATAGCATTAGGGCTCTATGTGGTGTTTCTGGGATTCTCTTGGTCTTGTCTACTCTAGTTACATGTGCTTTCTGCAGTTCTAAGCCTCGTGCTTTCACGTGAAAATACCCAACTCAGGAAGGAAATGGGCAGATAGAAAAGAGCCTTTCCTCTTTCACAGCTCTCTTTTCATCTGGAAGGAAAATCTTTTCCAGATTTCTCTGCATATTTAATTGGGTCACCTGCCCTCTCTGGACCAATCAGTGCAGTACTGTCATGGCCTAGTTCACCAAGACCCATCCTCCGGGTAGGACACCTCACTGCATGAGCAGAGCCAGAGTTCTGTTGACAAGAAGGACAAGAGAATGCTCTTCTGCGCCTTCCTCTGAAGACCTAAAATTATCAGAAAATGACATAACCACTGGCAACGTTGCAATAAGTAAGGAGGTATGATCATAGTTCAACTTTATAGACTATTATGCTCGGTATTTTATGTAGTTCTTTGTATTTCATACAACCACCTTGCATATAGCCAGTGTTATCCCTAGTTTACAAATAGGGAAAATGAGATCTAGAGAAGCTAAGTATCTTGCCCAAGATCACATCACTGGGAGGTAAAACAGAGCTGAGAATCAAGCTCTGCATCATGAAGGTCTAGACCCGGGTTCTTTCTACTCTGTTACAAAGCCTATTTTGATTTGCTGCCCGTGGGGTGTACACAGTATCCGAAACCTGGGAAAGTCTGACCCAGGGAGACTGACTTGAGTGATGCCCTCTTTCACATAGGTAATGCGAAACATCTTAACATTTCTACGTGCAGTTAATTTAATTTCTGGCACATGGGTCTACACTTTTTTCTTATCTGGTCACTAAAATGTAAACCCTCTTTGCTGTTGTCTGAAAAGCATCCCCTATACATCATCTGTCACTGTCATTACTGCCCCAGAGGTCAAAGGCCACCTCTGTTGCCGTGGGATTGGATGTAATATGTAGACAGATGTATTCTCTGTAATTCTGCAATCTAGAAGACCACTGGTCAATAAAACCCCTCTCCATGGTGGATAAGTATAGCTTGAAACTTTACTAATATCGTGGTACTATTTATCGGCAGCACTGTGGCTTACCTAGGTTTTCTTGGGCTTTCAAAAACCATTTTCAGCCCTAAAGAGGGCCACACAACCAACCTTCAAGCACTTCTTTACAACAGAGTTCTTCGGTAAACTGAAAATTGCCCAGTTTATGGAATTCTCCCTCGATCTTACAGTTTCTCATATTCCAATTCCCTAGAAAATTGCTTTGAGAAAGATGAGACAGTATATCTCTGGAGTGGTCCAATTTTTTTCATTCTATTGCTGAGCCGGGCATACAATCCTAAGTATCTTTGACCATGCTCCTTTTTGCAGGTGATAGTCTGTTCTAGTTAATGCATGCATCATAGCAAAGTGTACAGGGCTGTAAAAACAAGCTTTGGAATATTCATCTTTAATGCCCAAATGTGTAGATTTTATTATACATTTCTGAAGATTTTAGCACTTATCAAACTATGTGGGTCCACCTTATCACAGCCATACATTGTCAATTATACTCAGTTGTAAGTTACTTCAGATCAGCAACTTTGACTTGGGTGGCGTTTGATAATCTCGTTAATGTTGCTGGCTCTGCCTTTGGATGGAAAACCCCAGCAAGTATACAGTGCATAATTAAACATTCTCATCAGATTTACCATTTCATGAGAAGTCATAAAGAGAAAACTTTTTGAGCAAAATTAGCCCATCTATCTTCTAAAAATTTCTATGTACTTTAGATTAAGTAAAATAAAAGTAATAACTTATGTTGAAGTACAAGTAATACAAAACAGTTTAATTTTATTTTATTTCATGTGGAGGGCTTCCTGCTTTTCTCCATTGCTTGGTAACCCAAATACCACATTTTTCCTTTGAGAACATAATGTGATTGGTATGGCAATATGGAAGGTCTGGCTACCTTGAAGTTTAGGGTGCCTTGTGAAATAATTTATTCTCACTGGTCTTTCGAAAATTGGTGAAAAACTTAAAAATTGTTCTCAAAAACCTAACTAATATTTTTAGATGTCACTCATAAGAACATGGATATGTCTCCTATTTTCTTAGCATCAAACATGAAACATATTCAGAGCATTCTCTCTGAAATTTCTTTTGAAGTATTTCGGGTTGCTTTCGTTTTAGTTAGAAGCAATACAGAGTCAAAGCCTCAAGTTATAAATCTCAGTGGAGGTTTCTGCCAGGATTGGAATGCAGCTTGAATAAGATTTACTGTGACCTAAACTTTCAACAGAGTAGCTCATGACAGCAAGATACGTCCACAAATGAGTTTTTTTTTTTTATTGCAATCAACTCTTTGACTTGTTTGTTTTTTACTGTTGTCTTTAAGCCCAAGATTTGTGGCAGACCCAGAGACGGGGAGTTTTAGAAAGAAAGCTTTACATTGGACTGACTCAGGGAGAAAACTGAGAATAGCCTGGTTGTGTTGTCTGGGATAAACAGGGTGTGCGTAAGAGCTGAGGCAGCTACATAAACCCCAGCTCTGGCCTGGTAGCGTTGGGAGGTGTACGGGATAGCATGAGCTAAGAATTTCTGTTATACTTTATCCAGGTAAATAATGCAATGCTTTCATAGTGCTCCATTTTCCATGTAGCAAAGAATTACCAGTGGTTGTATTTGAATGCTTTCAGGGTACTAAGGCTTCTAGGGGTCCATTGGTGCCATAGCACCAATAGAGAGCCTTTTATCTTTTTTTTTTTTTTTTTTAGATGATGTTTTAGAGCTCATCTACCACAATCCCTTTCTTCTGAGAAGAGAGAACTGATTTCAGCTCTCCTGTTTCTTCAGAGGGCGACCTGGGATGCTGAGCTCCTGTGGCGGTCAGCTCTCTCCTCCCCCAAACTTAGGGAGAGTCCACAAGGCTGTGCGGGGAGCCCAAGGCCAGCTTGCCTCCCCACCGTGGTTGGAGGTTAGGGTAGCTACTTGCACAGCTCAGCCGAGCAGTGCACAGAAAGGTATGGCTAACAGCAGAGGCAGTGACTGGTGGTTAAAGGCTAGACAAGAGCCTGCCCTCCAGCCAGCCTCGGGCGGAACAATGGGATCCTAGTATTCAGATGGAAGAAGTGCTCCGTGAATGTTTTTGGTAAAAGTGAATAAAGGAGGGATTGAATGGATAGACTTCTGGAGTGGAAGGTGACCCTAGAGTCAGGTCATTCAATCATTTTCCTTGGGAATTCCCACAACATGCCATTTTATGTGGTTCTTCACCCAGGCCAGTATTGCACCCTTCCACTCGCTTGGGGCATTTGAACCTGTGTGACGACGTTTTGGTTGTCACAGTGATGGGAGCCGTAGGGTGGCTGAGGTGCTACTGGCACTCAGGTTCCCAAAGAGCAGAGATGAGCCTTCAGCGAACAGGAAGTCCTGCCCGATGAGAAAGTGTTGCCTAAAGTAGTGAGTAGCATCCCACTGAGAAGCACTGAGTCTCCACCTGAGTTCTTAGAAAGGAGGGTTAAAGACACGAAAGTCATCACTCCCTCAAGTACCCAGATATCCTGTTGGACATGTAGCATTCAGGATAAGATTTCCTTATGTTTAGCCGAAACCTTGAAAATTCCTTCAAAGGAATGGAGAGACCTGCCAGCTTCCTCTGATGTTATTCCTACGACACACCTACTGACCTTCCCCATCCTGGTGACTTTCCTCAGGGTGTGACCCTGAGGAAAGTTTTCTTTGTCCTTGTTAAGGTGCGGCATTTGGAACTTGACCCCGTCTTCCGTCTATGGCTTGACCATGCGGTGTGAAGAGCACCTGTAGCATTAGTGACGGCGACTAACTTAGGACTTGGTTACAGCTGTTACCGTTATTTCTATTAATGCAACCTAAGATTGCATTTGTCTGTTTTTGACTTTGATCAGCTGATTGTCCATTAACAATTCAAATCTTCACAGCAGCCATTGACAATCAGAATTTCCATCATTCTGTACCAGGGAGTAGCATACTATATGGTAAAGAACCAGATAATAAATACTCTAGGCTTCTCAGCCCAGCTGATCTCTGTGGCAACTACGGGACTCTGCCTTTGTAGCCAGAAAGCAGTCTTGGACGTGACATAGATCCACGGGTGTGGCTGTGTTTCAGTTACATTTTATCTACAAAAAACAGGTGGTGGGATAGTTTTGGCTCCTGAGCCACAGTTTGCCAATCCCTGCTCTGTACATAAAGAATAATTTGATTAAAATCTGAATGTGGTACTTTTTTATTACGTCTGTTCATATCATTGTATTGATTTCAGCCATTCATTCCAATCAGCTGAGGACCTCTTGAATTCTCCTTATTCAAGTTCTCTTATCCAGTAAAAATTAGATTCTTTTATACTCTGTATCACCTAATACATCACTTTTTTGCTTTTATCTAGTTACTCTTCAGACCAAAACAGACACCTTGCACGGAATAAAGCCAAAAAGAGACCCTAACCACATAACTAGTTTTAGCTCAAGAAGATTAGTGGTCTAAGTGATAAACATTTGATTACCATAGTTTAATCATCAACTAATTCATGAAAACACACCAAAATTCTGGTGTGCAGCACAGTTACTTCTTTTCTTTGTAAGAATCATGAGGGGGTTGCGTGTATTTTCTTCCTGAAATCAAGATGTATGTCTGTTTCTGTCTCACCCCTAGGTTCTTCATGACATTTTTTTTTCCTTAAATTCCATATATATGTGTTAGCATACGGTATTTGTCTTTCTCTTTCTGACTGACTTCACTCTGTATGACAGACTCTAGGTATAAAGACCTACTAGAGAATGGACTTGAGGAAATGGGGAGGGGGAAGGGTAAGCTGTGACAAAGCGAGAGAGTGGCATGGACATATATACACTACCAAATGTAAAATAGATAGGTAGTGGGAAGCAGCTGCATAGCACAGGGAGATCAGCTCGGTGCTTTGTGACAGCCTGGAGGGGTGGGATAGGGAGGATGGGAGGCAGGGAGACGGAAGAGGGAAGAGATATGGGAACATATGTATATGTATAACTGATTCACTTTGTTATAAAGCAGAAACTAACACACCATTGTAAAGCAATTATACTCCAATAAAGATGTAAAAAAAAAAAGATGTATGTCTGTTACAGGTTCTCGCCATGCCACTCCATTAATGCCAACAAAACTAATCTTGCTCATATAAAACTGGCTTTTAGTAAATCATCTGTTTACTCATATATTCTTACAGTTTGCTGGGAAGAGATGAAATCTTATCAGGCCCACCCCTGTACCCGCTCCTTTTGAGAAATTTGCCCAAGTGGGGTTTTCATGCCCTTGTAGCATGACGGCACAGACTTCTGACTGTGGTTCTGAGGTCACAGTTAAGGGTCTGTTAGAACCCTCTGTGGGAAGGAAAGAGTTAACAGTGGTCTTGGGGCCCTTTTCCTCCTTCTCAAGGACACCCTGGGCCACTGCTGACCTCCACTAGACATCCTGCAGACATTCCAAGGAGATTTAGTAACAGAAAGATAATCTGAGAAGCTCATATCTAAGATTGTCTTTAATAGAGTATTCTCTTTCTGTCTTGATTACTTCTTATAAATAAACAAACCTGGAATTTATGTGATACAGGTGGCCAGAGAGTGGAAGTTAGTCATGTGAGTTTTTCAGCCACACAAGGAATGAAATATAAAAACTAAGAGGGCCCTCAACTTTTTTTTTCTGAGATGACTTGCATTAGACACGTAGTGACACGCATCTGTTACTCTGAAGCTGAACTGCATCCCTTTTGGGGAAAAGAATGTTTTGAAGCTGTGATAGTTCAGGCTTTCTTCATTATTGCAAGTGTGTCTGCTGTTACTTGGACTGTTAAACAAGCCCCACGCTAGTGAAAGCAGTAAGGACAGATTTCAATTGGGGATATGCTATTGCAGTAGGGAAATGAGTCCAGGGGAACTGAGTTTAACTTGGATTTGTAAAGAGGCGATGGGGGATTTTAAAGGGAGAATGAGGATACAGGGAGGGGGTGAATGGGGGCTCTGTAGAGTTAGGGAAGTGAAAAGTTACAAAAAGTGGGAAGGGATGGTTGGTCCATGTGAAGAGTTTGTTAACTGGTGCTTGTGACTTGACTCCTACCCTCCCACAGACGCTGGAGACAGGGGCCCTGTTTTCAGGCGTTGGCTGGAACAAACACTAAACTCTTTGGGCAGCCTTGAGTTTTCTCAGGCAGGCACTTTAAGGGGAGTTAGGGTTGTCCTTGGGATGCAGCCTAGAGCTGTTAGAAACTGTGTTAGTGTTTGTTCAATCCTTGTAGGCCAAGGTTGACGGGGCTATTCAAGAAGCAGGCTCAGAGGAGTCTGGCTAGAATTTTCAAAGAGAATCTTTAGTATCCTTCACTAATCATTAGTGAAGTTGGGTGCTATCTGTGATCTATGATTGCTGTGAATCAGCTGTGATAATACAACACTTTGGGATTCTGCACTATGGTAATATATCAGTTGGGCCTGAGACTTGAGGCTGTGTGTGTGTGTGTGTGTGTGTGTGTGTGTGTGTGTGTGTGTGTGTTTGGGGGGAGTCTCTGGCTACTTTACGTTATTTCTTGAGTTTAATTTTCTTTTAAGGTGTTTGGTATATTATTTCATTTTCCATCTTGATTCAAAAAGAGTAGAAGTAAGAGAGTGTGTAATTCTGAGTTTTTTCTGCCATTTTCCTCAAGTTGTTAAGCCCATTAATTCCGTAGTCATAGACTTACTTCAGTTTCTTTTTTAAAATTACATGAATCCTGCCTTTTCCAGTTTAAAGACCAGTTTTGATGAAGACTAGAGTAAATCTAAGTGCTGTAAAAGTCCAATATTATTTATGTTAAAGGAGTAGGAGAACCTTTTATAATTTATATTTAAAGTATTATTTAGTATAATTTAGGGAATCACAATGTACAATTTTTGTAGTATTATAATGTTTCTAATATAATTCTATTATCAGAAAACTAGTTCTATGAATATTACCATGATGTGAGCCTTTTAATTATTTTAGTGTTGAATATATATTGAACAATATACATTGAACAATATTCACTCTGCTGAATTTGAAGCTTACTAATCATTTTCTTCTTGGATTTTCCATGACTTTTTAGATGCTGAAGAAAGATAAACTACTTGAGGCTATAACTTAGCTGTGTATAAAATCAGGGTGTCTTTTTCTTGGGTTTAAGTAAGATCCAATATGTTGGAAATGTAGGGAAGAAATTCAGATTTGAGAGAATGGTAGGTTACTAGTAGGTAGGTCTATTATGTCAGTTCTGATTTTTATTTTTTAAATTAGTAATTAAAGAGAAGTATTTTTGAGTGGTGACAAGGCTCTGCATTGCTAGGCAACATCGCTGGACTTAAGAAGGAAAACTAGAAATGGAGCAATTGTTGTACTTCTGATTACCTCAAGCTCTATCCTAATGACCAGTTGTGAAAATGAGAGATGGTGTGCTATAAAGTATGTATATGCTTCAGATTAATTTTATATTTACCTGCATATTCGGTTTTGCTATTAAAATTACTTTTTTTTGGTATTAGGTTGGCAAATTTCCCAATTTATTAGTTCGTCTGTTTCTTTCAGGCAGTATTTAATAGACTGCTGAGGAAAGTTAAAATTAAAAGGCCAGGAATTTATCATTACTCGCAGTCATGCTCAAATTAATGAGAATGGTAATTTTCAGTGCTTTTTCCATTAGGAATAGTTTCAATTTGTTCAAGTCAATCATCACAATAAATACTTGTTTTGACTCTCTTTTTAGAATTCAGCTAATATTTCTATGCTTTAGAATTCAATGAATATTTCTATGCAATAGTAAATAAAATGCATATTTTCTCATTACTTTTCGGAATTTTCTTTTTCCTAATGCTCCATACTTTTACCACAAAAGATTCTATTCCTATGATCTTTGACTTTTTTATTTTTTCTTTTGATCTGTATAGTTTAATTAATTGCTAATGATAGCTAAATTTTATTGAACAGTGAATTTCAATTTTAATAATGATGTATAAAATGCCCTTTTCAGAAAATGCCCCCAAACAAACTACTTTTGAAATCAAGGCTAGATACTCTTGAATATAATATAAATTTGTTATTAAAAAACAAGTGTGTTTCAGCTAAGTTTTTAATGAACCTGTCAACAGTTATTGGATAGAATATTATATAAACAAGATACCTTTTCCTTAGGATATTTTCTGAATCTGTGTAGTAATTTCTAGTTTGTAGGTGAACAGAAAGAGATTTGTATTTTTGAACATCTGGTTTACTCCAGATTTAAACTTGGACCTGGGCAGGTTTGTGGCGATGTATAGGCATGTGAGTGGACAGGAGTTATTGATGACCACTAGTGTCTGTCACTCACACACTGAGCCTTCTGGGCTGCCCCGTGTTGCAGGCACTCCCTCTGTGGGTCTGTGGGCTGTGGGTAGTGACTGACCTCCTATTGGAAAGGAAGATGAGTCATTATCCTTTATGTGATGTAGCTCGTGTGGTATAAAAATGTATCAACTTCTCTGGAACCTTTTCATATATAGTCATCTTTAACGTTCAGATGAAATGTACTATACAGGGCTGTTTTCCCAATTAGAAATCCAAAACAAAGGGGTTAATTTTGTTTGTTTGTTTTATAGGAAGGATTAAGGTAAGCTAACATGGATTTAGGATATATCCTTAAATAAAGTTCACTTTATTTATTTTTAAAATCCTCCTTTAATTATCTGTAGACTTTTGCTTCTGGTAGATGGAGTAAGTGGTACTGAATTTTCTCTTTTGATGTAAACAACTGTAATGCTGGACAGAAGAGATGAGGCAGTTTCTCAGGCATTGGACAGCAGGCAGTGCAGGGCCATGGCCTTGGGAAAAGGGAGACTCTACAAGGTACTTTCTGAATGAGAAGCAGGGTCTGGAGCCCACCCAGACAGCAGGGGTGTTGCTGATACGAGGACGCAGGTATTGGAGGTCAGGGCTGAAATTTGTGGAGCAGGTAACAAAGACAGGAAGATGCACAGTGGGAAATGAGGAGTTGATGAAATTACGACTCAAGACATTGGCTGTGGGCTGGGCCACAAATAGCAAAGAATAGCATCAGAAATTATAAAGAGTTGGATAAATATTTTTCCTTTATTTCTTTCAAAGGCAACGAAAATAAAAGTAATGGGATTGTATTATGAATATTACATCACATATGGATATAAGATATGTGAAAAAGAGATGGCATAAATAAATGGAGTTGTATTGCTGTAAAACTCTTATATTTTACAGCACGTGTTACAATATTAATTTCTAAGTAGTCTGTGATAAGTAAAGGATGCATACTGTAATTCCTACAGAAAACATAAAAGATAGTTGTAGCTTGGAAGCCAGCAGAGATAATAAAATTAGAAATAATTATGATAATGACCCTAGAAAAAGCAAGAGAGGAAGAACAATAATATAAAAATCCTAACTGACAAATTAGCGAATATACTATTATACAATGGAAAATCCCAAACAAATCAATAATTGCATCAAATATAAATTGATTAAACATTCCAAATAAAAGCTGTGTATTATCAGACTGGATTTAAAAAAATCAAAATCCTGATATATGCAATTAAAGATCAAAGATGGGGGGAATTCCCTGGAGGTCCAGTGGTTAGGACTCCACATTTCCACTGCAGGGACCCTGGGTTCGATCCCCGGTCGGGGAGCTAAGATCCCGTGTCTGGCAAGCCACATGGTGCAGACAAAAAAAAAAAAAAAAATCAAAGATGGGGATAGATGTGCTTTGCCAACAGCAAGCATCAAAAAGTTAGTGTGCTTCATGAATGTTAAGCAAAATGGAAATCAGAAAAAGAGTATTGCCAGTCACAAAGGAGAACATTTTAAAAATAAATATAAAAGGGTCAGTTAAAAAATCCTAATATGCAATCAAATATTAACAGAATTTCAAAATAAGCAAAACCAACAGAGCTATAGGGGAATACAGATAAAGTCATAATCAGCAACTCTCAGTGATCAACTGACACGAGCGATATTTATAAGACAGTACACTCAAAAACTGCACGATATAGATTCAGTGTAGTGCCGAGCAAAAATCTTAATTATTTTTAAACAAATTGACAAGCTCTCTCTGAAATGTAAATGGAATGTAAAGCATCGAGATATCCAGAGCAGTCATGGTAAAGAACAAGGTTGGAGGACTCCTGCTACTTGATTTCAAGATATATTGTAAACCTCCAATAATCGATACAGTGTGGCTTGACATAAAGGCAGACACATAGAGTACAGGAACATAAGGAGTGCACAGTAGACCTACGTGTAATTAAGTTTTGACAAAGGCACCAAGACAATTCAAGGGAGTAAAGAAAATCTTTTCAACAGATGGTGCTGAATACTGGATAGACATATGGAAAAATACGAATTTTGACCCCTATTTAATTCCATTCCCAGCAATTAATTTGAGATGGTTCATCAACATAAACATAAAAGCTGAACTCCTAACTTTCTAGAAGAAAATGTGAGAGAATAGCATTGCAACCTTGGAATAGGCAAAGACATTATAGAAAAGAAAAAAGAAAAGAGCTGATAAATTGTACTTCATCAGATGAAAAACTTCCGTTCATCCCAAGACAAACTCTGCAAATGAAAAGACAAGACACACGTTGTAGAAAATATGTGCATTACACCTTCCTGACAAGGGACTTGCGTTTAGAATATTTTAAGAACTAATACAAAACAATAATTAAAAGACAAAAAGACGAATTTATGGACAAAGAGGTTGAAGAGACAAGCACACAGGGACAGATATAAATGACAGTAAGCATATGAAAAATATTCTCCCAGTTATTGTTCATCAGGAAAATGCAAGTTAAAATCACAACCAAATACTATTTCTTACCCATTAAAAGAGTGACAACACAGGGCTTCCCTGGTGGCGCAGTGGTTGCGAGTCCGCCTGCCGATGCAGGGGACACGGGTTCGTGCCCCGGTCCGGGAAGATCCCACATGCCGCGGAGCGGCTGGGCCCGTGGGCCATGGCCGCTGAGCCTGCGCATCCGGAGCCTGTGCTCCGCACCGGGAGAGGCCACAGCAGTGAGAGGCCCGCGTACTGCAAAAAAAAAAAAAAAAAAAAAAGAGTGACAACACAAATGGTGGTGAGGATGTGACGCACCTGGAACACTCTGACATCGTTGGCAGAATGTAAAATGAGAAACTGGCAGTTTCTCAGAAACGTAAACATATCCTTACTGCACTCCAGAATTCTGCTTCGAGATATTTACACAGGAGAAATATGTGTCGGGACAAAAGCTTGTACACAGTTGTTATAGTAGCTTTATTCATAATGTCCGCAAACTGCAAACAACCCAAATATCCCGAAGTTTCTGAATGAACTACTGATGCACTCAGTAACGTAAATGAGTTTCAAAAATACTGTTAATGTGAGAAAGGAGACAGACATAATCTTCTAGAAGAAAACATGGAAGTTCTTACTGTATAATCTATTTAAGTTCAAGAACTTTTATAGTGATAGAAAGGATGGTGGTTCCTTAAGGGTGGGGGAGGAGTGACTGGAACGTGGCAGTTGGGAACTTTCTGGAATGATGAAAATTTCTGTATCTCCATTGGGTCGTTAGCTAAAGGGGAGTCCACATTTGTCAAAATTCGTTGAAGTGTGTAAATAAGATCTTTGCGTTTCACTGGGTATAAATGTTTCTTCAATCAAAAATATGTTTACGTGTTCAGTTGTAGATACCCTCTTAATACTTTAAAGGTCTGAATTTTGTGTGTCTTTCTCATTTAATAAAAATTATCTTTACGTGTTGCAGGTACCTGCTAATTAGCTTTCCTAGTGCCTCATTTTCATGACTGTAGACATGACACTGTCAGTAGCCTTAAGTCGGCTCTGCGTTTTGACCTTTCGTTAGAAGGCATGTTAGTGCAGAGACCATTTCTTCCATCTTGTTATGTCCATTCTCTGTAATGACCAGTTGATCACTAATAAATTTCTCTTGGACTCCTGAAAAACAGGTAATTAGACTATTTTCCTTTCAAGGTCTGACTTTCCTTTTGTTCTGCGGGTTTCTGGCTGTAGGGAATATGCACGCATAACCCCCCCTTAGAGTTTCAAAACTTCATTAGGCAAGTAGTTTGACAGAATATATATACATGGACACAGACCTGCTTAAGGAAGATGCCTGGGGTGCCTTAATGGCTTTGCAGCTTGCTAGGAAAGGGAAGCGAACTGACGATAGGGCTCAAACCAGAGCTGCTGAAGCCACACCAAGTAGAAGGCATGCTCATTAAATACCTTCCTAAAGCCAGTAATCAGCAATGCTTTTGTTTCCTGAATTTTCAAATTCACTGATGGTATTTATGCTTCCGCTTGCAGTTTTAGTTAAAGATTGGAAAGTGCTTAATTGCAAGCCTGACTTATAATAGTCTACATTTTTTGTGATATGTGGGCAAATATTTTATTTAAAAAATGTTGTGTTTATGTACTTTTGAAATAAACAGAACAGGCCCATGAAACTCTTCGATGCCTTTGGAGATACATTTATCTATTTTTATTTTTTATTTTATTTATTTATTTATCTTTTACATTTATCTATTTTTAATAGTGTGTTGATTTAAAGAGAAACTGTACAACAGGCAGCACAAAAGTGGCGAGAATTATGAAGATGACATAGAAAATTAAAGTTTGAAAATACTATTCTTATAAGCGGAGAAACTGCGATGCCACCTGCCTCCTCGACTTCTGGATGTGTTTCATACCGGAAAGGGTGGTCCCTGAAAGGGTATAAAAAGGGGGTCTCCGCTGGGGTGGAGTGAACCAACATGGCACTGGTGCTGGCTGGCTCAGAAAGTTATGTTTGTGGGACTCTAGGAAGTTGTCTAATCTTTTGGTCATTGTAACCCATGTGAATAGGACTTAGGGGAAGACAGTGGTGGCAGTGAGGGACATTCAGTCTTTTTCTGCTTTCTTTGGTGCTGTCCTTGCTGTTCTGGTTAAGATGGCGGATGTGTGGTGCTTAGTTTCAGAGAGTATGGCTTATTCAAGACCCAGAGGTAATGATGCACCGTGGGTAGAATTTCAACAAGAGGAAAAAGGTAAACCATGAATGTGGTATAAGTGAGATGCAAAAATAAACTCTGAAACTGGAACGTCCCACATATGTAATTATTTAAATGTAAGCCAATAAGAATTCCTAGATAAGTTTGGTACAAATGGCTTCAGTGACATCCGAGTTCAGTGGTTTAGACGTGCATCTGTGAGCGAGCTGGCGGAGACACTGACCTTTTAGTTTTCAGATTCTTTTTAGTGAAAAGTAGCAACACAGTAATTTAAAGCATTGGTCCAGGAATGCACTAGAATGACTCTATAATTTCAAGTATATTACTATATCTGGAAAATAAAGAGACACTGTCCTAGGACCCTTCAATACACGTCATAAAACTTCTCCTTTAATCTTTCTCCTGATATATCCCAGGCTTCACGAATGCTACAGCCACTAAAATATACATATTCATTGGAGAAGAAAGAGTCACTGTAAAATCGAGACTGTATGCCTTCCAAGCCATTGATCTGAAGTTGCTGGCGGTGAAATCTTGGCAAAATAATGTTTCTGCTGAGTTGTATATTCTGTGATATGGAGGAAAGTTGAGAGAATACACAAATGTATGTTGCGCTCACCTACAAACACAGCATCTACTTCTTTTTGGAGATGTTGGCTTTGGGGTATCCCATTATCAGGAGCTGTGGCGTTCTTTGAAGGTGTCCCTGGAATGAGAATTAGAGTTTAAGAGGCTGACCCTAAACCAGCCGAGGCTGGAGCACATTATGGGGAGCAGTTCATCAGAGGTTCCCTGAGCTCCATCCTGGTTTCTCCTCTCCTGTCCCCGGCCAGGCTCTGCAGTAGGATTTGGGGTTCCCCTCCAAGTGGCTTTTAGAGCTCTCTCTGTGTGGCACCACTGTTATTGACTCCATTGCCCGCTTTTGATGCCACCTCCTGAATTGTGGGTGAAACTTGACATCTGAGGGCCTTCAGATTCCATCCCTGTTGAGTCCCTTTTCCTCTGGAGTTGATAGATGAGGGTAACACACAGTCCTGATGGAAATACCTGGACCAGGAAGCCTGAAAGCAATTGTAGTTTTTCTTCACTTAGGATTTTACATGATTTATCAATTCAATTTTCTGTACCTGTATATTGAAAAAAAAAAAGAAAGGCTGAATTAAACACAACTTTTCTCCTAGAAGATTGAATCTGTATATTCTGCATGTGGTCATATTTATTTGTGATGCACATTCTTCCATTACAGGACTTGGGGTAGCTTACATATTTTTTCAGTGCAAGATAAGATACTTATTTATATCTGCATCCCAAATGTCTACCCAAGTTCTTGGTATATTGTAGATACTCCATAGATGTTTATTAAATCAAATTGAATCTAAAATAAAGCAAAGATTTTTAAAAAATATATTTGAAAAATTTTAAATTTTATATTGGAGTATAGTTGATTTACAATGTTGTGTTAGTTTCAGGTGTACAGCAAAGTGATTCAGTTACACACATACATATACATATATCTATTCTTTTTCAGATTCTTTTCCCACATAGGTTATTACAGAATATTGAGTAGAGTTCTCTGTGCTATACAGTAAGTCCTTGTTGATTACCTATTTTATATATAGTAGTGTGCGTATGGTAATCCCAAACTCCTAATTTATCTCCCCTCCTCCCCCACTGAGCAAAGAGGGTTTGGGGAAAGGAAGTGATCACACCAGATAACTGCAACAGAATGTTATCGTTAGACCTTTAATTTGACTCTGAGCTTCCTAAATTCAGCACACTATTCCCTTTGTAATAAATTGTTCAAGATTTCGTTTCTGACAAAACAGCACATAACCCTTACCTTGAAAGTAAAAGGAATATAAAATTTATCTAAGCAAGCTTCATGTAAAGAAGTGACGAAATATAATGGTCAGTCAGTATCCTTGACTATGTTTTCTTTCTATTTGTCTGAAAGATGATACAGAAATATTTTTAAATGAACAGTTCTCATATACCCTCTCTCAAAGGTGCATCTGTGAGCGAGGGCACAATACAGCACCGTATTTTAATGAAGGGATTCTCTGTGGACCAGAGGTAATGCTGTCTAGGAATCCTCTATTTATATTACAATTTAATAGGATAGAACTTGTACAATTTAAGTGAATGGATTCCTATTAAAGTGTCATTTTCAAATATCAGTATTCTTGGCAAGTTCCCAGCACCACTCAGTCCGTGATTCTCTAACAAGTACCTACAACCCAGCTAGTCGTTGTTTTTGACTAAAGAAACAATCCTGACATGAAGAGGCAAAGCTGGCCTTCAGTGGTGGGTGGGTTCGGAGGCTGATTTATGTTCTTAACTGGACAGAAACCAGTTCATTTCAGTACAAGATTAAGACACTTGGGAGCTTTCATAGGGGAACTATGGAAACAAATCAATAGCGTTTATCTGCACTTGGGCTATAGATCCTTGGAAATACGTTAGGTTTCATTTTAGAAAGTTTACTGGGGAACATTTTGAAATTTCCTGCAGATCTCTTTTCAGAAAACATCTTACACGAAGGACTGAAAGAGTAGCTTCCGTGTATTCCAGTGGGACAGAAATTCCTAGTTATTCCCTCATAACCCATGTATTAAAAAGCCTTTTGGTGGGTTTCCACTGCCCAAAAAACAGGAACAAATTCTTAGCATCCTTCCATAGTCAGATTCTAACTGCTTGCTGTTCTCTACCACCCTTGAACACCATGCACCCAACACCGTCTTACTGCCCACTTCCTGCCGTGAAGGACATACACCACATGCCTGTGTTTGTGCTCCAGCTGACCACGCTGGCTTGCTCAGCCTGGGCATGACCTGTGCGTCCTAGTTTTCATCTGTTTCCTCACCTAATGACCTCCTTCTCTGCTTCCCATCCTCACCCATCAATAGCTTATCAAGACGATATAACTGTTCTTCAACCAAACCTTCTCAAATCCTCCTAACTAAAATCAATCTTTCTGCTTCCTTCATGCTTCCACAGTGCCTTGGGTGGTGTCATATTCTGCCTTGAGGTGTATATTCCTGTCCACACACTAGATTGTCGGCTCCCTGAGAACAGTAATTTAATCAGCTTTCATCCTACATAGTTCAGTTAACATCATCAAGAGAGCAAGAAAGGACAAGATTTGTTTCAAGTGATTGAAAACTTGAATTTTCACACTTTGGTGCTAGAGTTGTAAATTTACAAGACTAACTGTGTTGGACCTGTACATTTGCAAATCTGCATTGAGAGGAGAGAAAATAAATGTGTTCCTTTGGTGTCCCATTGCTATAGAAAGGCCATTTCATCAATTAGGGGAACTAGACTGTATCTAAATCCATGTGACTTACTACAGTAGCTTCATATTTTTTAAAATAAGATGCCTTTCATCTACCTTTTTGTCTTTCTAGATTGAATTTGTACTTTAATGACATCGAGACTCCTAATCAACATTTCGAAGTAAAATGACTGTAATGGATTTACTCCTGTTCAATCGTAAGATTTCTGCCTCCGGATTCCATTACAATAAAATGGTTAACCTCCCCACCCACTAATCTTTCCCTTAGTTCAAACACTATTTGATGTAACAAAATTTAATACTATTTACCACTATAATTTAGTGGGACAAAATAATTACAGAATCCTTTGAGGTTTATTAATTAAAGTAGCTCCCTGAAGATATTCTTGGATTAAAAAAATAAGCTAATAATCATTAATTTATGTTTTCAACATTGTCCATTTTTATATTCATAAGAATAATCCCAACAAGAGTGTGTTATAAGTTTTAATATGCTTGTTAGGAGAATATATTTTTCCAGCATTATAAGTGTCCCTTACCTAGACAGAAAAATATTTAATCTCTTCTCTCTTCTGTTGAAAATGTGGAAGTGTTTAGAATATAGCACAGGTCCGCAGGTAATACATAAAACTTTTTTTTCATTTTTCTGACTCTCCAAATCTTTAGAATTATTAATCTTTATAAACTTTCTTTAGTTTGAAAAACACTTTCTAAAAAACCATATATGTCCTAAGAGCACATTTTGCTAGAAGATGCCTGATGTTACCTGTCAGAATTCAGTAACTTTATAGGCATAGTTTTCAAATACCAGGGAGGACAGGGTTACATTTTGTTACAACCAGTGAGTTTTATCTTCTTCCTTGTAAAAGTGGGGTTTTTTTGCTTTTGTTTTTATTTTCTGAGGGGGTGGGAATAAACCAAAATTCAAAGATAAGAAATATTCAGTTATGTTGCTTTGTTTAGATAGTCATTACCACTTTAGTCAAAATTTCATGAATGGAGAGTTTTCTTTGATGTGGGGAGAAGCTGATATTGATGAGGAAGATTTATTAGGAAAACTGAAGATACTTTTGAGGGTCATATTTGCTCAAAATATATTTAGAGAGTTAATTAAGGAAACTTTTTTCTTGCTTTCTTTTAACTAACTCTGGCTCTATGTAAAATAGAACAGAGCGCTATGAAATTAACCCAGAGAACCAGTATGCTCAGGCCGAGAGAACAGAAGTTGGTTTAATTGTGGGTAATTGAGTTGGCCAGCCTAGATCATGGATCAAGTAGAAAGCACATCTCAGGAACATTTCTAGTGAGCTTTTCAAATAGCTTTTTTCTGTGGTTATTAATTCACCTGTGCCTAGTGAATACAGGAAAAATATAAACTAACACTTGTTGGGTGCAATGTACATTGCAGTCTTTTTCTCCTCCAGTTTTTAAATCAGTTCTACAAGGAAGGTACTGATATTTACCACATCTTGTAGAGGAGATAACTAAGTCTTCTGGGGAATATGTAGCTTGTCCAAGCCAGGAAGTGGCTTAACCACTGCTCTGCATTGGTTGTTTCCTTATTGTTATGTGCATATAGGGAAGGGAAAAGACCCACATTACCCATGTCTGTCCAGATGTGCAGAAATACACAGACTGCAGATTTCTTGAGCTCAGGACCTGGAATTGTTTGCCTTTGAATCCTTAGGGGCTGGCGCCCTGTGAAGCTCATTGTAAGCGCTCAGAAAACAGGAGTGTTGCGCAAATTAAATCATGTCTCTACCCGTCTACCTGAGCTTTAGTTTTTGAACCATCTTGTTTAGTTACTGATTCCCAATTTTACTAATTTTCTATAACATTCACTTAAAATTCTCATGTTGTTCAAGTGAGACCCTTAAAGGCCCTCATAGATACTGAGTTTATAAATAAAGGGAATCACCTGGATATTCTGAAATTCATTAGTATCTTCTATCTTTTTTTTTTTCTTTGCTAGTAAGAGAGATTGTCAGACTGAGTGGAGGCCTGAGCACATTTACAAATTCTGGGATTTTAAAAGTGTGGTTGAGAAGCTGTCTAATCCTGTCCTCTTGTTTTCGAGATTAGGAAAGTGAAGGTCAAGGAAGTTACCCAAGATCAGACAGCCAGTTAGTATCAGAGACCAAATCTAGCGCTCTATTTATCATAGCACAGCCTTACTTAATCAGTGATTATATCTACATATACTAATCTCTCATTGAATTCTGTGTTTATGCATCAGTGATTTAATGAACACGGTATCTTTCAGGTACTTCGCTGGGAGGTGGCTTCATGGGTGTGTAACTCGTGCAGTTGCTCAGGGCCCCGTGCTTAGGGTCCCACACTTACTGTAACGCCAGACAATTACCATTTTTAAATTCTTAACTGTTTTTTTAACAAGGGGCCCACATTTTCATTTTGCACCGGGCCCTGAAAACTGTGTCATTGGTCCTTTCTGCTGGACCTTGGTGACACAGAGGCAAACAGACACTGTCTTCCTTTGAGAGACTCACAGTCTAACGGGGAGCTGGACATCGAAGTGCCAGGACTGCAGATGAGGGAGTAAATTAGCTTTGCCTGAAAGGAGAAAAGGAATTCCAGGAAAAAACAAAGAGTAAACAAAGGGCCATGGGAATAAGCCAATGCTGCAGTGAGCTGTGCCAGTGGGTGTGGTGAGTAAAGCAGTGGGATCCAGGAAAGAGGTCAAGAGAAGAGACCCTGGAGGATGGAAACCTGCAAGTGACAGCAATTTTCTTTCCAGGCGATGATGAGGACTGAATAAGGTCAATGGCCAGGGGACCAAGGGAGCGGGGGAGGGGTCTGGAGTTGGAATGTGCAGGGTTGATGCGCAGTTTGGAAGTACGTGCAGAGGGAGGGTCAAGGGTGACCGCAAACATTCATGCCCAAGTGCCTGGGTAGGTTAGAAATGCTTTAATTTAGAGAATAAAGAATAAATAGAGGGAAATTCTGGAAACTGGGTGTATTGGCGCTGCTATAAATTATCACGGATTTCCACTGGGTCTTCAACTTTCTCTGACTTTCCAAACTGCAGTGACTTCCGCACATTTCTCCACCTTCTTCAAACTTTCTGGGCTGTTATATCTCGTCCTCTGCCCCACCTCTCACTGTCACTAGTCCCACACTCTGACCAGGTGAGAAAACAGGAGCCATCAGATAGGCTTTCCGTCATCTCCCCGCCATCCATCAATCACTGTTCTCTCCTCTCCACCCATTAGCCCACCTTCCTAAGGCTGCCTCATCTACTCTTTTTTTTTTTAATTAAAAAAAAATTTTATTGGCATACAGTTGATTTACAACGTTGTGTTAGATTCAGGTGTACAGCAAAAGTGAATCAGTTATACGTATACATATCTCCACTCTTTTTTAGATTCTATTCCAATATAGGCCATTACAGGGTATTGAGTAGAGTTCCCTGTGCTATACAGTAGGTCCTTATTAGTTATCTATTTTATATATAGTAGGGTGTGTATGTCAGTCCCAGTCTCCCAATTTATCCCTCCCCTGCCGTTCCCCCTGGTGACCATAAGTTTGTTTTCTACATCTGTGACTCCATTTCTGTTTGTAACTCTTGACTCGTGGCTTCTTAGGTGGGCCCGTTCCCTCTCCCTTGAATTGTCTCTTTTCTACTGCATTGTTCCTCCTAATGAACACATATGCCTTTTATCTCCCATGTTAAAAAAAAAAGCACAGAGTCCTATGTTCTACCTTATAAGAATATTTTTCAGATACTCTTATACACAAGCTATTTCTACATATATTTATACCTTATCTTCACTTTATTCCAGTTTACTCTTCAACCCACACCAATACGTTTCCACCCGCGATTTTCTACTGAAATGGCTCTTGCGTAGGGCTTCCTTATTGCTAAACCTAATACTTACCTTCCATTCTTCAGCTCTCTTCACCCTTCAGTAGCATTTGCTGCACCGGGCCATTTTCCTTAAACACGCTGTTTTATTCACTTCTCTAGGGCTAATTTTCGCTTCCTTTCCTTGCAGGATTGCTACATGCAGTGTCCACATGCTGACCCCGCGGTAGGGATCCGTCCTGGGTGGCCGCCGTCTCTATTTATCTCTTGCCCAGGGCAGTTTTCACCCACTCTCCCCTCTTTACATGGCTTCTACACACCAACAGGTCCTCAGTTCATTTCTCTAGCCCGGATCTCTGTGCTCCAAATCCACATGGCCCGTTGCCGTCTTCCTCACTGGCTGCCCTGATATAAGAATTCCAGGGCTTCCCTGGTGGCGCAGCGATTGAGGGTCCGCCTGCCGATGCAGGGGACGTGGGTTCGTGCCCCGGTCCGGGAGGATCCCACATGCCGCGGAGCGGCTGGGCCCGTGAGCCATGGCCGCTAAGCCTGCGCGTCCGGAGCCTGTGCTCCGCAACGGGAGAGGCCACAACAGTGAGAGGCCCACGTACAGCAAAAAATAAATAAATAAAGAATTCCAAAGCATAGCCCTGGGTGCCCTCCTCCTTTGACCATTTTCCACCTCTGGCCCCTGTTTCCATCCAGCTGCTTATTACGGAGACCTGAGGGCCTCACACTTGCCCTCACCTCTCGTACCTGATGCATTTCCAAGTCTTTTAGGTTCTGTCCCCAAATAGCTCTTGAGTGTATTTGCTTTTCTCCATCACCAAGACCACCAGTGGGTAATGTGCTACCTGCTCTTGCTGGACCCCTGTAGTCACCTGCTCAGTAGACTGCTCTGCCTCCCCTCATTCTCCACTTGGCAGCCACGGGGATCTTTGAAGCAATAGCTCAGATCCGATTCTGACCCACCTCCGTATCGATTCTGCCAACCACTTCCCACCACCGTTAAGATGGTGAGCCCCAGTCTACAGCCCAGGCTGTCTGACCCCTGCCTCCCTCTCGAGCCTGACCTT
Source organism: Monodon monoceros (assembly GCF_005190385.1). Lineage (NCBI taxonomy): Eukaryota > Metazoa > Chordata > Mammalia > Artiodactyla > Monodontidae > Monodon > Monodon monoceros. The sequence goes on along the minus strand of NW_021703770.1, from coordinate 67,692,617 downwards.
CTGCTGCCCCGACCTCCCTCAGCTTTGCTGCAGTCACACTGGCCTTTTTTCTGTCCCCCAAAGTCCCATGCCCTTTCTACCCAGTGCCAGCCCACCTGCTGCTGCTCCTAAGTTAACTATGCAGGTGGCCATCCCTTTTCTTTTAGGAATCGGTATAATGTCAATTTTTCTAAAGACACCTTCTCTTACTTTCTAACCTGAATCTGTTCCTCCAGTTATAACTGTTATGTTTGTCCTTCATGACATTTATCATAACTTGCAGCTAGATATTTACTGAGTGTGTTGCCTGTACCTCCAAGACCTTGAGAAATCCATGTGCAAAGGGGACCATCTCTGCTTTCTCATGGCTATCTCCTATCACTCAGAGTCTCTGACACAGAGTAGGTACTCAGTAGCTTTTTGTCAAGTGAATGAATGAATGAGAAGAAGTTTAGAGATAGAAAGATAACATTTTCCCTGTATTTCTAAGACATAGCTTCCCCGCGTAAAGGAGTTAAGCCACCCACGCTCTCTGATACAGCTAAGCAACCAGTGTCCGGGTACTGACGTTCTGTTGCTAACAAGGTTGAATATGTGTTTTGGTTTGGTTGGTTCTCTCTTGTTATTAAAATATTTTTACATTGTGAAAAATGTTATGCTGTTCTATCATTGTTCACTTTTTTATGCATTTGGTTTTTTGTTTGTTTGTTTGTTTCTGGAATTAGTGAGAAAACTATGTGTAAAGAGAAAACCTCTCTTCTCTCCCACCATGGCTTTCAGAACCTCTGTGATTCTGTGGATCAGAGGTTTTAGCGTGATGGGGGCTCAGACGCGAGCACTGTCATAGGCCTATTTTACAGTAAATGGAGCCTCGACTGTGTGGTTCAGTGGCCCATGCCAGAAAGACAGCCCTGACCACAGGCTTCAAAACGCTCTTCCACTGTTGACACATCTGCTTCCCAGGGAGACTGTGTTCTGTCCTCTTGCTGGAATAAAGGCTCCTGAGAGGGAGAGCTCAGGATTGAAGTTCAGTTCCCTTGAACATTTCCCCCCTTCACAGAAAGGTTTAACTTAAATGAAATTTATTTTATCATTACACTTTTTCATGTATGGATAGGATCTGTGTTCAAGATAATTAGAGAGAAACACTTTGTGAATTTAGGAGTTGATGGTCATTCAAAAAGGAAAGCCTCTCTGTGTATTACCCCAAGTCTTTTTGCTTCCTTTATTTAACAGCCTTTTATGGCTGTGTCCATGTTTGGTGTAGTAAAAGAATTTTTTTTTTAAATTACTCCTGGAAATATAGCACCAATTGAACAATATGTCGGTGGAGAAGGCCTTGATTTTGTTGCCTTTGCCACAATTCTCCTCATTTAGAAAGAAACACTGTATTTTGTTATCAATGTTGTGGTATATTTTTAGCTAAAAACGTGCAACTTTGAATTTTAATATTGATCTAGGAGTTTTCAATTAGAAATCTGGGGAATGGGAGTGCTGTGTCCAAAATCATAATCAGAAGAAAAATCGCTTCCCTGTCGTTGGTGGGATCTGCGTGGCTAAGTGATTTTCACATCGTGTGGCGGCTGTGCCATGTTATTGCTGTTCACTGGAGGCTTCATTTGTATCATCCAGTCAGACCTGAGTTTGCATGCGTGTCGTGGGAGGGTGGTGTTTGTGTGTCTGTCAGTTGGCAGGGGTGGAGAGAATCTCTCCTGAGAGGTGGCCATGCAATAAGCATGAAAAAAAATGTTTATAATAACATGAAACATAATTGTATTATTTTAATTCAAAATAGACAAGAAGAACCCTTTTTTGGAACAGATGTATTAACAAAATTAAATTGAAGGAGAAGCAACAAATGAAATTATAATCCTACTGATATGTCACTTATCTGTGTCTGGGGAACATAATTTGATAAAGGTAGGTATGGATTGCAATGAGATTATCCAGTCAAATGGAAATGCAAAGACAGACTTCAGTCAAAAGTTTAATTTCTAATTATAAAAAATAAAAATCATGGTCAATTTTAACTTAATTGCCATCTTTAAAATATATAGTTCTAGTAATTAAAAAGAAATCAGTCATGAAACAAAAATATTACAGATGGGATAAATAAATGGAGCTTAAGAAGATCCTATTGAGCTAAAATAAGTTTTTATTGTGATTTTTAGAGTTTATCTTAAATTTTAATTTTTAACATCAGATGGGAAAAATGGCAAAACGTATTTTTCATATAAATAATTTAAAAGGTTTAGAGAATTCACAGTCAGCTAGCAAGGAACATTTTTGGTGGAGCAGAGAGGTTGCAGTGGGTCAGAAAGCTGGGCATTTTTGGTTCACTGAATTGTTACATATTCCTTAAGTGTGTACTTCCGCTTTTTCTCACTTAGATTTTGAAGTTCCCTTAATATACTAACCATTATCAAGTGCAAATTATAATGAGAAGAAGAGCATATTATAAGCAAATAAAATGTACCTATGATAGTAAACTTAATAGATATTGTGTAGGCCGACGAACAGAAGACCACCAAACCTCATAAAGAATAAAGATTTTAGTACACGAAGAGACAGGTCATTGCTTTATTTAAAAAATATTCAATGTATAAAAGTATGAATTCTCTGCAGTCTAATTCATATGTTTAATGAAATTAAAAATCTAAAGAGGAAACTCTGTAAATTCAAAGAAATTATTCTAAAGTTCATCTGAAGAAAACAGTAAACATTTTTTAAAAAATTTAAATGTGGTCTTCCCTGGTGGCGCAGTGGTTGGGAGTCCACCTGCTGATGCAGGGGACGCGGGTTTGTGCCCCGGTCCAGGAAGAGCCCACGTGCCGCGGAGGGCTGGGCCCGTGAGCCATGGCCGCTGAGCCTGCGCGTCCGGAGCCTGTGCTCCGCCGCGGGAGAGGCCACAACAGTGAGAGGCCCGCGTACCGCAAAAAAAAAAAAAAAATTTAAATGTTACTTAAGAGGAACATCTCTATAACTAGTATAGACATGCTAAAAGGCAAATTAATTTATAGAGTTTTCTGGTTTGGGCACAAAAAATAGACCTATGAAACAAAACAGTTTTCCCAGAAATATTTCTTCATACTTTAGAAGTTAACGGTTATTGAAGAAAACAGTACAAAACAATGAAGATAAGGAGAATTACTTAGTAAGTGGTATTGCAATAACTGATTAGAAATTTAGGGAAGGATGAACATAAAACCTCACCTTAAGTTGTCAGTTTCTTTAGGAGTATAATTCTCTATTTTTTAAGATTGGGAAATCACAAAGGAAAGGATCTGCGATTACATGAAGGGTAAAAACTGAGTGACAAAAACTGAAAAGGCAAGCAAAAGATTAAGGAAATATTTGCAACAATATAATGAAGGTTTTTTTAAAAAATGAGTTCATAAAATTAAAAATAGAATTGTTAAAACCCAATTAAGTAGTGCTTAAAGCTGTCCACCGTGGCATTCCTTAAAACCTGCAAATAAGACAACTATCAATCAAGGGGATACTCAAATTGTAGAATATCTTCATGATAGAAAAACAGGCAGTCTTTTAAAATAACTATAAAGAAAATTAGGTAGCCACATAGAAAAATGCTAGATGTACAGTGATAAATGAAAATGCAAGGCACAAATTGCACACGCTATTATCATAACGAGGTAAAAAGATGTCTAAAAACACAAGAAGGGAATATACACACGTTATAAAAGTTGTGTAAAGACAATGGGATGCTTTATTTTTACTCTGTTTGAAAAAAAATTTTGTTGTCATTTTACAGTTTCTAAAATTAAGAATAAGCTTAGAAAGTTTAAAAGAATTTGAAGATGTTCATGTATTCTAAAAGTAATAAGGAAAGAAAAAATCATAAAGTTTTAAAAATTATTTTTGTGTATTCTAAAAGATTTTACTGTACACAGAAATCTAATATTTCCCACTGGAATATCATGGTAAGTATCATTTTGGAATAGATAGTTCGTTATGCAAGAAAATACAAGCGATATCTTAGGAATGGGTGATGTAAGTTGTGAAATACACTTTTAGCACTGACGATAATTATTTTGATTTTCATTTGAACTAATATTCTATGATATAATATGGATTATTTTATTTAGGATTTTCTTGGAGAGTGCCATCCAGTGTATAATCTCATTATTGTAAGTGTCCCTATTAGTCCTTCTTTTTACATACGTAGCATCCTCTTCTCAGTGCCAGCTACCATGTAATACGCCTGTCTAATTATGCTCCTGTGTGAAGACCAACCCCACAATCTGCTTTTTATTTTTTTTTTGTCAACCGTCCTGTATCTTCAGTGTTCAGCTTGTCTGAATAGAAGAAAATGGTAGAAATGAACTCTAGCTCCATCTACTATGTATCTCTTTCCCCCTCGTCATGTTTCCCACAGGTCATGGGATCCTTCTGGGTGCTGGGCGATGGGGTGAGTGGCGTCTGTGGATCAAGGAGCTGGGCTGAGCTTTTTTTTGGAATACAACTTAATCCAGAAACTAAGTATGCAAGCCTAGGCCTAAATGCCAGAGTGGAAAGTCAGGGAGAGGTGAAATCCAGGAGGGAATTTGGGTAGCAGAAAGGAAGACTGAATTCAGATTAGCGAGCTTGGAGATAAGGTTATACAAAATCAAAGGGGAGGAGGAAAGGGCTAGAGGGCTCAGTCGGCAAAATAGTGAAGAAACTTCACTCATGTTTTTATTCACTTCGCAAGTGTTTTTGCCGCTTGCCTGCTCTGGGCACACCCGCGACAGGGCTGGGGTTAGAGTGATGGTACTCAAGCAGTAGCGTGTGAGAGGCAGAGAAGGGTTTCTGCTTTGAATGGACAAGCAGTTAAGTGATGTACTTTAGATGTGATGTGTGCATGTGTTCAATGGCTTTCCCTTTCGAGAAAACTTAAGACAGCACTGAAAATATACATCATGGCTTCAGGAATGGGGAAAAAGACTTCTTTACATAAATAGTAATCTGGATCTTGTAGTGCCTTGGGAGCTATATGTTGAGAATCTATATACTTTACTGACAAAATTATCATTATTTTCTGATAATGTTCAAAATACGAGAATGTGCACATTTATATATGCATTATTGTGAATAGACCTTTTCAGCTGCTGACTTTCAAGGAATTGCTTTCCCATCTCTTTCAACAGACGTTTCCAGAAAAGAAGTGGTGTGTGTCAAAAGCATAGCGTATTTTGCAATGAGAAATGCCAATCAAATAGGGAGGTGGGTGGTGATTCATGATTCTTGGGCTTGGTTACATCTGTCACCAGTGACATTATCCAAAAAAATACAGGTTGAAAGGGAAAACTTGAAATCTCAATCTCACACTGAAATACTAGGTTAAAGAGGGGAACTGGGTATTGAAATGGATAAAAGCTTTGATGTTCCACGTTAATTAGGATTTTGAGTCCTAAGGAACATGAAACTAGGCTGCTACTCTTCTTCATTTCTGGTGAGTCAGGTATTTAACATACTCCCTGGTGCACTTGGCGGATCCTGTAATTAAGAATTATGGCTTCTGGGCTTCCCTGGTGGTGCAGTGGTTGAGAGTCCGCCTGCCGATGCAGGGGACACGGGTTCGTGCCCCGGTCCGGGAAGATCCCACATGCCGCGGAGCGGCTGGGCCCGTGAGCCATGGCCGCTGAACCTGTGCGTCCGGAGCCTGTGCTCCGCAACGGGAGAGGCCACAACAGTGAGAGGCCCGTGTACCGCAAAAAAAAAAAAAAAAAAAAAAAGAATTATGGCTTCTAAAAGTGCTGCCCACTTTGATGCTGTTCTGCTGCACACCTGTGTAAGTTAGTCTGAGCTCTCTCTCTCAGAATGGTCAAGATTTATGGTTTTTCTTTTACATGTGTTAGCTATTACTCTAGGCTCTGACTAACAGTGATGACGATGGTGACAACAGTGACTATAGCCAGATTTCTGGACAGCTTATTTCTCCAGCAGGAACACCTCAGCTTTAGCCCCACTGAGAGTGGGGGGAGGACAGATGGCCAAAGACTTGCACTTTGGGAAAGTGTGTAAACTGCAGAAGAAATGCGTTTGTATTGCTCAATATAGATTTGATAAAATTAGAGCTTATCTACCATGTCTTCCAGGAAGTAAAAGTCACAAGTACACTTTAATGTAAAGATTACACTTTATGAAGGTATTTTAATGGGAGATAATATAAATTAGCAATAATGTAGTGCACATATAACAATAAAGGCTTCTATGTGCTTTAGAATTCATCTTATTGAGTTGATTCTCACAAGTCATGTGGAGTAGATCTGAAAGGCTTAACGATATTTTAGGTGAGGGAACCAAGGTGTAGGGAGTCTAAATGACTTGCTTGGAGCAGGGAACGAGACAGGAAGATCTCCATGTAGGGGGAACCAAGCTGGCATGCTGAAATCATACTAAAAAATAAAACGAAGGAAAAAGAAAAAAAGAGTATCCAGTTTTCTTTTTCTTTTTTTTTTTTTGAATTTATTTATTTATTTAATTAATTTATTTTTTCACTGCCTTGGGTCTTGGTTGCTCGCCCGGGATTTCTCTAGGTGTGGCGAGAGGGGGCTACTCTTTGTTGTGGTGCGTGGGCTTCTCATTGTGGTGGCTTCTCTTGTTGTGGAGCACGGGCTCTAGGCGCTCAGGCTTCAGTAGTTGTGGCACGCGGGCTCAGTAGTTGCAGCTCGCGGGCTCTAGAGCACAGGCTCAGTAGTTGTGGCGCATAGGCTTAGTTGCTCCACAGCATGTGGTATCTTCCCAGACCAGGGCTCAAACACGTGTCCCCTGCATTGGCAGCTGGATTCTTAACCCCTGTGCAACAAGGGAAGCCCGAGTATCCAGTTTTCATGTTACTCTATCAATTTCCCTTTTGTCTCACTAAGTCGTTAATAGAGTCTACTATTTCAGAACTGTCTCAACAGAGCCAGACATAATTAACTTAAGTGTCTTCACTTGGTCCAGAGATGTGAAGGAAGACGAGTTTAGAGGCAGTGTGGCAGCAGAAGTCACTCGGAGAACCCTACAGGGGAACACGTGTCAGGGCCTCCAGGGCTGACTGCCCTGGTCCTCACCACAGTTCTCCTTGTTGGAAACCCTGGGAGCCTTGAGTTCTTACTTTATGAAGGATGGCAAAGATATCCTTCTCCAGGGACTAACTCCACTCCTCACAGTCATCCTGGGTCTTAATCACATGCTGAGTGTTGCCAGGAACTGCCCAGGCTCTAAAGTCTTATGTTCTGTTCCCTCAACCCCAACTCCCACCACCCCTGCTTCTCAACCTCATCGAGATATCTGTGTCACATCTCTCATCGCCTTCTTTCTCTCCCAATTTATTGACTCATTTTGGAAAGTTTTCCATTCTACATTTCCTGTGAATCCAGAGTTCAACTCTTCCTTCATCCGTCATTTCAGTGCCCTTTGTCAATCTGCTATAGCTACCCTACACATCATTAACCCTGAATCAGTCTAGCCTTCCACTTGCACTCCGGTTTTGAATGATGGGAAGAAAATAACCCTGTTGTGTAGTTTGTTGCTGATACACACTTGGACTCTGCAATTTAGCTAGACCCAAACAACTTTCAGGGGAATTATTTTCTTGTTCTGAAGAGTATGCATTCTCATTTCTCAAAGTGGTTGTTCTGATTCCTAGTGAATCACTTTAAGTCCTATGTCACTAACAGCTTCTCACATACTGAATAAAAGTCAGGCCTGAACTATAGTAACAGCTCACTCTCAAACCTCCAGGTCCATCTCCATCCATAGTCCTTCTCACTCCTCTCCTGTAGGGTTGTAGTGCTGCCTCACTGTGGTTTTCAACAGCTGCTACCACAAGCTATCCTAAAAACAGCCTGAATACCACTCCTTCCTGAGTCTGAGCGTTCTCGCTTGCCTAATTAGCCTACAAGGCTTCCATGATGAATGAAAACATGTTCAAGAACTGCCCCTTGCCGTGCTCAGAATTCTCCAGCGAAGCTATTCATGGCGGCATAACTTGGCGGTGTTTCTATGTCAGGTTTGCCAAGTGGGGAAACCGAGGGCATTCATGTGGGTCACCTATTCATTAGGAAGAAAGCAGTTTCTATCCTTTGCACTAGTCTCTTCTACTCCCCTAAACCACATGGATAAAAGCAACCTTTCTTCTTACCTCAGCTGGGTTCCCAACTTCTTTTGCAGTCCTTTTTATCAAAGTGAAATCTACAGGTCGTATTTCAAAGACTAGGCATTATTTCTAGGTGCTAAGCAGAAAAGTAATTAAAGTCCATTACACAAAAGCTCTGTTTCTCTTTTGCTTCTCTTTAGAAGCTGTATCAATAACAAAGAAAACATAAACATGGATTTTAAAATATCATGTTAACCAACCGTATGCTCTGTTAGAGTAACAGAGTAGCCCAAGTTCGAGACCCTCAGGGATGTCAGTATGTCCACTGGAGGTTTGATGGAGATTTCTGGCTTTTGTCCTAGTGCCAAGTGCACAGAAAGTACTCAGTGAATATTCGCTGCCTAAAGATGTGAGTCCTGTCCTCTGCATTGTTTCAGGGGTGAGAAAAGCCAGAGGTCTCCAGAGAACATGTCACGGAGTTTATTTTCTTCTTAGTAAACAAATGCAGTAGGAGAAAATAATGATGGTCTGGTTTAATCTGATCATAATAAATTATTATTTGGGCATCTTGGTCAGAAGATTCATGTTTTGTGTTGCTCACCGTCTCTGGGGCTTCTTTTTACAAAAGTGATATTACAAAGAGGTGTGGGTTGTTAACCCCTCCCACTCTGAAGAAGCAGTGGCGTTGTGACAAGTTCATGTTGCAAATCACTTGAGCTGCCTGCCTGAACTCGAGTGGGTTGAGGGAGCGTGCAGTGAAGAAGTTTTGTGCCCTGGTCATGGTTTTGGACTCCTCAGGACTATTAAAAACAAGGCATAGAATTCAAACAGGTCAACGACAGTTGGGGAAATGTGTTCTCCGGTGGTTGATTTACTGTTTCTTTTGAAAACAGCTGTGCTCTTTGGTCACGGATTCTGTGACAATTAAAATGAAATGTGTGAAAATGTTGAATGATCCCTGGATGAGACTAGTGACCTTGGAAACGCACCACTGTGACCATGGCTCCCTGTTCCAATTTGCTGAAGTGGCCACAGGACTCTTGAAAACCAGCCAGTGACTGAGGATCCAATTTTTAGTCCACTCATTTTTTTATGAGGTTCTCCCCCCGCAAAAAAAGAAAGTGTTTGCTAACACCTAACTACACTTCCAGGGACCCAAGTGAGCTTTATCCGGACCAGATAATGCTTACTGCAGAATAGATCACCTTAAAATGAGGACCCTTTTGGAAATTGTAGCTTAATGTGGTGAAGGGACTTGCATACATAATTTGGAGGCTATGAGAAAATATAGTTGACTTATCAAAGAATAGCCTTGACAGGCACTCCCCGTGACTGCTCTCTCTTAAATTGGATATAATACATCTTAGGTTGGAATCAACTTATTTTTCAAAAGTTTTAACTTGAAAAATAAGATAATTTCAAATTCCAAATTGTTGGGATTGCAGAATCTTTTAAAGTACATATTGAAAATATTGCCTGATTAATAAAAGAAACACAGCATGTAAAACACAAAACTTAATGTTTTAATTTTAGTTACAGGATTATAAATTTATAGAATAAAAATAACCAACATATGGGCTTCCCTGGTGGCGCAGTGGTTGAGAGTCCGCCTGCCGGTGCAGGGGACACGGGTTCATGCCCTGGTCCGGGAAGATCCCACATGCCACGGAGCGGCTGGGCCCGTGAGCCATGGCCGCTGAGCCTGCGCGTCCGGAGCCTGTTGCTCCGCAACGGGAGAGGCCACAACAGTGAGAGACCTACGTACCGCAAAAAAATAAAAAGAAAAAGAAAATAACCAACATAGAATTGCAAAAGTTGTTACAATTTTAGAGGTTTAATTTTCAAGGGAGTATCTAATAATCTTTTTCTAATTTCCTATTTTTCAATAAGATTTGATTAGAGCTATCTTTTTAAGAAGCTGCCAGGAGCAGGGAAGTAGAAAATGGAACAGACTTCATCTTGTCCCCAACCAGCCGTGGGATCCTGGGCAAGTCACTGTTTTTCTATTTAAGTTGGAATAGGACAAGCATAGTCATCTACAGAAATACATCCTAGGGGATGACGTGAAAACGCATGGCTGAGGAGTTGTGTATGTGTCCAAATCCATCTGCTCAAACATGTAATCTAGCAGGAAGGAAACCAGTGCAAGAAGTTATCAGCGCTCTGCCAGTTCCCACCAGGGGACAGAGGAGGCCGTGTAGCTTGATAGAGGTCCAGATCACTTTGTTTTAATACCGTGCCAGAGAAGTTATTTTCTAATGCATAACTGAGTCTTCAAAGCTGATTCACCTAGCACAGGTGGACACTTACCACGTATTTGCTGAAATGTAACTATGCAAAGGGAATGAAGGAAGAACAAGGAATTGAGAGCCAGCAGGTATAAGAGACGAAGTCTCACTGTTGCTAAAGGACCTGGGCCCTGGGCTGATGACATAAGCACTCTGGGACTAATATTCTGGATTTAATCGTTTCACATACGAGGAGTTTAAGCGCCACTGGATGCCATAGGGAAGCATCGGCCTCTGTTCTAACTTGCCTAGGGTCACAGCATCCTGCTTTGATTGCATCCTTGGCATATGGATGTCCAGTAGGTCAGCAGAAGCTACTTATAAATCACAAGAACATCCATTCTTACGTGGCCCGAACCTTGCTTTGGGAAGTCTCAGTTATAGTGAAAGAGTGAAATATGGGAAGGAAATGCGGTTAAATCTCAAGTTCTAAGCCTCATTTGCCATGTGACTTTGGGTCAGTAAAGTGAAAAAATTATGGAGTGTTTCAAGGACCAGACCCTTTTCAGGGTCTGTAAAGGAGATAGCACATTGCCTGGTGCAGAACAGCTTTTCTGTAAACAGACTGTTCTTAGAATCGTATTTACCATATTTACCGTATCATTCACCCTTGATTATAGGAAATTTAAAGTATTTTTTTACCTTTCATTTGGCAGAAATTGGGTTTTAAAGGAGAAAATAGAATTTGAGTTAGGGCATTCCATAATGTATGCAGATATAATTTTGACAAGAGGACATTGCAAAAATTGCAACTACCTTAAAAAAACTCATCTCAGTGCAGAATACAGCTATTAATTAGAATAAACATGTACCAGTACAGCTCACAGACTGCCCACTGACTTTGTTGTTTCTTATTGACAAATTCATTCCTAGACACCACTAGTTTTTTAAGGGCAAGTTTTGACTTTCTTTCTAGAGACGATGGAAGCCAGTCCTCTTTCTCTGCATGTCCCTTAAAAATGCCTGTTGAGCATTCTGTGATTCTCCCCAGGGTCTAAGCATGATGGTGTCGCCAGGCCCACCTTCTCGGGTCCATGGGCACTAACCTGTGCATGAAAAAGAATGAAAGGCTGTTCTCCACCCACCGCCTCCATCTGGGTTCCCAAAATTTGTGGTGCTTGGATATCTTATTAGGTTTGAGGACCTTGATTCATTCTCATCCGTTGCATTGGTGAATGGGGAATTTGGCCTCTGAGCCCTGCGATCTCCCTACTCTGCTATCTAACGTCCCAGCCATTTCCCTGGGTTTGGGGGAAGCAGGTTGGAAAGCGCTCAGAGTAAGGCATCAGAGCAGAGCAGGGGATGGTGACCCTAACCCTAACCCTGCACTTTCAGTATATTCTTCTTCCCTGAGCTATTAATATCTCTCTTGGAATTTTGATTTGTAGTCAAATACTTTGATTGAACTTTCTTTTCCTTTATTAGTTTTAAACTGTTACATTGTTAAAAGATTTAGTTTATATCTGCCGTTGATTCAGTTCTGCCTGTACTTTTCCTTTGCATTTGTTAAATGTCTTACTGTTTTAAGTGCTGATAATTGTTTTCTTACTATGTGTATTACTGAATTTTAGTATTTGGGGTGAGAGCTAAATTTTATAATTTTTTTGTCAAGTTCTTTTTTTAAAATGAGCGACAATTGACGTGTAACACATCAGTCTCAGGTGTACAACATAATGATTCAGTATACGTATATATTGTGAAAAGATCACTGCAATAGGTCTAGCTAACATCCATCACCACACAGTTACCATTTTTCAAGATCTACTCTCTTAGCAACTTTAAAATATACAATATTTTTAAAAATAAATTTACGTATTTTATTTATTTTGGGGGGCGAAGGGTCTTCATGGCTGCGTGTGGGCTTTCTCTAGCTGTGGCGAGCGGGGGCTACTCTTCGCTGCGGTGCGCGGGCTTCTCATTGCGGTGGCTTCTCTTGTTGCGGAGCACGGGTGCTAGGCGCGCGGGCTTCAGTAGTTGTGGCTCGCGGGCTCAGTAGTTGTGGCTCGCGGGCTCTAGAGCGCAGGCTCAGTAGTTGTGGCGCGTGGGCTTAGCTGCTCCGCAGCATGTGGGATCTTCCCGGACCAGAGCCCGAACCTGCGTCCCCTGCGTTGGCAGGCAGACGCCCAACCACTGCGCCACCAGGGAAGCCCTACACTACAATATTGTTAACTGTAATCACCATGCTGTATATTACATCCTCAAGACTTATTTATTTTCTAAGTGGAAGTTTGTACCTTTCGGCCACCTTCAAACATCGTGAAGGAGTTTTTGAAAGGAGGACTGTTTTACTACCTCTTGCTGCACATGGCAGTGGGTAATAATTGGGTATCTCCCAGGAATTTAGAATTAATAGCAATAAAACAGCTCTGATAGTTGAACTATTAAAGCAGAATGCAATAAGAAAGAGCAGAGCTGTGAAAACCTTAATGAGATAGTTTTTCCCAGCCAGAGAAATACCTGACTGAATATATTCATATAAGGTAAAGAAAGGGGGTATCTGTGTCAATCATCAGAAGGAAGTGTGTTTATGGGGGGAGGGGAGTGGAGAGACATATTGGTCAGCAATAGAACATAGAAAAAGAAGAGTCAGAGTGTCAGAATTTTGACACTGATCAGTCAGTAGCTGATGGTTTTAGTGGAGTGATACTTTTGGCCAGAGAGCAAGGTAATAGAATTCCATGTTCAGGATGAATGACCACCGAGCTGACAGACACTGCAAACCATCCTAGACCAATGCTATCACCCTTTCAAATCCTGTAACGAACTTGCCTGCTTCTGATCCTAGCGCTCACCAAGAAATATTAACCTTAATGTTGGACACTCCATGCAGGTGTGTCCACAGGGAGAGCGTGTGCTGGTCGTGACCTCGTCAGTTCTGCCACAGTTTTATTTCTCGGTGTACGTTAGAAGAGTCAAGTTGCATCCTAATTCTACCACTTTGATTTTCGTGAGCTTGGTGGTTTGAATACCCTCCTGAGACGTGGTTTGCATTGCTGAGCCTCTCGACCTGAGGGCCTGTCCTTGCCAATCTGCTGTCCCCACCCCCAGTCGCACGAGACCTTGGGTAGCTGAACAGCTGCTTCTCCTGGTGACACACTGGCCAGCCGCATGCCATTCCATTTTAAATGCTCTCTTACCTAATCATTTTAAAAGAAACAGCTTTTTTTCCCTTATGTTTTAATTCACTCTATTCTATTAAAAATGCTGCACAAAAAGCTTTATTTTCCTGAAATTCAGTGAGATCAACAAGCCAAAATTTCATGTAGAAACATGTTCTCTCGCTGTTTCCTCTTTATCTCCTTTCTCCCCTCCCTTTCTCCCTCCCTCCCTCCCTCCCTTCCTTCCTTCCTTCCGTCTCTTTATCTCCCCTTCTTCCCTTCCTTATTTATTTTTCTTCTCTCCTCTCCTCCCTTCCACATGGAATTTTTTCTGAGCACCCCTGTGTGCCCGACACTACTAAGTACTCGGGGAGAAAAGCCCTTATAATCTTGTAGGAAAAAGAGGCACATAATCAAATATGCAGTTAAGTATATTTTTCATTTATGACACAAATTCCATTTAACTGCACATGTATGTATTAGGCTTCTCTTGCGTGCAAGCACCATTTGGGATTTTGTAGAAGAAGCAAAAAACATAAATCTTGGCCTCAAGTTGTTGTGCTATTGAACATGTAGAAAAAAAAAAAAACAAGAAAAAGTAACTCTAGGCAGAACATGGGCAATGTTATGTGAATTGTACAAAGTGTTTTCATAGGTGAGAAGAGAGCACTTGCAGCCGGAGTATTCTGGGATAAGGTGTGTGGTGTTAGGTAGTGCAGTAAGACTGCACTAACTGAATTTAAATTGGATGGAGAGGTGCATCAGGACAGCCGGGTTAAGGCAGGGCCGTGGGGAAGACAGAGTAAGGCAAACAGAGCTGGTCAGAACTGATCGAGGTGCTCAAGCTTAGGGATCAGTGTAACAGGTCAGGAGAACCTAGCGCTGAGTTAGGAGCTGTGGTCCTGAATGAACAGATGGGGAAGCTTTGGCTGGATAGTTAGGTTGACACCAGAGCCAAAGCTCGTCTCCACAGATAGCTGTGGGAGAAGCTAGTTGTTCTGAAAATTATTTAAAGAAAAGTATACTTTTTTGATATTTAATTTTTTTTCTGGAGATGAGTCCGAGTGATGTCTTCAGCTGTGCCTCAAAGGCTTGTTCACCTGACAGGCCCCTAAGCCCCCCAGCTTTCCTCGGTCTCCATGCCTGAGGACAATACGGTAACTGCAGACCTGGTGTTCGTGAGGAATGATTTGTACTTCCTTCTAAGTGGGGCACGGGGTAAGTGTGGTTGTGAAGACGGCTGAGTCACGGACTAGGGAAAGCCTTAATTTTTTTTAAATACTTGAAAATCTATCTGAGTCTGTTTCGATTTATGAGTTTTCTCATTTACAGCTTTTACATACACATATAAAGTGACAGCATTTTAAAAAATTAATTTATTTATTTTGGCTGTGTTGGGTCTTCGTTTCTGTGCGAGGGTTTTCTCTAGTTGTGGCGAGCGGGGGCCACTCTTCATCGCGGTGTGCGGGCCTCTCCCTATCACGGCCTCTCTTGCTGCGGAGCACAGGCTCCAGATGCGCAGGCTCAGTAGTTGTGGCTCACGGGCCTAGTTGCTCCGCGGCATGTGGGATCTTCCCAGACCAGGGCCCGAACCCGTGTCCCTGACATTGGCAGGCAGATTCTCAACCACTGCGCCACCAGGGAAGCCTGGAGAGCCTAAATTTTGAGTTAAGGAATTGAAAGTTAAATTCACATGGCAACGTGAAGAGTTTGAAGGTGTGTCAGAGAAGGCCATAATCAAGAGCTGTATTCTAGGAAGATTATTCTGCCAAAAGCAAATCTGGACGCAGGACACTTATGGGTATATTGCAACATCTTTGGAAGAGATATGAGAATGGTCAACTAGAGTAATTGTACTCTGCATGAAAGGTCATCCTCATGGCTTGTGGTGGAAATAAAATCAATAGAACTTGGCCATCAGTTGACTATAGGCAGCAAATGAGAAGCAAGAGTCTTGTAATTCAAAGAGCCTGAGCCTAGGTGATAAGTCAACTTCTGTAAAAAGGAAGGTCCCATTAGCAGAAGTAGGGAAATAAGCAAGTGCATGGGAGATTTGGAAATAGAAACTGCAGATCTGCTGAGAAATCTTGCATTTCACAGCTGAAAGTCTACCTGTATAGCCCATTGACAAATGGCAGGAGGTACTTCATTTACCTTCATAATAAAATAGATATTATTTTGCCTCACTCGTGGAAAAGTGAATCAATCATCTAATCAATCATCTATTGACATTTAAAAGGGCGTTGTCATTTGCTCCAGGTTATCTTGAAAGTTAGTATGATTCAGACTGGTTAGAAAACATTTTGGTGTTTTATCTAAAGAAAAAATTTTATCACTTTAAAACCCCAGATATCCATCCATTATGAAGCTGTGCTCAAGCCATATACCAAACGTTGCTTTGCTTTATAAAAATGGTGTTCATTTCTATTTGAATTTTAAAAATAATAGTATTTGCACATCTATGTCCAAATTGAAACAAATCTATTTAAGCATGATTCAAGAGGTTGCAAGAGTAACATTTAAAAGCAAAAAGATTTAAATTGCTGAAAACATGTTATTTGAGTTTCTAAATCATATATGCCTTGAAAAGCATCTTATGTTTATTAAGGAAAACTGCTCTGCCTAAATACTTCCTATTTTGATAATGTGGATACAAGTCACTTTCAGAAGCGTTTGAAAGCCAGGAGCTGCAAATCTACTTAATTCTAATTCATGGCAAAGGATGAAACCATCACTCGGTGGAGTCAGGGCATGCTTTATGAAGTTGCTAGTTAACAGGTTCTCAGTCATACTCCAAGACAAAAATCCTAGACTTGTTTGTAATATGAATGCTAGTCCTAGACCTGTAATCTCCCAAATCCTAGAGTCTGTTACCTCCAGAGAATCCAACCATGGGGCTTTAAATCCTTCAAGTTGTGTATTTGTATGATTTTTCAGTTAAATGTAGATAAGTATGATCATTCAGATTGTTTGTATTGTCTGAAACAGAAATATGTCCTGCCTCATAATTTAGCAGGAAGGTCAAGAAGTACTCTTAGTTCTTTGAAGCAGCCTCGACTGTTTATCATGAAACTTTTGACGTATTAGTAGATCCCCCAAAATTCCAAGCAGTGCTTAAGCTACAACTCTAAAACAGAATGGATATCCCTGAAACTTGTCTATATCCCACAGTTCTGCTTGGTACTATATATCTTGCATTATACCTCGATTGTCAATTAATTTCATAAACCCTGATACATGAAGAAAAATTCTAAAGGTGATATTTCTATAAAATGGAAAGTAATCATTTGTGCAATGTCAGTCTGGTGACTTAGTAGTGTAACTTGTTTGCTGTGTTTGTAAAATAAAATCGGCTCTTCTTTTTTTCAGATTACTTTCTTTATATTGTCTTAACAGAATGCCTTTGTGTAAGACAATATAAAGGGGGAAGGAAACTTTAAGTGAATGTTAAACTTAAAAAAAATGTACTTAAAGACTTAAAGAAGAGAGTAGATGGGGTTGGATTCAATTCCATATAACTAAAAGCAAAATGTTGGCTATTTTCAATAGTATTTAAATTCCACATGACCTTTCAAAGCCATTTGGTTAGGAAGAAAGCTAAAGGACAGGGAAGACACCTGTATTTAAAATATCACAAAGCAAGTTGTAGATATTAATTCTAAAATTGTGGAAAGGAGCAACTTTATATGAGGTTTAGTGTGTTTAGAAGGTATTTAGAAAGTATTTCTGTAACGTCAATATTCCTACTCTGTGGTAGATGCTAGAGCACTTGGGACTTTCTCCTTATTTTTATTATTATTTTTTATTTATTAGCTTGTAAGCTGATTAGTCTGTAAGATGCTGAGGATCAAAGTAGAAGTGGGTATTGCCATTACTTGGAGTATTTGATCAAACACTTAATAAGCACAGGAGCTGGTTCTGTTTGCCTGTTCTTAAGGCTTCTGTAATCAGATCCACACAGACCTAGAGTCGGCTCTCGTCTGAAATGGAACTAAGCTGTATGTATGAGACTCGGCATCAACCAGGTATATGACCCTTCTGCTGCAGACCTTGCTCAGAAGCTGGGGGTGGGTGTAGGCAGTGATGGTGACCCTAGGATCACTTGGAAGATTAGGTCTGTTCCCCTCAAGGCCCCGAGGACTTCAGTGGTCAATCCAGATCATAGTCAAGGCCACCCAACACCTGGACTGAGTCAGGAACAGCCACTACAGTACAGTTTCTGGGCAATGGAGAGGCTCTTTCTTGCCTCAAATTCATCTCCCTGCAGGGCTGTACCCGAAGTCTCAGCCCTTGAAGAATTATTGCTTAGATGTAGGTTTTGATAACTAATTTTAAAAACTTAATAACCAAGCCAAATAAAAATGAAGCAAAACATGTAAACATGTAGAAAATGCAGCATTTGTTTCCTGCCATTTTATATCCTAACTTTAAGGTAGAACTGACTAAAATGTGTATATTTTGGTTAGGAGCTGGGAGATGGGCAGATAAGGACGCTGAATAACAACCTGTGGGGGAGGGTAGAAAGGGGCAACGCAAACAGGTGTGTTGTGTGCACTGTGCTCAGTACTTCAAAAAGGTATTGCCTCGTTTAATCCTCACAAAAGTCAGGTATTACTAGCTTCATTTATAAGGTGAGGAAACTAGGGCCCAGAGATTTAATTAGCTTGACTAAGTTCATTCTGATAACAGGTGGCAGATCTATGCTTTCATCTCATGTCTGTCTGACTCCCAACACCATGATCATTTCAGTACCTGAGACCCCATTTGAGTGGGAGGCCAAGAAGTGGGAGAGGAGCCCCCTCCTCCAGGAGGCCGTCTGGATGACCTGCGGGCTGATGGGGCAAGGAGGCATAAATGTGGGAGCCAGGTGACCCTTCTGTCCAGGGCATTTTCCAGACTGGTTCAAACCCAAGCGAGGCTCTTGGTGTCAGTGAGCTCTTAGTTTGGTGGTTTTTTCCAGACAAGGATGTGCGTGCCAACCAGGACACATGGTGCACGAAGACTTTCAGGAGGTTCAGTTTCCAGATCCTCAACTTCCATTCAATCTTCCATAAAACTGATCGGCCTGAAATATGCCTGTGGTTGGAATGGGCTCCCTTTCCCACATCCCTCTTCTCAAATTCCATTCTCCCACTCTGCAAAATACAGGCTTACCTCTTAGCCATCCCTAATTTCAGTGTCGTGTGTGGTTCCAAGAAGTAAAAACCAGTGGAGGGTCAAAGAAAGGAACATTCAAATACTGATGTGAGTATTGACAGAAAGAAAGAACGGTAGTGACAGAAAATAAAAGTCTTAATTATAGACAGATTTTTGCAAAGAAGTAAAGTAGTTTGGAAGTTTTAAGAAAAAATGTTTATACATGAGAATGAAATTCTTTGGGGGATGTGAAATGTCATTATGAGTTCAAAGAGAGAAAGAAGCTACGTAAAATTTCTGACTCTTAAAGAAATGATTGTACATATGTGTCATAGTAGATGCTGGTGGATTCACTGTAGTATTTAGATTTGAAGGATATATTTGAAAGACTAATGTAGCAGTTTTATTTTAAAATGTAATGAATTATAGTATGGTGAAAATTACATCTTTTGCAATTATTCAATCTTTTTAGATGTTAGATACATAGAAATTTGTAAGGGTTTGAAGGAAAAAAAATTCGGGTTATATAAACAAAGAACATTGATGATCACTATAGATTCTGAGTGTCTGTGGACTGAATGAGCCATCCCCCTGAAATCTTCTTAATCATCCAGCAGGATAGAAGCAACTTTGGGAAAGAAAGAGGAGGTAAATTATGCAAGGATCCCACCCTCCCCACCTGCTTCGCCACATTCCTTTTGCACATGCACTTGAAAAGGTGGGAGATGGGAGATGTTCTGGGTTTATAAGTGCAAGAACTGTGATCTCCAAGAAACTTCTAGAAGAAATCTGAGGATTTGAAGCTGAATATTCAAATCTTCCAAATGAATTGTCTCATATTATTCTGTCTCTGATTTTCAGGAGGAGTGAATGGTTGCTAGTCGGTATAAGGAGGGATGTATGAAACTGGGTCTCTAGTGAGTAAAGAGCTGACCTGGGAACCTATTGCCTTCAAATCAGCTCCTACTGTCCCCCATCCTGTTAGCAACTATGTTTCCAGCAAAGAGACAAGAAGCACTTACTTTTCCTCTGTCTCTATGCTAAGCTAATTATGGATGTGGGCTTTAATCCGTGAAATTGTTGTGAAACACTAACGTGGGTAAACTCTCAAGTTTTTCCTATCATTGATTAAACAGATAATGGGGACTCTCCTTCAGGAAATCAGTTCTACAGATTGAATGAAGTTAACTCATGGATCCAAGTCATTTAAATAATGAGAGCTGTGTCTTTGAAATAACAATACTTTTTTTGGTAGATATTTATTTAGCCTTCAGATTTTTCTTCCCTTTATTCTGGAAGCTGGAGGAAAATGACAGTGCAGGTGTTGATGCATAACTGGCACATATAAACTTCCTGTGATGAAAGTCAGAATGTTTCTTTGGAAGCTCAAGTGCTCAGGGCATAAATGTCAGCAGTTTTGAAAAAGCTGGTATTAATTATAAGGAGCTCAAGGGGGAATAGCAGATATTACTGATGGGATTGATAGACACATGGGCTGAATTCATGAAAAGGTTTTTCTATTTGGGGGAATTTCAACCTGTTTCACTCACAGGTTCGTAAAAGCATAAAAGTTTGTCCTTTCAGAAACTGTGCTATAAGAATTCTGGCACCTTTTGTAAAAGGATATAGACATTAGCACAACTGTTCACAGTGCTGTAAGCCCACATGCAGACCACATATCAAGCTACTTATGGTTCTGAATTTCCATACTCTTTTGTTCACTTATTTATTCATTCGAAAAACGTTTGTAGGGGATACTGTGACCAAAGCCCTGGAGATACTGCTGCCAATAAGAGAAACCCCGTCTGTGGCACAGAAGAGAGACACAACAGTGTTTCCAGTTAAAAAGACCTACAATAGGGGCTTCCCTGGTGGCGCAGTGGTTGAGAGTCCGCCTGCCGATGCAGGGGACGCGGGTTCGTGCCCTGGCCTGGGAAGATCCCACATGCCGCGGAGCGGCTGGGCCCGTGAGCCATGGCCGCTGAGCCTGCGCGTCCGGAGCCTGTGCTCCGCAACGGGAGAGGCCACAACGGTGAGAGGCCCGCGTACCACAAAAAAAAAACAAACCAAAAAGACCTGTAATAAAATGTATGCATGCGTTTTTATCAGAATTGTTTCTGCTAATTGTCACTTGAGGTAAGACTGATTTTTAAGCATCCTTTAGTGGGTAAATCCACCTTCTGAAAAACTCTCTCTCAAGTTCCTATACAGGCATTCAGAACAAGGCCATGAATTAAGGGAAGATTTAAAATATTCTGCATGTAATACAACACTGAATCAAGTATATACGGCAAAAGTGGATGAAAACTTTTAATTTCTCAATTACTAGGCAAATTTTAGATGTTTCAGTATTCAATAGCACCCCAGAAAAATGCTCCTGCTGTTAAATTATTCTGCTGACCTAATCCAGTGTCACAGTCTGGCCCTGGTGGTGGTCAGTGTTGCTTGAGGGTGCCATTTTCCAGGCCTTCAGTTGGGTCTTATTGTTGAACAAGTGAAAAGGCCTCCTTTTTGCTATAATGAGAGGCCCCAAGACTTGTGAAGTGACCAGACTCCTGTCCTTGACTTTAGATTAGTGGTTCCCTGGCAACAGCCTTAACTCTATTGATAGGAAGGCACTGCTTTCTTGTGAAAGGGATCCTCCGGTCAATGATCATTACCTGGCTCCAACTGCAATGCCAGCCTGTACCATATACTTCTTCCTCTTCGGCAGGAGTAGGATCTAAGCATTCCCCCAGCCCCCAACTTGTGTTACATTAGAATCTGGAACTTTCTTTGATAGACAGTCTTTAGTTACAAAGAACCCTGTCCATTCAAGGTGCCCTGTGATGGTTGTGTCTTTTGCCAAATAACGTATTTGCCAATAATCAAAACACTGCTTCCTTTGCAGCAGATACTTTTAATACACATTTTACGCTGTATTAATGCTAGCAAACTCTTATGCGACAAGGATCTGTAGTCATGAACACTGAACCCAAAATTCTCTTGTGAAGACAACAGTCTTTGTTTCAGGAGGTTACATCTTGAGAGCCCTAGCTCGTGTAAGCTGCAGGCAGGATGATTCTCCCAGCTTGCTTTGTCTTCTCTAGCTGTCCTCAGCTTGTAGGACCTTGCTGGGGATAGACTAGCCTGGTGTTTTGTGTAAATAGATCACAGAGGAAGACAATAGATTTTTAAGACACGGGCACCGTTTAGGACACGTCCCTTTTTTCTGACAAGGAGAGTAGATCTGTTTTAGCACATGTTCTCTAAGTAACAACCCCTGCGTAACTGTTCCAACTGTTTTAAAAAGACACTAGGAGGGAAAACACTGTGGAAAATGGAATTCATAGAAAGCTTTTACATAGTCAGTTTTCCAGAGTGCTACACACGCAAATTGTGATGTGAATATAATGGCCTGAGTAGTAGTATTTTAGACATTTCTGTTACACTCATTCAGAAGACTTTCTGCCCAGGGCTCATCTATTAAATGTTTGACCTCAATTTCCAGGGTAGCCTCAGGGATTCTTCAGGATTTGTCGCAAATGCTAAGAGATGAATGATCATTAACTTTGTTGGAGTGACCCAACTATACGTAATACTTCATTGGGGTTGATTTAGCAAAGGAAGTCCTTTTTTTTTTTTTTTTTTTTTTTTTGCGGTACGCGGGCCTCTCACTGTTGTGGCCTCTCCCATCGCGGAGCACAGGCTCCGGACGCACAGGCTCTGGACGCGCAGGCTCAGCGGCCATGGCTCACGGGCCCAGCCGCTCCACGGCATGTGGGATCTTCCCGGACCAGGGCACGAACCTGTTTCACTTTCTATACGAAGAACCAGGAAACTAAGTCACACCTGCTCCTCCTTTAGTACAGCAGTCTCAGGTGATAGATACCACTGATGATCCAGTTGCTCAAGATGGAAATCTGGAAATCATTGGAAACAGTTCCTTTTTCCTTATTAGCAGCCAGATTTCATTTGTTTCTAATGCCCGAAATATTCCTTTTTAGTGTGCCCTTCCCCGGTTTACCCACTAGCGTTAAGTCAACGCTTTAGCACCTCTTCCCTCGGTTAGGTTACTGTGATGGCTTCCTAACCGTTCTGCTCCCAGGCAGACCTTCTTTAATTCTCTGTACTCCTGCTATTCACACACACACACACACACGCACGCACACACGCACACACACACACGCACACACACGCGCACACACACACACACACTCCAGGAGCATCCTCCCACCTGCTCAGACACATGCCACTGCTTCCCTATATCACTCAGGTCACAGTCCAAACTCCGGTTGGACACAAATCTCTTTGCTCACTTCTCCAGCCTCCTCTGTCCCACTCTCTCTTCCCCTTCCAAAGCCCTCTGCACAGCTCTGTTAAAGTACGGGGTGCTTTGTGCCCTTTCACACCTGCTCTCTCCTTGGACTCCCTTCCCTCCCCTCCCCAGCTAACTCCTACATGTCCAAGAAGACCCAGCTTATGTGTCACCTCTTCTTGGACACACAAGCTGGTATCTCTGACTCCCATCTATGCCAGGTCCCACCCCCCTCTACAGTAATTTGTGATTCCCATGACAGTCTCTCCTACTGGTTGGTGAAATTGAAGGCAGGAGCCGTCCCTCATGTGCTTGGTACAGTCTACACGGGATCTGGCATAAAATAGACAATAAATGAGTGTGAAATGGCTGAATGGCTAGAAAGGGCACTGCATTCAAACATTTCATTTCTTTTTCTGAAAGATGTCATTACCATCCAAAGAAGGAAGCACTGAGCATAGGAAGCCTGTGTTCTGCTTTAAGAGTTGGGAAAGCTTGAATAATTCTTTCTTATCAGCTCTAGGAAGGAGTTTGATTTTTATCCTGGATGAGCTGGAAGGTGAGTTAATGAGCATTAGGGGCAAATATCTCCCAACTGGACTTTTAACAACTAGTTTATAGCTCCAGGACCCATAGGTTATTGTGTATCTTTTGTCTTTGTTTGTGAAAGACCCATTAAACAGTGCTTTGGAAGAGTTCTTTTAGAATGATAAAAAGTCCTTTTATTTTCATGTTTAACTCTGTCTTCAGATATGATTCAGCTGATATCTTCCCTCAGAGGAGATTTCTTTGAAGTCAGGGGAACTCCCCAGCTGGATGACCTGGGCAGAAACATGCTCTGACTGATCATGATATGAATTTGAAGGGAACAATTAAGGAGTTATTTCCATTTTGATTCTAATAGGAAGCCTTTTTACTTGTATGCCTTTCAACCTGTCTTCATTCCTTCTGAAACTTCAGTGGAGCCTCATGTCAGAGCTGTTAAAAAGACTTTGAAAAGAGAATGTGTGAAATCATAAATGCTTCAGAAATAAAATATTTCCCAGTCCATTACATTCTTAACCCCTTGTTTCTGCCTAACAGACTTTGTTAAAGGTCAGTAAGAATGTTTTAACAGCATATTGCTTTAGACCTCCAGGAGAACTTAGTATTTCTCTTATACATATCCATTGTTAATAAGTGATGGGTTTGGTGTTTTCTGAGTTTATATTTTGAGTGAAAACAAAAACTCATCATCAGAAAGAATTAAACATAAACTAAATTGGAACTGAAATTTCAAAGCGTTAAGTTAAAGAGAATATACATGAATGTAATTTGGGGTGACTTTCTCAACTAGACCAATGAATAACATAACATCTGCATAATGGCTTGCAATTTACAAGGAAAATTTCCATACACTTTCCTCATTTTTCTTCATAATGATTTAGTGACATAGGCAGTAATATCCTTTCGTTCTGTATACAAGGAGACTGAAGCCTGAGAAGATGTGGTGACTTAAGGACCCCTGCTAAGCTATGAATGAGCTGCACTGTCTACCTAGGTCTGTAGTCACAAACCTCTGCTTCATCTATTTGCCATGAAGCGATGTTTCTGTTTTTTGTTTATTAGTTTCTTTATAAAAAGTTTTTCTGGTACAATTTACAAGATGGTTTTTGAAAATGCACAAGCTAATACCCCTAAAAATATTTTCAGGTTTCCCATTACACTAGTATAGAAATATGACCTTTTACTATCAACTTATCTCCTAAGAAATTAATTTTTTTATTGTATAAAAAAACTAGTTACCTGTCCCTAAAGGGTATTTCCTTCAAGCACTCACTGGCATTTTTGAATTTGTGGTTAGTTTCACCTTTTTATGACTCTACAAATTAAATGATCCTTGGCCATACATCAAAAGATTATCATGTAGTTGTTATTTATTTTTATAGCTCAGGTGAATCTGGCACCTGTTCATTATAGTGCAGGTCCCATTGGCCAAATGAATACAATCTGGAAATATGACATGCATTTTAATAATAATAAAGCAATAATTCCGCATTCTGCATAGGTGTACTGGGGGCTGCTTAAGGGAGGTTTAATGTCATTTAAGAAATACTGTGGATGCCCTTACTGAAATCCTGTGATAGTCACATTTATTTGGTCTTTTCCTGAAGCCAGGTATAAACAACCACTTTGGAAGAGCACTTACTAAGCATTAACTTGATAGATCATTTTTCTTAGCTATATGTATTATCATTCAGTAAAAACAAGCAGCAGAAACTTTCCTCCTGTTCTTAGAGTGATAGGACTTCTGAAGTCTTGATAGAGACACAAAGGTACATCATTAAATGCTTTACCTATGGCTTTGGGCTCAAGTATCATTATTTGAAAGTATTTAGAATGAGTCACTAAAAGCCATCGAAAATTTCCAAATCCCATTTTAGAGAATAATTACAGTTATCCATCACCACACTGCTGGCAAGTAATGGCATTGCCTCCTTGGGTATTTTTTAATCCCTTTTTATGGCTCTTTCTCTTCCTTAGGTGTAAGGTTTATAAGCCATTAAGTGATTTTGAAAGGCCAGGAGAACTGGAGGCCTGGGTGACTATGTCAACCCTATGACTTCAAGAATCAATATATAAAGAAGAGCATTGGCACAATATGGAAAACTAGCCTAAATATTTGGAATTTATATGTGCCGGGCCACGTGAAGCTTATTACCCCATACCGATAATATTCCAGAAGATGTGTTGTATGTTATCAGTGGTATTTGGAACAGACATGTAAATTGTACTCTATACCACCTGCCAGAGGAGGCTATATTAGTCCCCCAGGGCTGGAGTAACGAAGTGCCACAAATCAGGTATCTTAAAATAATGGAAATGCATTCTCTCACAGCTCTGGAAGCTAGAAGTCCAGAATCAATGTTGGCAAGGCCATGACCCCTCTGAAAGCTCTAAGGGAGGATTCCTTCTTTACTTTCGGTGGCTGCTGGTAATCCTTGGCATTCCTTGGCTTAAAGAGGCATCACTTCAATTTCTACCTCCATCTTCCCATAGCCTTTTCCCCTGTATGTCTGTGCTCAATTTTCCCTCTTCTTCCAAGGACACCAGTAGAGCCCACCTTAATCCAGGAGGACTTCATCTAAATTTGATGACATCTGCAAAGACCCTATTTGAAATAAGGTCAGATTCACAAGTTCTGGGAGTTAAGATTTCCACATATGTTTTGGGGAGAGACGATTCAACCCAAAACAGATACCATAGATTTCCAAACTCAGTGAGTTTGAAGGTTGAGTATGTTGAAATTATAACTGTATTTTTAGTACCAATATGAAACGTAGGTTTATTATCTGTTTCTGTATCACAAATCACCTCAAACCTGAGTGCTGTAAAACAACACCCATTTCATTATATTTCAGGATTTTGTGGTCAAAACTTAGGCAGGGTTTGGCTGGGCAGTTCTCCATGTGGCATCCGTGGTGCTCCACAGCTAGTGTCTCTGCTGGAGGGTCAAAGATGGCTTCATTCAAGCCAGAAGGCTGTGGGTTCAGGACCTTTTCACATGTTTTCTTGAGCAGAGTAGTTGGAGGTCTTACATGGTATTTTGGGGCTTCAAGAGTAAGTAACCCAAGAGACAGGAACAAGAAACTTTCAGTTTCTTAAGCGCCAGGCCCCCAGATTGGCACAGTATAGCTTCCACCATATACTATTGGTCTGTATAGTTACAGGGCGTCCTCAGCCTTAAGGGGAAAGGGGTGACTTTCTATGGAAGGACTGTTGTCCAGCTTCTGGCCATAGATTATTTATGATGCAAAGAAGCCTTTTTATCTAGTTGAAAGAGTTTATCAACACATCCTTAGAATCATAGAAGCCTTCTTTCCTGGCAGAGAGGGTCTAAGATGTATATAGCCCTTAATGTTATTAGAAGCCCTATTAGACTTGCCCTCAGATTCTTTGAACAAAGAAACACCCATGAGCTTATTTACCCCGTGTCAAGTTTTATAGGCAGTAGCCTGGTTTTAACCTTTGTCCTGAGGCTATTTCTGAGTTTGCGAGTCTATTGCTGGGCGAGACTGGGATGAGAAACAGTTTTATTTTCATACCCAGGCAGCCCTGGCTCCGTTATTCCTGTAAAGCCCCCTCACAAACTCAACAATTCCTCCTTTAGTTCATCTCTCTTCTCATATCTTACCCTCGGCAGCTAAAAGCCTGTTGGCACTTTCTCTGTTCTGCCTGTTAATCTTCTCTGCCTGGTTCACAAATTCATTCAGTTCCTTTTCTGTTTTCTTCATTATCACATGCGACACTGATGCTGACCTTTCTGCCCATACAGTAAAAGAGTTCTGTGTTCTGCAGCCTCCAATAGCGTATTTTCATTGTCCCTCAAGGCTTCGCCAGTAGTCTTTTCAAGGCTCTTGCAGCTTTTACTAACACTCTCTTTAAAAGTCTTTCTTTCCGCTAACATTCTCCTTGAAGCCCTTCCAGCTTCTGTCCACTGCCTGATTCCAAAGCCATGTCATAGGTTTTATACAATAACATCACACTTCCAGGTAATGAAGTATGTTCCAACTTTCTATTATTGCATTAAAAATTTGTCCTAAAACAAGTGGCTTAAGACAACAACCATTTTATTATACTCCATGATTTTTGTAGATTAGAAATACAGGCAGCTTGGCTGAGAGATTCTTCTGCTCTAGATGGTGTCATCCGTGGTCATTTGGAGGTGTCTGGGATGGTCTAGAATAGGGGTGAACAAACATTTTTTGTGAAGGGCCAAACAGTAAACATTTTAGGCTTTGTGGGACATATTTTATATGACAGCTACTCAACCCTGCTGCTGAGAAACTACAGGCATTATGAAAATAAATGACTGTGGTCATGTTCTAATAACATTTAATTTACAAATCAGGCATCTGCGCTGTGGGCCATAGTTTGACAACACCTGGTGTGTAATATCCAAGAAGGCTCCCTACACGGGCTTTTTATTTTCATGAAGATGGCTTGAAGGGAGGGCTCAGGAGGGCTTCTCCCCATCTCTCGGCAGTTGTAAGGCCTTTCTCCATGGTTTCTCCAGCAAGGGAGTCCAACTTCTCACGTGGAAGCTCAGGTCCTAGAGAGTGTTCCAGAGACAGGAAGTGGGAGCTTCCAGCCTCGTGAGGTTTAGGTCCAGGAAACGGGTGCCACGTCCTCATTTCTGCCACTTTCACTGGTCAGTACAATCACAGACCTCCCTTCCCAGGTTGAGGGGAAAAGACACGACCCTTAATGGATGGACAGTCTTAATAGGAAAGGGTGTCAGATATCTTGTGGCCATCTTTTTTATTAATGGAAGTATGGTTGATTTACAATGTTGTGTTAGTTTCAGGTGTACAGCAAAGTGACTTGGAAAGATGTATGTGTGTGTGTATATACATACACACACGTAATAATTTTTCAGATTCTTTTTCCATTGTAAGTTATTTTTTTATTATAGATTATTAGAAGATCTCGAATATAGTTCCATGTGTTATACAGTAAATCCTTATTGTTTATTTTATATACGGTGTTGTGTATCTGTTAATCCCATACTCCTAATTTATCCCTCTCTCCCTCCTTCCCCTTTGGTAACTGTAAGTTTGTTTTCTGTGTCTGTGAGTCTGTTTTTGCTTTGAAAGTAGGTTCATTTGTATTGTTTTTGAGAGCCCACATATAAGTGATATCATATAATATTTGTCTTTCTCTGTCTGACTTACTTACTATGATAATCTCTAGGTCCATCCATGTTGCTGCAAATGACAATATTTCACTTCTTTTTTTATGGCTAATATACCATTGTATATATATGCTACATCTTCTTTACCCATTCATCTGCTGATGGACACTTAGGTTGCTTCCATGTCTTGGCTATTGTAAATAGTGCTGCTTTTTGGGGTGCATGAATCTTTTTTGGGGTGCATGAGCTTTGGGGTGCATGAATCTTTTCAAATTAGAGTTTTTGTCTTTTCTGGATATATGCCCAGGTGAGTTGCCCACACAGCAACAAACATGAAGATGCTTGTTGTCTAAACATGATCTATTGCTGTCATTTCTCTGAAGTTTATATTAAGTTGTTCAAATTCATTTGCAGGAGTTTGGGGAAAAGGGCAGCTCTTGTTCATAGTATTCCAAGTCAAAAGAGAGAAAATGGGAAACATTAGGTTGGAGAGTTTTAGCCATATTATTTGAGGAAACTAGAAGAATTCAGGATTCAATCCAGTTACAGGAAAATAACAAAACCTCAAAAACAATGAACAGGACTAGAATGTGACGTACGTGAAGGTGTTTTATGGTTTCTGCTGAAACATAATTTTTCTCTCTAAAACCATTTCTATCAAAGATAATTACACTAATTTGTTTGCAAACTAATTCTAGTTTCAATAAAGTTGGCCTGATCATTTATATAAATGCAGCAAGAATAATGATTGATCATTGGGTTTTTTTAAATCTCCTTTGACAGAACTTTTCATAAAGAATCTTAGATTGGGACTTGTAAAAGCCTTGAAGCTAGGAAGCCAAGTCAAGACCTCAAAATTAAACTTCACTTGCAATAACCTTAGATTTGGGTAAAATCCTCTCTTCTCAAGGTTCCCCAAATATCCTGAGGTTTCTGAGTCTGCCAGGAAGTGACCTTCCTTACTCACATGATAAGGCTGCTGTGACCCTTGTGAGCAAGGTACCAAGCTGTTCTTCCAAGGGACTTTGTTGGGTCTGATTTCGGATGCAGATGGCAGTAAATGGCAACTTGCAACAAGCAGCAGTGAGCAATAGCCGGAAGCAAAATCTTAGCTCCCTGACCAAGAATCGAACCCAGGTCGCTTGGGTGGAAACCAGTATCTTAACCACTAGACCATGGGGCCAGCAACCAGAATCCACTTCCCCAGTCCTTTGTCTACCTTGAAAGGAAGAATCTGACAAGGTGACGGAAGGTATAGAAGAAAGTAAAGTGTTTCTTAGAAAAGCAGAGTACGTACAGAAAGACACAGGGGCGAACTCAAGCAAGAGAGTCACTAGAGACGCACCTTTGGGAAGTTTAAATCCTTTTTAAGGGGGCTTTCTTCCGGGTCTTTCTCTTCTTCTTGGCCAATAGTATTGTTTTGACCCCATGGCTAATTTGCCTCTGGACCATCCCCTGGGTGCGCACGCACCTCACAGTCAAGATGGATTTCATTGCCAAGGCCTCTGGGAGGAAGATAGCAAGACTTACTATGGTCTGGCATCCCCTGCCTTTTTGACCCTGTGAAGGCTTTTGCGTATGTGTAGTGTCTCCCTTGCCCCAAGGATGGGAAATAAATGATTTCCTTGATCTTTTAACAGGGTTTAGCCCCTCTCTGTCTCTGCCACAAAAGTGCCCAATGTCTGGTCATGTACCCTATTCCTGCTGCTGTTTCTTATATCTCCTGTCTAAAATTATAGACAGGAGTCCGCTCATAAATATGTATTCCTGGAGCCTGTCTCTTGCCTCAGGAAATGTAAACAAGGGGCTGGTAATGAACGTCTGGCCTGGGGCCTGGAGCTCATCTTCTTCTCACCCCAGGAGGTATGAACAGGAGGCCAGTTGTAAATGCTTAACCTGGAGCCCATCTATCTCCTGCCTCAGGTCCATAAAGCTAATCTTAGTTCCTTAGAGCTGTCTGATTATATCTGAGTCTATGCATATCATTCTCAATTATGACATTCCTATGGAAGCCATGGGAACATAAACAATGTTTCCAATTGTGTCCTGTTATAAGAACAGATTCTTATTTACCACGATAATAGGAATACTCACTCACTAAGAGTTTCCAAATTCTGGACGGATCAAGTAGGGAGAAAAGTTGTTTCATCATTGTTCACAAGGATATACTATACCAGATTTCTGTAAGTCATAGAGAGAGAGATTACAAGAACAGATTTCCTTAAATCTGGAAAAACAAAGCATTAAAGAAGCAGCAGTTTTTCAAACAAAAAAAATCATAAAAATTATAGTCATTCTCATGAATTTGTTCAATCCCATGTAATTAATTCTTCTTGATCTTAATCTTGTTAGTAATTTTATGAATCCAGTTTTTCCTTTGAGTTCTGTAAATTCTTACCCAGTTTAATGGTATGATCTTAAAGTTATCAGAAACCTGTACTTGTCAGAGTCCTTTCCATGAATCTCTGAAGATGAAACACATTTGCAAAAGAGCAGAGTAAAACAATAACTTCTGTAAATGACAAAAAGACTTAAAAATGGCCATCGTTAAAGGTCTCATGAGAGTTCATTATAATGCTACTGACGAGGAAATTTGCTTATTTCTGTAACATATGACATTTTAAGTTAATAACTAGAATTACAAGTGATAACATTATACCAGGACATATCAGATTTCTAGTAATGTTATATAATTTCTGGAGCACTAACATACAAATACAACATAAGGAAGGCTTGGTATTATTTCTTGTTTACCAGTACTTCCAATGTAATTTGACATATCAAATAAGCCTGATTAGTTTAGCATCTCTTCTTTATAAGGAGAGAGAACAAATCTTTTGAGATGTTCCAGGCACCTTATGGAAAATCCCAAAGTTAGTTCAAGGTAAAAAAAGACTTCATTTAGAATTTGGGGAAGTTTATCAGAAATATCAAAGGTTTTGGACACTTGCCTAAATAGGATCACTGATTATTATGAAGCAATACTTAGTTATCTGTTTAACCAAAGTGACAAAATATTTTAAAGGTAAATACAGGAAGTTACATAATTGTGAGCAAAAATTAGCTTTTTTAATATTGAGAAGACTCAGTTTTTTTTTAAGTAATCAAAGACCTCATAAAGACAACATGAAGCACAGGAAATTATTTTGGTAAGACACAAAATCTTTGCATCCTAGGCAGATTATTTAAGAAATAAAGAAAAATCCTTCATAATTGCTTATCAGGAATAGACTAATAGTACAATAAAACTTTGTCTTTTTAGCAGATGAAAGAAAATTATAATAACCATTCAATTTTAGCCAGTTTAATTACACAAATATTTTCTCCTGCTAAGCTAATTTGGAAAGGAAGAGACAAGGTGAAATCTTTACCTTCCTCTCTGAAGGGACATGAGCCGAGTCCTTAAATTACATCTGCAGCTAAAGACAAAAGAAGATATTGGTTGGGAGAGGGGAGGATGCTAGTTATGGAACGTTACCCGGAAAAGCACAGTAAATAATGGTAAGATTGTTATGCAGTTTTAAGTCATTGCTTTCTCTATTGAGAGTTCATCGAAATTTCCTTCTCTTCTTGGTACAGAGAAGGAGACAGGCTTACAGATGGAGATTCCCCTTATAAGTGTGAATGTCTCTTAAAAAAGAGTAACTTCTACTCAGTTTTCAGAACTTCTGTGTCTGCTGTTTCTTAAAAATAACCAGCTCAAAATAATCAATATGCCAAAGAGGCATATTTTGGGGTGGCATATTTGGGTCACCTTCACTATCCATTAAAGTATTATTTTTTTATTTAGAATTACTTTTTTAACTTTTAACTACTTTCTTATTTATCTAGAAATTGCAGCATGTATTTTGGTGCTATTAGATTACCCTTGGAACTAGTATCGGCTACAGCACGATTTCTGTGTTGTTTATTTTAGAATTCACAGGACATGCAGACAGTTCACTTGTTATCCATTAATCTGAACCTTTTAAAGACAAAGTATAAAAGTGGCAATTGGAACTTTGAAATATTTGTGTTCACTTATTAATTCAGCAGGCATTATTTTTCAAGTACTATGGGAGACCCTGTCTCTTAAAGCACATGATTTGATTTCAAATATGTTTGTAATGTTAATTTTATGACAAAAAGAAGATGATGCGAATTCCTATACCATGGCCTTCTGGGTTTGGATGGCATGTTAACAATAATGGCAAGTCTAAATGAAATTAATCCTAGAAATAATAGAACTAGTAAGTTAATCTAATCAGAATCCCTGATTTATTGACTAAGAAGCAGAAGAGGTCCTGGAGCTATCTGGTCACTCCTTCCATCAAGGTAGAGCATCCAAAGCAATTGACTTGACCTCCAGTGGATTAACTCTCCACAAAATTACCTTCACTCAAGTACAGTTCAAGAAAATACCTTTAACCTTTACCCAGAGCTTTTGCATTTTCTAAAGAATCTAACTTGATGCCTTTTAATATAAAGATACACAAGAAAAAATTCTTTCTAAAATTTAGGACCAGGAAACAAAACAAAACAAAAACCAGAAACAGCTTCCGTTGTCAAGAATTGGTGGGCTTTCCTTTAGCGATAGTGACCTATGAGATTCATCATGTTTTCCTTTTCACTTTGTGCCCAGGACCCTCAGTTAGATGCAACAGGTTAAGGAAATTTTCTCCCTTTATACTCTATGTCGTTTACTGATTGCCTGTTTAACCCTTTTTTTGGTATGCAAGTTTTTATTAAAAGCTATTAAACTGTAAGTTATTTAGAAATAAATGTTTGAAGTCAAGACTACTATTCAGGTCTTCCAACTCTCAATCCAAATTTTAATCCATTCTATCATTTTGGGGAAACCATTCATATCTGTATTTTTCCCCCTAGAGAAAAATAGTTGTTTTCAATATTTGTGTAAAAGGATGATACAAAGCAAAAGAGGTATCTGCCTCTCTACCTACTTCTATTACTGTGGCTTGAATTTCAAAATTTCAAAACTTAATAAATAACACTCCTCACAATCTCTCAACTCTGAAGCAAAAAAAAAAAAAAATGAAAGGAAGAAAGAAAGAAAAGAAAAAGAATATTTTTTGTTTGTTTTGGAAAAGTGGAAATATATTCTTTTATTGGCACTCAGAACTGTTCACCATCTTATATAAATGCCTATATATTCATAATAAAGTTTGGAACATATTTGGTTTTCTTCTGAATACAGATTATATTGACAAAGACCAATGCAGTAAAAACCTTTTAAATCAGGCTTTTCCTCTGTGACAAAAATACTTGGTTTCTTGCTTCCTGAATCCATTAATGCATTTTGACTATCACCTGGTCACATACTGCTGGACACCAGGTTGCCTTCCCTATGGGGAAGGCTGAGACTTCTACACGAAGGAACTCTCAGAGCTCTTGATGTTTCTCCTCTGGTGACTCGGAATAACAGGGCTGCTTTTTCATTGATGTACTGAATGTAAGAGAGTTATCACAGCAGCCACAGCCAGCATGGCACAGCTGCCCACACTCTTTATAATGTTCTCTGAAAATATATTAATAATGTCAAAAGTTGGGTTAGGCCATCAGTCACAGAAAGAACTGCCCTTGAGAGGTTACGATTTGCTTTCTTAGAATCCAGGGGGAGTCATGGTAGATGTTAGAAAAATGGAGCAAGGCAGACTTTAATATAACTGCTAACGTTCCAGTAATAGACCCGTGGAGGAGAAACTGAGAATATACTTGTAGAAAGCAAATCTGATGAGAAGAACTTGGAGTGGAAAATACAATTGCAGAATGTTATTTTCGATTTTATAGCTGCTATATATTCTATTTCCTTTATTATCATTATCTCAGAGTACAAATAACATTAGTTATTATTCTTAATCTTTTAGAAAATCATTTGGCAACCTGCACAAGGGTACCTAGTCCAAAGACCAACTGACTACATGCAAATTCTGGTTTTGTGACTTAACTCCTGGACTACCCTGGGCAACTTAACCTCACTTTGCCTCACCTCTTCATCTGCAAAACGGTGATAATAATAGTGCCTACTGTTTAAGATTGTTGTGAGGATTAATGGAGCTAATATTTGTAAATCACGCAGAACACTGCCAGGCATAGAGATAGCATTATTTGAATAGTTATTATTTTTGCATAACATCCTCTTTACTCAGGTGACAAATTGTTTTCGTGATAAAACATTACTCTCTCATTTATATATGTAAACCTACTATCATCATTTTTTTTTTTCTTCTGGGACCCAAGTTTTTCCAGCTCCATCTTCTGCCCTGCAAGCCAGGGCAAGCACTTGGACCCTAGCACCTCCTAGAGCATCCTCTCTCTTTTCTCCTTGACCAAAACCCAGGCAGTCCCTATACCTGTATTAGTGCTGGGTCCTTGAGCCTCTTCATACTAATACCCTACCCTCACTTTTCCACCCTATGCTATTTTCTAGAACATTGGCTTTCTATCTGCCTTAAGTTTTACTCTTTCTTTTTTTTTTTAAATTGAGATGCATATATCCCCATATGTGAAAAAAAAGTGAGATATATTTGACATATAACACTGTGTAAGTTTAAAGTGTAAAATGTGTTGATGTGATACACTTATATATGGCAGTATGATTATTCCCATAGCTTTACTTAACACCTGCATCATGTCACATAATTATCATTTTCTTTTGTGGTGAGAACATTTAAGGTCTAGTCTTTAGCAACCTTCAGGTATATAATACAGTATGGGTAACTTGTCACAATGCTGTGCATTAGATTCACAGAATTTATTCATTTTCAAACTGCTCTTTGACCAACATCTCCTCAATTTCCCCACCCCTCCAGCCCCTGGTAACCACCATTCTACTCTCTCTTTATGCAAGTTCATTTTTTTTTTTAAGATTACACATACAAGTGATATCATACAGGATTTATCTTTCTCCATCTGACCTATCTCGCTCAGCATACTGCCCTCAAGGTCCATCCATGTTGTTGCAAATGGCAAGATTTCCTTCTTTCTCATGGCAATATTCCATTGTACCACTGATGGATATTTAAGTTATGTCCATATCTTGAATATTGTGAATGATGTTGTAATAAATATGGGAGTGCAGATACTCTTCAATATTCTGTTTTCAGTTCCTTTGGATACATACCCAGAATTTGGATTGTTAGATCATATGGTACTTCTATTTTTAATTTTTTTGAGGAAGCTCTATACTGTTTTCCATAGTGATTGCACTAATTTACATTCACCCTGACAATGCACAAGGGCTTCATTTTCTCCACATCCTCGCTGACACCTACCTCTTGTTTTCTTGATCACAGTTATTCTAACAGGTGTGAGGTGACATTTCATTGTGGTTTTGATTTGCATTTCTCTTATAATTAGTGATGTTGAACATCTTTTCATGTACCTGTTGACCATCTGTATGTCTTGTTTTGAAAAATGTCTGTTTGGTTCCTCTGCCCATTTTTTCATTGATTTTTTTTTTTATTATTGAGTTGTATGAGTTCTTTATGTGTTTTGGATTTGAACATTCCCTCAGATATATGGTTTACAAATATGTGGTTAGCAAATATTTTCTCCCATTTTGTAGGTTGCTTTTTCATTTTGTTGATTGTTTCATTTCTTGGGCAGAAGCTTTTTAGTTTGTTAGTCACACTTGTTGATTATTGCTTTTGTTGATTGTGCTTTTGGTGTCATATTCAAAAAATTATTGCCAAGACCAATGTTAAGGAGATTTTTCCCTTGTTTTACTTCTAGGAGTTTTATGGTTTCAGGTCTTATATTTATGTCTTTAATCTATTTTGAGTTGATTTGTGTAACTGGTGTAAGATGAGGATCCAGTTTTATTGTTTTGCATGTGATTATCTAGTTTTCCCAACACCATTTATTGAAGACAGTAGCCTTTCCTTGTTGAATACTTTTGGCTTCCTTGTCAAAATATTAGTTTATATATGTGAGGGTTTATTTCTGACCTCTTGGTCCTATTCCATTCGTTTGCATGTCTGTTTTTAATACCATACTGGCTGGATTATTATAGTTATTAAACTATAGTAATATAGTTTGAAATTAAGAAGTTTGATGCCCCAAGCTTTATTCTTTTTTCTCAGGATTACTTTGGCTATACAGATTTTAGGAAAGTTTTTCTATTTCTGTGAAAAATGCTATTCAAACTTTGAGAGGGATTGCACTGAATTTGTAGACAACTTTGTGTAGTATGGATATTTTTAAAAATTAAGTCTTTCAACCCATGAAAGTGAGATGTCTTTGCATGTGTTTGTGTCTTCTTCAATATTTTTCATCAAAGAATTATAGTTTTCAATGTACATATCTTTTATCTCCTTGGTTAAATTCATTCTTAAGTATTTTATTGTTTTCTTTCTTTTAGTTTTATTGAGATACAGTTGACATATAACAGCATTCAATATTTATGATGCTACTGTAAAAGGGTTTATTTTCTTTATTTCTTTTTCAGATATTTTATTGTTAGTATCTAGAAACACAACTGACTTCTGTATGTTAACTTTATGTCCTGCGATGTTACTGAATTTGTTTACTAGTTCTAATAGATTTTTAGTGGAGTCTTTAGGATTTTCTGTATATAAGATCACATCATATGCAAACAGACAATTTTACTTCTTCCTTTACAAACTGGATACCCTTTATTTCTTTTTCTTGCCTAATTGCTCTGACTAGGACTTCCAATACTATGTTGAATAAAAATGGTGAGAGTGGACACCCTTCCCTTGTTCCCTATCTTAGAGGAAAAGCTCTGAACCTTTCACTGTTGAGAATGATGTACCCTTGTCATATCTAGCCTTTATTATGTTGGGATATGTTCCTTCTATATGAAACTTGTTGAGAGCTTTTATCATGATAGTATGTTTAATTTCGTCAAATGCCTTTTATGCATCTATTGAGATGATTGTGATTTTCATCTTTTATTCTATTAATGTGGGATATCACATTGATAGATTTTTGCATGCTGGAACATCCTTGCATCCCAGGAATAAACTTCACTTGATCATGGTGTATGATTCTTTTAATGTGCTATTGAATTTGATTTGCTAGTATATTTTTAGAATTTTTGCCTCTCTATTTATCAGGGATATTGCCTGTGGTTTTCTTTTCTTGTAGTGTCCTTATCTGGCTTTGG
Organism: Monodon monoceros; assembly: GCF_005190385.1. Classification (NCBI taxonomy): domain Eukaryota; kingdom Metazoa; phylum Chordata; class Mammalia; order Artiodactyla; family Monodontidae; genus Monodon; species Monodon monoceros. The sequence continues at coordinate 67,654,932 of NW_021703770.1, read as the reverse complement.
TATTGGCATGATGCTGACCTCATAAAATGAATTTAGGAATGTTCCTTCCTTTTCAGTCTTTTAAAGGAATTTGAAAAGGATTGGCATTCTTCTTTAAATGCTTGGTTAAATTCACCTGTGAAACCATCTGGACCAGGTTTTTTTTTGTTGTTGTTGGAAGGTTTTTGATTACTGATTCAATCTCCTTCCTTGGTATTGGACTGTTGGGATTTCTGTTTCTTCATGATTCGGTCTTGGAAGGTTGCATGTGTTCAAGAATTTCTCCATTTCTTCTAGGTCATCCAATTTGTTGGCAAATAATTTTTCATAGTATTCTGTTTTGATCCTTTGTTATTTCTGTGGTATCAGTTGTTATGTCTCCTCTTTCATTTTATTTATTTGAGTCTTTTCTTAGCTAGTCTAACTAAATGTTTGTCAATTTTATTTATTTAAAAAAAAAAAACAACCAGCCCTTAGTTTTGTTGATCTTTTCTATTGTTTTACTGAATTTTATTTCATTTATTTCCACTCTGATCTATATTATTTCCTCCCTTCTGCTAATTTTGGGCTTAGTGGGGTTTTTTTCTTTCTGGTTCCTTGGGATATAAAATAGGGTTGTTTATTTGAGATCTTTCTTTTTTATTAATACATGCATTTATTGCTATAAACTTCCCTCTAAAAACTGCTTTTGCAACATCCCATAGGTTTTGGTTTGTTGTGTTTCTAGTTTTATTCTTTTCAAGAAATACATTGATTTTCTTTTTTTTTTTTTTTTTTTTTTTGCGGTACGCGGGCCTCTCACCGCTGTGGCCTCTCCCGTTGCGGAGCACAGGCATCAGACGCGCAGGCTCAGCGGCCATGGTTCACGGGCCCAGCCGCTCCGCGGCACGTGGGATCTTCCCAGACCGGGGCACGAACCCGTGTCCCCTGCGTCGGCAGGCGGACTCTCAACCACTGAGCCACCAGGGAAGCCCCATTGATTTTCTTTTTGATTACTTCTTGACCCATTGGTTTTCAGGAGTGTATTGTTTAGTTTCCACATATGCATATGTTTTCCAGCTTTCCTCTGGTTAATTTTTAGTTTCATACCAGTGTGGCTGGAAATGATACTTGGTATGATTTCGGCCTTCTTATTTTTGCCAAGACTTGTTTGGTGGCCTATTGTATGATCTGTTTTAGAGAATGTTCCTTGTGGACTTGAGAAGGTTGTGTGTTCTGTTGCCGGTGGTTTGAATGTTCTGTAGGTCTGTTAGGTCGATTTTGTCTAAAGCATGGTTCAAGTCCAACATTGTCTTGCTGGTTTTCTGTCTGGATGATCTATCCAATGCTGAAAGGGGTATTGAAGTCCGTTTCTATTATTGTGGTGCTGTCTCTTTGTCCCTTCAGCTCTGTTAGTATATGCTTACCATATTTAAGTCCTCCAACCTGAGTGTTTATATATTTACAATTGTTATATCTTCTTAATGACTTGACCCCTTTATCATTCCATAATGACCTTCTTTTCTTGTGTTACCATTTTTGACTTAAAGTCTTTTTTTGTCTGATATAAGTATAGCTATCCCCGCTCTTTTTTGGTTTCCATTTGCATGGAATACCTTTTTCCATCCATCTACTTTGAGCCTCAGTGTTTCCTTAAAGCTGAAGTGAGTCTCTTGTAGGCAACATATACTTGGGTCTGGTTGTTTTTTTTGTTTTGTTTTGAATCTATCCAGCCACTCTGTGACTTTTGATGGGAAAATTCATTCCATTTACATTTAGAGTAATTATTGATATGTAAGGACTTACTAATGCCATCTTCTTAGTTGCTTTCTGGCTGCTTTGTAGTTTCATTCTTTCTTGCTGCATACCTTTGTGGATTGGTGATTTTTCGTGATTGCACGCTCTGATTCTCTTTCCTTTATCTTTTCACAAAACTTCTGTTATTAGTCTGTTGTCACATAAGACAGTTCCTTGTTTAACAAATGTTTAAAAACCTATACTTAGTGTACTGAGTGTAGAAACTAGCCTTTTGAAAGTGAGTGCAAAATTGCTGTAGTAGAGTTCACATTTTGATTCTTTAGAGATGATCACAGGAGTCATTATGGACAATGTATAATTAGTACCCAAGTGTTGCTTAATGTATTTAAAGTCAATGTTACTAACATTAGGTAATTTTATCAAAAAGTTGAAGATAAGAAAAATCTTGAAAAGGTTTTACATCTTGACATGAAAGTATGGATTGATTGTTGTGATTCAGAAATAAATTTGACAGCCAGGCTGTGTGTAGTAATGGCTTCTGGGGTGTTGTAGTCCTTGAGTTGGATCTTGATGGACTCCCCTAAAAACCAAGTAAAGCACTTTTTGAGATGAATTTATAAGCACATTAAATATCAAGGAGACCAATCTCTTTGACTCCTACTTAGAACAGTTGATGTAAATGGCAAATTTATTGTACGTAAGCACATTATGTACTTATGAACATTATGTACATATATTATACATAAGTGCATAAGTGTGCACTATCTTTCTAGATGTCTGTATTTTGAATTATTGTTATCACAACAATGCTCATGCTTGTGGTATTTTTAAGTTCTCTACACAAGGTGGAAGAACCATCAAAAGGCGTTTTAAAATGAGAACATTAGATCACTCTCTGTGTCGGAATTATTTTCAGCTAGAAAGTTTAGCATTTATATGTAGGCTTTTAATAGAGAACGGTGCATTGTATTTTCTCTCCTCTATACTTTGCTTTTCTTTTGACTTAGCAGTGGGAAGGGGTGAACTGTATCATCTAATAAGTACTTTATAGTTCTAATTGCTGTATTTTTTTTATCCTGCAACTCAGTTGCCTGTATGTGTTGACTAAGGTCAGTTTTCCAGTTTGCTAAACAGGTAGTAAGCTGTTAAAACTAAAAAATTTGGAATTGCGTAGTGTACCATATGAGGCAATAAAATAAGAAATTTCAGTGATTTTTAAACCTTATTCAGCTCTTAAACTAACTTTTAAACTAATTTGCAATAAAATGATCTTGGATATATTTAATCATATGTACATTCCAAAGGCTTTAAAATTATATACATACAGAATAAGTGAGTGAGTCTTGTGAAATGTGATTAGTTCTCTTATTTTGAAGGTCGAAAATTAACCCCCAAAGCTTTAGAAGGTAAGGAAATGGGGCTTCCCTGGTGGCGCAGTGGTTGAGAGTCCGCCTGCCGATGCAGGGGACGCAGGTTCGTGCCCCCGTCCGGGAGGATCCCACATGCCGCGGAGCGGCTGGGCCCGTGAGCCATGGCCGCTGAGCCTGCGCGTCCGGAGCCTGTGCTCCGCAGCGGGAGAGGCCGCAGCAGTGAGAGGCCCGCGTACCGCAAAAAAAAAAAAAAAAAAGAAGGTAAGGAAATGGCAAAACTTGACTATGGCTGAGTCTGCCAGAGGCTTCTACTTTGATGTAACAGGAGCTAGGCTCTCTACATGCCCCCAGAAAGGTGGATGTGAGTCATGTTATGCTATGTTAGCAGATCACTGCAGAATCATCAGGGCCCTTGTAGACCATAAGACTTAGACTGAGTTTTCCATGATTCAGGGAAATCATGGGGTATAATAGTTCAATGACCATTTACTCAGTATTTTTAATGGGCACAATAACTGTACAAGTAGCCTTATTCTAGGAATAAATGAATGATATCACATCCCCAGTTTACTTTTCATTTATTATGGTCAAGCTAAGAAAACTAATGACGAGTGATAATCAGGAGAACTGAGGACCTTTAGAGAAGTGAATGAGTGGATGATAGCATCCAGTCCTGAAGAACCAGCACAGATATCTGCCATGGACAGATATAGTTACATGTGATGCTTTCCAATATAAACGCTAAGCTAGTTCTGGAGAGTAGAGTAGTAATGGAGGATTTTAATATGAAGATTTCTCCTGTAAATTCAGTTCACTAAAAGCAGAGTACTTGGCTTGTCTGTGTCCTGCATAACTTAAAATTGCATTTCTATGAAAGAAGATAGGAGCTTTTGTTGAATTAATTCTATCCAAAGAGGAAAATGTATTGGAGCTTTAGATCTTGTGGGAACTTCAGGAGCCCATGATGCTATTAACTTAGAAGTCACAGTGGAGAGAAATATAAATGTTGGACATCTCCAGATCTGAAGCTTACCTTTTCTAAAAAAGATAGTAGAAAAGTTTATAAAAAGAGATTCATTCCCATGTTCAAAGATTCTAAAAAGACAGATTATCTGGGAATGGTAAGAGACTTTCAAAATGCAAATCCTGACTGTACACTTACAGGTGATCCTAATGAAGATCAAAGAGTAAAAATTTCAGTGGGAATATAACTAGAACCCTGTTAAATAAACCTTTTGAAAGGAGATGCACATAAAAAAATATCAAAGGAGAGGTGCATAAATAACTAAATTCGGATTCTGAAAAAGAAAGAGGAATAAACATGTAAATATAATGGCAGACGATCTAAAGCCTACAATGGTGGGATGTTTTGAAAAATGTTCAAAAACTTAAGAAGTATTTTTGCAAAGCTTGTTGGAACAATAATAACAAGAAGGATGTGATAGGTCCATTCCTGGGTAGATAAGTATGAGGCTACAGGATGACACCGAGAAAGCAAGAAGCACTTACTCTTCATTTCTTCCTGTTGTTCAAGTAAGAGAATGAACTTTAAATTGGAAGAAAGAGACTCTTCATCGTTCCCATAGAGGATCAGACGGTGAGAAAGCGTTTGGTTGTTTAAGTCAAATCTCAAACAGAAGAATTGTTAGTTCTTAAAAGGGTTTGAAGATATGATTTTAGATTCACTGTCAGTATTTTTTTTTTAGAAACTTTCGACTACAAACATACTAGGCTGCCAGAGATAGACAATTTTGATCCTAATTTCCAAAACTGAGGAAAAGATAAATTCAAGCAACTGTGGATTATTATACTATTAATCTCCAACACAGGGCTAATGTCATGGAACAGAAGATGACTACTTTTAAAAGAATGTAGTAATCACTAGGACACCTCATGGGTTCACTAAAACCAAGTCATCCAACTTAAACTATTTTCTCTTTTTTGTAAGGCTGCTCACCCCAGAAAGCATGCGTATCATATTTGAAGATGACACAGTCTTTTAGGCATTGCAGATAAATTTAGTGACATTACTAAAATTGAAAAGTATTTCTGTTGGCTTGCATGATGGGAAGAAACAGGCAAGATAATATACATATATAAATCAACCGCCCGAGCATAGAATGGGGGAATATATATTTAACAACGTTAATGTGCGAATAGTCAGAGGTTTCAGTTGCTCACAGTTGCTCACAGTTTGTATGGGAACCAGTTGTGTCTCTGGCTTCTAAAAATAGGTAACACAATCTTTGATTGCTCTACAGGCCTGCAGTGCTGAGATTAACAAAACTCTCCACCGAGCATTACTCATCTGTAGGATCCAGCTTTTAAGATAAGCCCTAATAGACGAGAATGTCCTCACTTGAGGATACTGGAAACCATGTTGTACGACAAACTTCTGAAGTAGTTGGAGATATTAGTCTGGAAACGATTAAGCATGATGATTGTATTCAAGTACATGAAAAATAAATGTATTTACTCTTTGCTCATCCAAGAAGTAGAACTGACCAAGAAATATGAGCTAAATCCCATGCATCCCATTCAACAGGGACAAGAAGTGTCCCTGTTACATCTGGATTTTAGATAAGTCCCTTCTGTTGTCGGATTTTTCAGTTTTAGTCTAGCAGAAGTGATGGCTACGTAATCCTTGAGCAAGCTATTACAGAAACACACCTGAACTAGAATAGGTAATTCTAGTAGTAATCACTTTATATGTAACTCTGTATGGACAAAGAAAGAGTCTGAGTATTCCCTGAGCCTCATAAGATTTCTCAAAACTTCTCATTTTATTTCTTAAAATACGTCATTGTATTTTTTGCCATGCTTTTTTGTGCAAATGAAGCTACGTGCACAAGGTGGTGTCTCCAAATTACCTGGAGGGTCCAGGTGTCTTCGTGTGGAGGTGCAGCAATGGAATTTTTAAATACTTGATACCACTGGGAAGTGTTGGAGCAAAGCGGCTCTGCTTTAGAGAGGCAAGGAGTTGAGACTCCTGACTTTGGAGCAGGAAATGAATTCAGTGAAGTTAAAGCCTAGGTTTGGGCAAAAACCTAACTAGACAGAAAAGATTAGAACTGGGTATGGATGTTAGAGAAGACAGACTGCAGTTTGTTCAATTGGTAGAAAGCAGGATATGCTTAGTGGATAAAGCTGGCTCTAAACATAAGACTTAGGTAAAGTTGGGGAAGAGATAAAGCTTTAGGAAAAGTGTGATTGGAGAAGCAGAGATTGAAACTTGATGTGGGTACGAACACTGAAGCCACATATGTGATTGGGACAGTCCTGGGTCCCAGGAGGATCAAATACATGAGAAAACTAGCAGGATGTATCTTGGAGAAGAAGCAGGTCCGGGTCAGCTACCAGCTTATGGAAGTCCCTGCACGTGATGTGAATGTCTCCTTGAAGGCAAGTTCCATCCAGAAGACAACTGTTCAATTCACCCTAGTTCCAAAGAGTCAACCTACATATATCAGGGTCTTCTCTGGCTAGATCCCTGTCCCATACCCACCTCCCACTTCTCCCAGGATCTGAAGATGCACTCACCCTCAACGTTCTTACTCCTTTGAGGTTTGGAGTTGTGTGCTGGAAAGGGGTCCACTTTTCCGGACAAATTATTATTTACATTTAATTTTGGTGGTCCAGAATATGTCGCCTTATGGAACTCTTGTACCTGGCTGGTAGGAATGTGAAATGGTTTGGCAGCTGTGAAAAGCAATATGTTGGTTACTCAGAAAAATTAAACATAGAATCGCCATATAGCAATTCCAAAAGGATTGAAGGAATTGAAAGTGAGGTCTCCAAGACATACTTGCACACCTATGTTCATGGCAGCATTATTCATGATAGCCAAGAAGTAGAAACAATCCATAGGTCCTCTGACAGAGGGATGGATAAACAAAATGTGGCATATACATACAATGGGATATTACTAAATTTTCCTTAAAAAGGAATAAAATTCTGACACAGGCTGCAAAACGGATGAACCTGAAAACATTATGCTGAATGAAATTAGCCATGCACGAAAGGACAAATACTATATGATGTGACTTATATGAGGTACCTAGAACAGTCAAATTCACAGAGACAGAAAGAAAAATGGGGTTTTGCAGAGGCAGGGGGAGAGAGGAGAATGGGAAGTTGTTGTTTACTGGGTGCAGAGTTTCAGTTTGGGAAGTTGAAAAGGTTCTAGAGATGGACAGTGGTGATAGTTGCATGACAGTGTGAATGTACTTAATGCCACTGGTCTGTACACTTAAAAATGGTTAAAATGGTAAATTTTATGTCATATACATTTTGTTTGTTTTTTTAAAAGACTTTATTTCTTTTAGAGCAGTTTTAGATTTGCAACAAAATTGTAATGTTGTAAATCTAAAGTTGCTCTAAAAGACCAGCACCCACACATTCATAGCCTCACCCACTATCAACATGACTCACCAGAATGGTATGTTTTTTTTTACCAAGGATAAACTTACACTAACATATCATAATCACTCGGAGTCTGTGGTTTACTTTAGGGTTCACTCTTGGCATTGTACATTCTATGGGTTTGGACAAATGTATAATGGCCTGTATCTATCATTTTAATATCATACAGAGTGTTTATGCCCTAAAATTCCTCTGTGCTCTGCCTGTTCATCTCTTCCCCCACCGGCCCAGCAACCACTGATCTTTTTATTGTCTCCATAGTTCTAATTTTTCCAGAATGTCGTAGAGTGAGAAGCATATGTATATACCTTATCAGATTGGGTTTTTCACTTAATAATTTGCATTTAAAGTTCCTCCATGTCTTCTCATGGTTTGATAGCTCATTTATTTTTAGCACTGAATATGTCATTATATTTTAATCATCATAAAAATATCAAAATATGTTACCGTAGAGAGTAATAAGCTTTTTCATCACTGAAGGTGATCACGCAGAGGCATTTGAGAAGTATCATAGAGCTAGAGAGACTGGAGGTGGAACCCTGACTCAGTGACACTTACTAGCTGTGTCACTTTGGGCAAATTATCACTTCCCCATCCTCAGGTGTCTGATTTATAGAATGTAAATCATAGTTCTTAAATCGAAGAGATGTTAGAACAACCAAGTAATATGAAAAATATGAAATTGCCCAGAACAGTTTTTGTGGTTTACCAAATGCCCATTACATGTCAATTTCTGTTGAAAAGTACCTTTCAACCCTTTAGAATTTATGATTCCGAGAGGAAGTATCATCACCGAAAAGTAATTTATTTTGTAATAAACTTATATAAAGTGATTTATGTAAAGATATATTTATTTTGAGATACTATGCAGGAGTCCTGGGCAACCATGGAAGAAGCAGGGCTGTAGAAGTAGCATTCCGGGATGGAGACAGAGAACTCCCTCCCGGGCTGGGTCAGTACAAGTTACGGATGAATCAATAGGGATGAAGCTGCTGGGTTGGTCAAAGACCAGGTATGAAGGCTGGTAACGCTTACCAGGCAGGGAGATTGACGGAAACCAAAGTTTCAGGAAGAGTGGGAGAGAGGACATCTTGGGAACACAGAATTATGCTGCTGGAACAAGTCAGACTTCTACCAGAGCAGGGATTTTTAGAGAAGTCAGGTAAAGGTGGGGCTGTAGGTGCTGAGGGGCCTCGATTTCAACCCTCATGCGACTGAGCTTCACCTCTTCTTTCTTGTCTGCCTGCCTGGGCGGTGAGCATCTGCTCTTCTCTCACTGCTCTCATCAAGATGTCCTCTAAAGCTTTTCCAACAACCCCTGATAGAAATGACAACTGGCTTCTGTATTCTACACACATTCGTCCCATAGCACATGGAACATTATATTCACCTACACTGATTCCGACCTATTAAACTTAAAGGGCTTGTAGGGCAGTGTCTCCCCTGCCTCCCCAGGAGTTATGGAGTAAATGGATGCGGTACCAAAGATGAGCAGAAAAGGAGGCTGAAAAATGGGCGAGCCAGTCAGATGCTCTGGAGGAGTCTTGAGGGAAAAGAATTAAGCTGAACAGCATCCTCTTAAAGGGCCTTACTTCTCCCAACATTAAAGATAACTGACATTTGATCTAGATCTTGAAGAAGCAGGTAGGAAACAGTTGCTTCTTGTTTCTGGAGATGACTTTACACCCTCCGCACCTCAACTGAGCACCCGACCGCCGCGAGGACATGGCTTGTCACGTTCACAGTGATCCCTGCTCTTCTCCCTTCTGCACTACAGATCCCTCGGGTCCACGAAGACACCATTCATCTTTGTAACCCTCCACTACCTTCCTTCCTAGGCACTGGTTCCCAAGACATAGGCACCACATTAATAATTGTGGAGTGAATAAATTAATGATCAAAATCTCAACGATTCAGCCTTTACAAACACCCCCTGCATAATAATAACCCTATTCCAGCTTCGGAGACCCAGACTTACCCTTCTCAGTACAGTCAGGCAGGTTGATGACTTAGGGGTCTGTACCAACAGGAAGAATGAGCTCATCTGCCTTCTTATTGCTTGATCAGCAATCAAATCACATCGACAGCCTAATCCCCGGATGTAGTGTAGTCTGTGCCTTTAAGAGTAAAGCCTCCAAAGCCTCAGTGTGCAGTTCAACCTCAGGTAGGCCTGTGGCATCAGTTTAAGAATCGGTGACAAGGGCTAATTGTGTCTCAGGCGAACCTTTGCCCGCTTTACAAAAGTTAAAAAAAAAAAAAAGAAAAGTCTTCCCTAAGACAGGGTTAGTTTAAGTCTAGTTTAATAGTTTCCATGTGCATTCTTAGTACGAAATATTAGCTCAGGGATTTTAATGCAATTAGAATTTAAATTCTACTTTCTGCAAAGAAATGAGTTTTCATTAACACTACTGATCTGAAATGGGTTCAGAAATCCCTAGGCTGCCAAAGCATGTGTTTGATGCATAGCCTGGATTCTCCTCAGTTTGCATACTTGTATTTCTTCATTCAATACCCATGTATTCATTCATTCAGCTATTATTCAGAAAATTTTAACGTATGAATGGTGTATTATCTCTTTTCTAAGGACATTGAAGCTATAAGAGATACCACCAGATTATAGACTCTTCTGTTTTACTGGACGCTTTATAATGGCATTAGTCATATTTTGTTCATTTTTATATCATAAAATCTATTTCAGTGCCTGGCACATAGTAGGAACTCAATAATCATTTATTAATGCGTGAACAAGTTTCCTGCTCTTATAGAGAAATTTTTGTCAGACATGAATGAATACTTTTTCTTATCAAATGTGGAGAATAACATTTTCTTGTGGCTAACATCACTGGAATTAAAACAGCCACAAATACAAACTTTATATATAAAATAGACCAACTGGTTTAAGATGTCAGAGGTACGATGTTAATAGACATTTTCAGCTGCTGGGAGAACCTTCAAAACTAAAGCTGTATTTGAATGGCTTCTGAAAGGAAGTGAGTGTGCATGAGGGGTCTGAGAAGAGATTGATCACAGTTCAATCAGAGATGTTTAAGGGCTGAAGTTTTAACTGATTAGATCAGGTTGTGTTTTGAAAAGTAAATGGAAAGCCTGCCGGTCACTGTTTTTTTTTGTTTGTTTGTTTTTGTTTTGCTTTGTTTTAAGGAAAGAGGAAACGTATAGAACTCAAAGCATCAGATGGGGAATTCTTTTGGAAAAACAACCTCAAGAATTATTAAACAACGGAAACATAAAACAGAAGCACCATTGTTGCCAAAGCTACTTCTGTTCTTAATATAAATCATATGTACTCATTGAGCTGGAAAGGGAACCAAAGAGCATCTAGCCCAAGCTGTTTTTATTCTAGACAAGTAAAGGAAGGAATGTGTAGAATTTCGAGAACTGTGAAGTGTCTGAGATTTCACTCTACTCGCAAACTAGCAAGTTAGCTTGTCACAGTTACATGGATGCTGGTAGGAGACCCAAGACTCCTGGGTCAGAGGTGGAAGACAGGTTGTTGCACACAGGGGTGACCATAGCCAGTGTGTCAGCGTCTGCGCACCAATCCCTTGGTCCCTGGTCCCACAGAGGGACATGGCCGTGTCCATCTGACACACGCACATGCAGTGGGTCACGTTCAAGGAGGAGAACCCTGAGCTTAGGGACTCTGAATCTTTTCAAGTGGGCAGAAAGCATGTCTGCCCTTCCCTCTACAAGGAGATTTATCATTATTATACAGGGGAATAAATCTGCCTGCCCTTTTCTCTGGAGGGAGAAACTGTCTCCACTCTCCAAGGCTACTTGCTAGCCAAACACCTGGGAAAATACAGTCCAGAAAAAAGGGCAGTCAGTGTCTCACTGTCAAGATGTGCAGAAAGGCAAGAGATCCATGGAGATTTGTCTCCTAACAGAAATGAGTCACAGGTAGAAGACCACAAGGCTGTTTTCAAGCCTAGGGCTTTTTTCAGTCCTAGGGCTTTTTTCACACCACCATACTATTTCCCCATAAACACCCCAAGTCACAGCACATACATTCTTTCATTTTCTGGAAGCCTTGTTTCTCCCAATTTCAGAAGCAAACTTTGAAATCTTTGTGACACAGTTTAGAAGGTCAGTACCGTATATGTCACTCCTAATTCCACATTACTTTACGGCCTCTCTTGCTTTCAAGGTCAGCATTGGCTTCCCAATTTCAGCTTTGATAGGATTAATCAGGCATCTCTTGAGTCAATGGAACAGGGTGGTAGTGGAGAGTGGACAGGATCCAAATGTCAAAGAAGCCTGAATAAAAGGCGACTCAGTATAAAAGATGATTCTCCCACTTTCTCAATAAGAGGAACTAGTATTTTTGGCCAGTCTAAATGTCTAACTCTTAGAGATGTAGGTGAAAGTCTATGGCTGATTTTTAATTCTAAATTTATAATTTTAATTAATCATATATACTTAAAGCCACATATGCAATTATATAGTGTATTAGTAAAGCTGCTTTTTTTCTCTCATTTCCTAAAACAGTGTCATTCAGATTCTTCACATGTATTTCAACATTTAGAGCCACTTTGGGGTCATCTAATGCAGTATTTTATGTCCATCGTTTCTACATTCATATGTTTTAAAAAATTCAATAGGTTTGTTTCTGTGTATGATGTTGCCACTATATTTTATCTCAAGCTTTAAATATATTAGGAAAGTTCTTTTCACATCCATGCTGTAGGTATGTATGTATGTAGGTATGTCATGATCTCTAAAATGTAGCAACACCATATGACTTTTCAAAGTGATATTTTAAAACTTTGACTACAGTAACTGCCAACAGTGGCAGGTGTGAGGACATAATCCTAAGCATTAATCCTAAATCCAGGTTATAGTTCTTGGCTCTCCCTGTTTATCAGTTTATTCAGCTGAGCTCCAGAAGCATCTCAGCCAGAATTGGTGGAGAACATTTCAGGCTAATGCAGTTTCTTCAAAACACAGTTATATAGAGCCCTGAACCATCAGAGATGGAATATAGAAACATTTTATCTTTACTGAGAGATGATTTAAGGGGTGGAGGGGAATCCTCGCCTTGTTATACGTGTGTTTTTAGCTTAGCTTTGTAGAGTAATTTGAAATTCTGATCCCATTTTCCTCATCATTAAAATACAAAAAACTGTGTACGCTGCTTATGTCTTAGAGCTGTTCTGAGTGTTGGACAAAGTAACGAGTGTGAAAGAAGTTTGTGAACCATAATTTACACGTGCTTGTGCATTTGCTCATGCTGTTCTTTCTCTATTATTCTCCATCTATTAATAGATTGTTGGCACTGTATTCACCCAGGCATCGAAACTTCAAAATCGGGAAACATCTTTCATCTACCCCCTTATCAAACAAATTGCCAAGTCCTGCCAATTTTTTTCTCTTAGGTAGATCCTAGTCTGTATGCTTCTCTCTTCCTAAGTACTGCTGCCTTCATTCCGATCTTGTCTTGACAGGCTCCATGACCACCTTGCAGCCTCTTTTCACACAGCTGGTCGGAGCACTCTTATCTTTAAAGCACATCAAACCGTGTCACTCCTAGGATTAAAATCTCTAAATGTCTCCCATTTGCCTGAAGTCATACTTCAAGTGCGTTTTGTGATACCAAGTTCTATAAAGAAGTGTCCTCTTAAAAAAGAATTCGATGGTAAAAAGAAAATTAGAAATTCTATAGAGTATATTTAAAATTCTTGTTGCTGAAAAATTGCTCATTTGCGTATAAAAGGCTCTTAGAAGTCCTGGAATAAAGGCATCTCTTTGTTTCCCCAAATAACCTTATATTCCCAGATTATTTGGTAATTAAATTCTTTCGTTTGGCAAAACATCTGTTACTGCTCTAAGAAAGGCAAACCTGAAAACTAATGCCCAAACTCCTAAATATGTTTCAGGAAATGCTCTACTCTCTCCATCCTCACCTCTCTCCTCTCCTGGACGTTGCCCCCCAATTCTAGTTAACTGTCAGCAGAGTTTACAAGAAAAAGAGAGGGGTTTGAGTTCCTCAGAAATTCAGGGATAGTCTACACTCTTAAAATGCTAATAAGTTGTATTATTTGTGAGTTCTATTGGGTTGGCCAAAAAGTTCGTTCGGGTTTTTCACAGCGTCTTACAGAGAACTCGAAAGAACTTTTCGGCCAGCCCAATGCTCTGTATTTAAAATTGTTCTTAGATGATAACGTATGACCCACTCTTTTTCTTTGACACATATGAAGGTCATCAGGCTATTTGCTCTTTGAGGTAGCCCATGGACTAATTAAACACTAGGTTTCTAACTCTGGTTGACGCTTTAAGAGGAAACAGTGGAGTACATTACAGATTCATACTATGAGGATAACAGATGGAAAAGTCTATCTAACTTATCAAGCCTAGGTGTCGTTAATATCTCAGGCACACATGTGGAGGAAAGGCTGGAATTGTGTCACTGACAGTTTCCCCAAGAAGTACATAAGTTTATAAGATTGAGAGTTGAAGCTAATTAATGTTCTTTGACTTTTTTTTTTTAATACTCAAAGGACCTGAAGATAGTAGTTTGATAATTAGACTGTTCTTCATTTTCAGACTGAAATTAGACATGATTAGGAATGCTGAAGTACTGGACAGGTCAATTGTGCATCATTATTAGAGCCATTTAATGCATTTGAATGGTGGTTGATAAGGTACCAAATGCTAAGTAAGCCGAAAGGAGAAGTTTTATTCCATTAGATCTAAGTATAGATATGAATAAGCTCACATTTGCATTTTTATGCCTTAGTTCAAAAAATTAAACGTGTTCCCTTAGATGTGAGTGGTAGAATATGTAATTTTTGAGAGAGGAGCACTGAAGCCGACATCTCTTCACACAGTGCATCTCGGGGTCCTCGGACACCAATTGTCCTTTAACAGTGAATTAAAGAAAAGGTGTCTTCAGCATTTGTGCTACTGAAGAGCCTTAAGTGATAAAGTCGATTGCTTGTGTTACTAGCTTATCCCACTTATTTTCTCAGATTTACCAATAAATGTAAAATAATAACTTACACGTTATTGTATTATTTTCTTCAGGCTTACAGAGTTCATTGGTTTATAGGTAAAAAACTAAGCAAACAAACAAACAACAACAACAAAAAGTGCAAGGACAATTTCTAGGGGGAGTTTCCTTTTTCTTAGCTACGCTTTTAAAGTCTTTTACGAATTCCCACGTACTTTAGATAAGATTCTTACATTTAAACATTATTTTTCTTAAAGAACTAAGGGTTGGGATTTCAGAGAAGATCAGTACATATCATCCTTTCTATTCTTTCTATTTATCTGGTTTGGAAACAATTGAGACACAGAGAGAGATCAAAGGATCACTTTTTGTTTTTTACCTGATAAACGGATATTGGACTGCATCGTTTATATCTGTCAGCAAGTGAAGTGGACATACTAACCCTTCCTGATCTCCAGGCTGGTCGGTGGGCCACTGGATCAGAAGGGAGATTTGGATCTGCAGAGCAGAGACACTTCCCCAGGGTTGCTGCCTCTCTTTGGTCCAGAGGGGAAGGACAGATAGAGAGTAAGTTCGCCAAGCTCCACCCTGTCAAGGGGTCCCGTGGCTGTCATCCACTGACTGGTGTCCCCATACTTCTACAAGTTGCAGAGTAGCAGGACGAGGCCTGTCTTCTCTTAGAAAGCAGAGGGGCAGCGAGCATCCTTTTCACTTATAAACTCTCACGGATGCTCCTGCTGTGGGTGACACACGTAGTTTGTGGGAGGAAGACACCCCTGCACACTTTGCTCTGAAGGTGCCACTGCCCTGTGTTGTCGTAGGGGCAGTGACGGGAAAGCCACGTATGCCTTCATTCTGTCCCTTGTGTAAAGGCTAAATGGAGCTTGGTGGTAACGTTCCTGGTTGAGGGGACAGA
Source organism: Monodon monoceros (assembly GCF_005190385.1). NCBI lineage: Eukaryota > Metazoa > Chordata > Mammalia > Artiodactyla > Monodontidae > Monodon > Monodon monoceros. The sequence continues at coordinate 67,639,541 of NW_021703770.1, read as the reverse complement.
GGCTGATTCCAAAGGTCTTACGACACAAATGGCAAAGGAGGAGCAGCCCTGATGACAAGCTCTTCGAACGTCGCTGTGACAGGTCTGTGAGATGAGCTGCTCTTCGGAGGCACCCACACCTGAAAGCTCACCTGGGCACAGTGCAGCCTCCCTGCAGATGCAATTGTCCTGGAGCCCTTTCCAGCGACTCCGGTGGGGATGCAGCCAGGAAGGAGGGGAGGATGTGTCTCTCCAGATTATGGAGTCTCGGGGCAACTATCGCACTGAGCCGCTGTGGTCCATTGTGTGAATGACTGAGCATCTGCCTGTGGGATCGACACGTGGACAGGCTGGTTACTGGTGGAGGTTCCCAAGCAGCTTGTGCTTAGCCCCTGACTATTTAATCTCAAAGAAAATTGCCATCTGGACATAACCAGGTAGGCTTGTCTAAAAAGAAACCAGCTTTTTACCATTTGGAGCAGTAAAGAGCTCTTTTGTGATAGCTATCGAGAGCACGGAAGGCAGAAATAGTTCATAAACCTCGTGGTGGTTCTGAACAGCAAGAGTCTTCACTGTTCTCTTAATGGATTATAATGCAGGGAGCTAGCAGGCCAGGCATTGCTCTAAGAGCTTAACATGAATTAACACATATTCAGCCTCAAAACAACCCAACAAGTTTGTACTAACATTATTGTAATTTGTATCTTCATAGTATTAAAAAAAGAATGAGATTCATATAAGGTTAAGTAACCTCCTGAATTTCATCCAGTTAGAAAATGCCAGAATGAGGATTATAGCTGGTCTCTAAATTAGCCAGAGCACGTAACCCCTGCAAGCTGCTACTCCTCTCCAGTCTCCTATGATTGCCTGCTATCCCTGATAAACTGAGTCCGCCTCTAGAAAGTGAATCTGACTTGTGGTTATTTAGAACGTTGTAAAGGAACTATAACAAATGCCATCTGTTAGGAAGAATTCTTAGTGTTGGTTTGCTTTCAGCAGCATTTCCAGTAAATGAAATTTTTTATGTCACTTCATCTTAGCTTTATGGATCATTTGCACCGCTTTGCCTGTAATGTTTATATTTGAAGTGCTTCATGATGTATTTAGCTATTTGCTGCTTTTAGAGTTGGCCTTTTCTTCCCTCTACTAGCATAGTGAGCATCTTGAGAAACGTGCTTAGCAATAGTAGGAACTCATTAAGTATTTGTACAATGATTAAATGAATGAATGAAGTTAAAATTTATTTAGTCTATAGTGGCCCATTTTTTTTTTCACTATAGTTTTAAACAGAGAATAACTGTTACTGACTCAACATTTTTAGGGAGTTGAGACAAATGAATTATTGAAAGTCCTTCCAGGTCCGTGATTTTATTAAATGTTGTACCTAATGACTCATATTCTTAATACAAATATGTGCTTAATGATTCATATTCTTTTTTTAAAATTTAATATGTTTATTTTTGGCTGTGTTGGGTCTTCGTTCCTTCACATGGGCTTTCTCTAGTTGCAGCGAGCAGGGGCTACTCTTGGTTGCGGTGCGCGGGCTTCTCCTTGCGGTGGCCTCTCTTGCTGCGGAGCACGGGCTTCAGTCGTTGTGGCACGCAGGCTCAGTAGTCGTGGCACGCAGGCTCAGTAGTTGTGGTGCATGGGCTTAGTTGCTCCGTGGCATGTGGGATCTTCCCGGGCCAGGGCTCGAACCCATGTTCCCGGCATTGGGAGGCGGATTCTTAACCATTGCACCACCAGGGAAGCCCATGATTCATATTCTTAACGTTCGTATGTACTTGTTTATTTTAAATGGATGTAATGTGAAGTTAGCAGTGAAGAGTTAAGTGTTCACAGATAAGATTTCCTCTGCCATTCCCAGCAACGAGAAGTCTTGTGAATGTTCCTTTCTGCCTCTGGGCTTGGTGCGTGTGCTGTCCTCTGCCTGTACTGCTCACTTCCTCCCGTTAGCCTTGAAAACTCCTGTTCTTCCTTTAGGTCTTCGCTTCCATGTCTCTTCTTCCAGGAGGCATTCCTAGGCCCTCCAAGATGGGCCAAATGCACATTCCGTACTACCCGCCCAGGCCCCTTTTGCAACGCACTGTGGCTTAGTCATCTTTTGGTCTGTTTCTCCCACTGGACCATATAGTCCTTGATGACTGAGATTCGCTCTAGCGCCTGGTACGAGCTGTGCTGCAGCGGAGGGTTTCAGTGCATATTGAGTGAGCGAATGAATGAGCACCAAGGGCTAAGCAAGGGGGTATGTTATAAGAATCACTCTCAAGTAATAGGACATAATTTAGAAAACAATAGGAACAGGAGGCAGGAATTGGAGGGACGCATTCATAATGGTTTCTGGTTTTTAAAGAGCTGGGCATCTATCTATCAACTCATGCCAGATAGTTTCCGGATCTTCGATGTCGATTCCAGAAGCCAGGAGAATGGAACGTAGCACCAAACAACGAGCGCAGATGACGCTTGATGAGAGCGGCAGCTGCAGAAAGAGGCTGTGTGTTAAACTCAGGGACAGTTTCCCAGCTGGGTGGAGAAACCCATGAGGCTTTGGAAACTGCATGAATAACAGGCAGGAGAAACTGCAGAGCAGAAGAAAAAAGCAGAGAGTACAAAAAAAAAGTGGAAAAACGCCATAAGTTACATTCAGATAAAGGAATAGTGTAGTGAAAGAGTATGAATAAAGATATGTGGAGAGGGAGGCAAAGCTCTGAAAGACGCAGTAATAACTGAGTTCTGTTCTGAAGAAGAACTTCTGACGGCAAAGTGCCCTAGAGCACGTGCTTGGTGATGCTGTTCCCATTCATCTCTTGGGACTGCCTCTGTGCACACCTAAGGTATCCTCCAGGACTTTTGTTTCTCTTGACAGTGAGTCAACGTGATGAGGAGATCACTTTCGAGAACGTGTCTTCCTCTAGCTTTTTTCATCTACGGTTCCAATTCTGTCTTGCCTGAACCCTCGTAGTGGGACCAGTGGATGCTACCTAACTGTCTGGGACGATGAGTATTCAGTCTGCCTCCTTAGCACACTGGACTTTGTTTGATGTCGTCCTTGTAGCTGTTCTTCTCTTTGAAGATTTGGGTGAAGCTGTAGTACTGCCCCATCAAATGAACATGTCATCAGCCATGAGACAGTGTATTCCAAAAGTGCTACTCAAATGTTACTGATTATCCTTAGGGTAGATAAAATATATTATTCAAAAATTACAATACAAAACTATATGTTTCAAGTGCCTTAAACTGTCAGAGAAAGGAGATATCATTTCTGCCTGGAGTCATCAAACAGATATGCCAGTGATTAGAGGAAAATTGTTTTGCGTCTGGTCCACCAGCTAACTTCTGGGCAAGCCAACATTTATCATAAAGTCTATTGGAGAATCTACTATCTCAACGACTAGTTCTATTTGAAAGACATAGTTTTCAACTAGTTCTATTTGAAAGACATAGTTTTCTTTTTTTCAAGCAGAAGAAATGAATTGCTAGTCTGAAATTAGAAAGGTGTCTAATTAGTGCTTATTATCTATTTTTCAATACAGATTAGAAATTTAAAAAAAAATCGTATGTGGAATGATGCAGTGTACCATAATAATGGGGAACAGTTACCCAGAGGATATTTCTCATTTGATTTTCCTTCTCTAGAGGTTTATGTGAGTTTAAAATTTTTTACGTATCTTTTTCTTTAAAACCCATTGGAGTGTAAGGAAAAGTGAATGTTTATTGGGCATGTTAATGAGTGAATGAATAGTTTTCTGTATGTGCTCTGTTGTAGTTCCATTAAATGAAAGCACTAAAGCAAATTAGGGCATTACTTAATGTGTATATTAATAGATTCAGGCCTATTAACATACAAAAAGTCAATTAGCAAATCAAGACTTAGAGCAATGCCTTAAAGATAATTATAAAACTTCTGTAAAAGTTTTTTTTTTCCTAAATCATTTAACTTCTATAACTTGGAAATTTTATAGGAGAGGTCTCAAGATGACGGTGTAGACAGATCTCGAACTCACCTCGTGCCATGGACACAACAAATCTACAACTACATATGGAATAATTCCCTCAGAAAGGGATTTGAAAAGTGATGCACAGGGCCTCCACAGCAAAGGGTAAAAAGGCAGCATCCAGACAGGTAGGAGAGGCAGAGGGACAGTCTCACCAAGGAACAAAACACATCACAGCCACGGTAACCCACAAGCAGAAAGGATCACAAAAATACAGATCTTTTCCAGGGATTCTGGCTCCACCAGGCACTCCAACCCAGAAATCCTGCACAGGAGAGGTGAGCCCTCTAAACACCTGGCCTTGGAAACCAACAGCGGGTATGTCCAGGAAAATCACTGGACTGCAGTGGATGAAAAGCTCCCTCTTAAAGGGCCCACACCCAGACTGACTTGACCCCAAAACCAGTGCAAAAACACCAGATTGAAAAGCACATGGACAGTAGGTGAAGGGGATCCACTTATACTAATCTTGAAGCATCTGCTGGAGAGGCAGGAACCAGTTGGGATGTTCCCCAGGGACAGAACCACAGGCAGGAGCCATTTCTGTGGTCTCAGGCTGCCTTACTCACACCGATGCTGCTGGGCATCATTTTCAAATTCTCCCTCTAACCTGTTAGTGCCAGTGGGTACAGCCCGCTGAGAGCCCTGTCCACCCCTGTGCCTTGGCTGAGCCTTACAGCCAGCCGAGCAATAGATCCACCCACCAACACATGCAGCAGTCTCAGGCAGACCCCACAGCCAGTCCAGGGGCCAGTGCTGTCCACCAGTGTGTTGCAGCAGCAGCAGTGGCCCGACCGTATCAGGAAAGCACATGCAGCCCACATAAGGAACATCCCTTGAGCACCTGGCTTTGACAGCTGGGTGGGACTGTGCCTCTGAACCTTACAGGCATCTCCTAAAGAAGGTCACTCTTCGACCCTGGGAGAGGTTGCTGATTTACCTAATGCACAGAAACAAACACAGAGAATTAGGCAAAATGAGGAGACAGAGGAATATGTTCCAAATGGAAGAACAAGACAAAACCTCAGAAAAAGAACTAAATGAAACAGAGCTAGGCAGTCTATCCGATGGAGAGTTTAAAGTAATGGTCAGAAACATGCTCGCTGAACTCAGAAGAATGGATGAACACAGGGAGAACTTCAACAAAGAGACAGAAGATATAAGTACCTATAGAACTTATAACTGAACAGAACTGAACTAGAGGGGCTCGTCAGCAGATAGGATAGGCAGGAGAATGAGTCATGAAGCTGGAAGAGAAAAAAAACGGAACTCAGACAGAGCAGCAAAAGGAAAAAAAATTAAAAAGGTAAAGACACCTTAAGGAACTGTCAGGACAACATCAAGTGGAAAAACTTCACGTTACAGGGGCCTCAGAAAGAGAAGAAAGCGAAAGGGTCACAAAAATTACTTGAAGAAATAGTGGCTGAAAACTTTCCTAATCTGGGGAAGGAAACAGACTTCCACATCCGGGAAGCCTAGAGATCTAAAAATAAAATGAACCCAAGGAGAACCACACCAAGACACATTATAATTAAAATGTTGCAACTTAAAAGAGGGACTTCCCTGGCGGTCCAGTGGTTAAGACTCTGTGCTTCCACTGCAGATGGCACGTGTTCGATCCCTGGTCTGGGAACTAAGATCCCACATGCTGTGTGGCACAGCCAAAAAATTAAAAATAAATTAAAAAAAAAGACACAGAACAATTTTTTAAAAAGTTAAAGAGAAAATCCTAGAAACAGAAAAAGGAAAAAAAAAAAGACTTGTTACATATAAGGGTAACCCCAAAAGGCTATCCACAGATTTTTCAGCAGGAAGTGTGCATGCCAGAATGGACGGGCATGACATATTCAAAGTGTTGAAAGGAAAAACGAAAACAAAAACAAACCTTTCAACCAGGAATTCTCCACCCAGCAAGGTTATCGTTCAGAACTGAAGGTGAGATCAAGAATTTCCTACATAAGTAAAAGCTAGAGTTCATCACCACTAAACCAGCCCTACAAGAAATGTTAAAGGGACTATTTTAAGCTGAAAAGAAATGGCCTAACTTATAATAAGAAAACATATGAAAGCAAAAATCTCACTAGAAAAGGTAAATATATAATAAAGGTAGTGAATCGATCACTTATAAAGCAAGCATGAAGGTTGAAAGAGAAAAGTAGTAAAATTAACTAAAATTACCATAATTAGGGATGCATGAAATAAAAAGATGTAAAATGTGTCGTGGGAAGTATAAACTTTGGGAGTGGGGGTAAAAGAATCAAGTTTTGGAATATGTTCAGGTTTACGTTGCTACCAACTTAAAACAGGCTACTCTTTGTGTAGGAGGTTGTATGTGAACCTCACAGTAACTACAAGGAAATAACTTACAGTAAATACACAGAAGAAAATGAGAAGGGAACCTGAATACAGCACTAAAGAAAAACACAGGGGAAGAGAGAAAAAGAAGAAAGGAACAGGGAGGAACTGCAAAGACAGCCAGAAGTTTAATCAGGTCCTGTTTGTTTATTTTTGCTTTTATTTCCTTTACTTTAGGAGATGGATCCAAAAAAATATTGCTGCAATTTATGCCATAGAGTATTCTGCCTGTGTTCTCCTCTAGGAATCTAGAGTTTGGATTTTATTTATTTATTTATTTTTATTTTTAAAATTTATTTATTTTTGGTTACGTTGGGTCTTCATTGGTGCGCATGGGCTTTCTCTAGCTGTGGCGAGGGGGAGCTACTGTTTGTTGCAGTGCACGGGCTTCTCATTGCGGTGGCTTCTCTTGTTGCAGAGTACGGGCTCTAGGCACGCGGGCTCAGTAGTTGTGGCTCACGGGCTCTAGAGTGCAGGCTCAGTAGTTGTTGCTACACTGGCTTAGTTGCTCGGCGGCATGTGGGATCTTCCCAGACCAGGTCTTGAACCCGTGTCCCCTGCATTGGCAGGTGGATTCTTAACCACTGTGCCACCAGGGAAGTCCCTGGATTTTATTTATTTTTAAGGGTAGCAGCTTGCATGATAGACTTCATCATTTCCGTACAGCGGTTTCTCTCCTCTGTGGAGTTTCAAAATCATTACAGGAAATTTTACTCTTCTATTCTTCCCATTCCGATTAGTTTTATTATCTATGGGGTATTCCAATTCCATAGTTCACTGAAGTTTTTCTTGCTTCAATTAATTAAAATGTACACGTGTTCAAAACCTTGGTTTGCAGAGCCATTGTCCAAGCTGCCCTTCCAGACAAATCACTAGAGCTTAAAGGTGATTTGTTGTCAGAAGATCAGATCTAACAGAGAACTCGTGTGTAACTCTCTAAAGATATCAGAGGCTGAAGAATCAAAATAGATGGCATCTAAAAATCAGTCAAAGTCTAGATACCTTGTTTTTCAAATCATTTTTCTTTCTTTTATAATTGAGAGGGTTGTTTAAAAAGGTTTGATCTTTTTATAGTGCATTATTATTATTTTGATATTTTTTCAAGCACACAGAAAAATATAGAGAAAAAAATGAAACACCTGTGTATTTCTTGCTATACCCATTCTCTCCCATCCTCCACATGGTGACATTTGGCGTTTATTTTTCTCGGTGATCTTTTCATGCTTTATATTTATGGACCCATAAATAATGTGGTATTGTTTTGCATATTTAAGCTTTATTTAAATATTAGTATGTAAGATTTAATTATGTGCCGTATAACACTACTATCGCTTTTTCTTCTGAACCTAATGTTTTTGAGATTTATACATATCGACACATGAAGCTCTAGTTTTCTTATTTTAGTTTCTATATGGTATTCTATAGAGAAGAATGGACATCTCTATTGTTTCTAGTTTTCATTCTTACAAACTCTGTGAAATAAACCATTCGGGGATGAAGCAGACAAATCACATAAGCACAAAACTTCAAATTTACCAAGTTCTAAGGTTGCAATTTGCGACTTCTTCCTGCAGGATCACACAGTGCTTATTGCTATACCATCACTCAGTACTTTCTGATGATAAATTTGTGTTTATCTTTTGAGTATGAAGTGGTATCTCATTGTTGATTTAATTTGCATATATCTGAGTAGTGTGAGCTTGAGCATTTGCATATTTGCTTTACATATTTTAAAAAAATATTCAATAAAAGTGTACTCATTAAAAAAGAGGATAAAGAAAACTCAGGAAGAAAAATATTGCCTGTAGCTTTTTTATTTATGGAAGACTACAATTAGCTTTTTACATTTTAAGGCATTTCCTTACTATCCTGTTTTTCTTTGAATGTCATTACTCATGGTTATGACTATACATCATATATTGATTTTAAACAGAATTCAGGAACATTCACATATTTTCGATTGAGGATACAAAAATATTTGTTATTGGGTGAATTATTAGTCTTCAGTGTAAAGAAAAATTGACATATGTCATTCAACAGTTTTGTAAAAAATATATACATATTCCTTATGTTGATTTCTGTAACAACTTGACTTTTATGAAAGGAAAACAGAGCCTTTTTGACTAATAATTCTCCTAGCACCATGTTCAATATCGTTAGCCAAGGAATATTACGAAGAATGGAACCAACACTACCTATTGTAATAAATAATCATTAAAATTACAAAACATTTTATTTGAACCACGGGCAAGAATGTGGTTTAAGAGGCTCATTTGTTTTGTGACTGGTAGTGCAACAGATTCAGAAGAAAAGCTGCAGAGGCTTTGCAGAGTCCAGCTGTCCCAGGCTGCCCAAAGCACCTTGGAATTATTTCCTTTAAGACTTAAACCTGGTTAAGGTAGACTCACCAATCGAGTCTTATCTGAGGCCTGAGTTATAGATTTGTTTTTTTTCAAGATTTCCTGTAGTAAATCTTAAAGAACATTTGTAAACAGGAGCATGTAAATGTGATATGTCCTGAGCCATAATATAATGCGGTTGTGTCTTGGCAGCAAACGTTGTTAAATAGTAATATTATTTGTAAAGGAGTTTGGTGACTAGTATGTTAACATGGTTTAAAAACATGACAAAATGTTTTTGTTGGGAATGGCTTAGGTAGACTTCTGACTGAAGAATGAAAAACAGACAACGTAGCCTTCAATTCGAGCTAGGATGTCATGAGAAGATTTTTAAATTAATAAATATTTTTCACTTTCACAAGCTAAATGAACTCACTCGCGTGCCTCTGTACGATAACCGAGGCAACCACTTGGACCTCTTGACTTTCGCTTTTGCCGTAAGTGCAGTTGTTTCAGTTACCACTTTTGATGATGTGGTTTTCCATCTCTTTCTTCTGCCAGATGATAATGGGAATATGGGCTAGAACATCTTAGGGCTCTCACATCTTCTGGTTGATCGACAACCCAGGAGGTGGATGCCCCCCTTGGCAGCACTGGTCGTTAGCACCCAAGGCCCTCACAACCCCAGCTGGTGAGTCGGGGCTTCGACAGTGGTGGCCGTGGACAAGGCTGGTAGCTCCGGTGCTGGCCTCAGCAGAGCCTTGTCACGAGAAATGGGTAGGAGAGGCAGTCTCAACTTTGGGAGATAAGCAGGCTTCCATTATCAACAACACCGCCCCGAGTTTCCAAACTTGAGTAATTTCTGTTTAACATTCAAGTGAGATAAAGTGAGAGCGGAACAAAGGAAAAGCTCCCTCAATTATTTTAAAATATTATAGTAAAAGCCTTGGTTTCAGCAATCTACAGCTGCTCCTGAAATGTGGGCACTTAAAGCAGATCACAACAGGTGAGCTCAATCAAACGTTCATGTGTGAAATATAAGCTCAGTTGTAAGCCGTTCTGAAGAACTATTAGGCCAATAAAAAGCAGATGGTAATGGATTTTTTTTTCCTGTGAGGCACAAATGGGGACTTTATAATTTACTTCTTATGGGGCCTATTGAAAAAAGCCCACTGTGAACTACTTTTGAGTATCCCTGTTTTTTAAAAATATCATTTACTTGGTTTTGCAACTAAAATGTAAATTATGCTTTATTCCATGTTACATTTTCTAGAATCATAAAGGTGAATAAAGTACTGTTTCCATACTTTCTTTACAAGACCCTTTATCATTTCTGAATGTTTGAAACTTCAGTTTGCTTTTTCTTCCCCTTGGCATAGACAATTTTTCCTGTAGTTAAATCTTTTACTTACTTTTTCTTTGTAGGAGAACCTTTAAGAATGCTGAAATCCATTTTCTCCCCATTCAGCAAGACATTTTTATCTTGCCAGTCACACTCACGCTGAAATTTACTCTCTGCCTAAAGCTTCAAGCATGCATGAAACCACTTTATACAAGGATGCCCTTCTACCATTTCCTTCACAACCCCCAGGAGTCAAGTATCTAATCCTTTAGGTTTACAAAATATTGTTTGACTAGGATGGTGCTTTATTTATATTAAGGGAAAAATACTTTGTAAATTAAATAGAACAAGGAAATGAGATGTTGTTTGACAATATAAAGGTACATCGTTTCTCCATGCCTGCCCCAAAGTAGGTGACATGGCCGGTTATATAAAGAGTTAAATTAAATGGACGCACTCCAGTCTAGGTCTCTGATGGATGGAAGGGAAAGATTTCATCTGCAGCACTACTAGAGCCCAGTCTCCTAGCTTAGTGTTCTTTTCAAGGTACGATAGTTGGTTAGTATCAATGAATACATACATAGTCATGAGTTCTCCCCTAGACGTGAATATTTTAATACTATTTTTACCGATCTGCATGTGCAGATTGATCATTCCCTCTTCTAACTTCCAGTTAAACTCCATCAGTATTAAGCTGAGAAGTTCCTTTGTTAGGGAGGGCCGGGGAGCTGGAGACCCCTCCTGGCCCCAGTGGTGAAGGATTGTCCTTTATCTCTTGGGACTGTAATGCATTCAGGTGTGAGCTAGGGCCATGTTTAGTATTTTGAACATCAGTCATCCAAAGATTCAGTGAATTTAGATGATTTTCTTGATTTTAAGGATTTAATGTAGGTAAAGGAACCAAAAATAATATAAACAGCTTTCACTGAAAAGTCATAGTCATAGGTGCAAAGGCTCCAGAATTCTGCAAAGCTTTAGGACTCGGAGGCTGCAGATCCCAAAGGATGACCTCAGAGGTAACAAGTAGGGTTACAGAGGGACTTCCTGTATCAAGGATAAGCCCAAGGTCTATAGATATCTTATAAGATATCATTGTATGTTGTAAGAGACCTTTTAGAAATTATAAATGCAATTACTACATAGAACACACGTTTGACAGTGTTTTGTATGTAGTAAGTGCCTAATATACATCTGCTGAATTCATTCATCCTGGAAGCTTCCATTTGTTGAAAGTCTCATTACCAGTGGGATGCAGGATCTTTCAGGAGGACATATTGACACAATCTATATTTAGAATCAGAACTCTGAGAATCCTACTAGTTTCCTAGAGGCATAAATTCTTCCGAAATAGTGTTCCTCTAATGGAGACCATCGTTTCCATCATCATTATCATTATCATCATCGTGAACATCTACACCATCTTCATTTCCCTTTATTGAGTACTTGCTTTGTGCCAGGCCTTCTACAGACATTATCTCACTTAACTCTCAGCCGTAACTCTGGAGAGTATTAGTTGCTTCATTTCACAGATGAAGCATGGAAACCTAAAATGGGTATTATTATTTCCATTTACATATTCTAAACTGAGGGTCGGAAATATTATGTTATTTATTTAAATCATTCAGATAGTAAAACCCAGATCCAGAATATAAATAATCCAGGTCCTTCTAACTTCAACTCCCTCAGTTCTGCACAATTCCACAGTTAACACTAAGAAGAGAGAGTATTTTTAAAATTATTTTTTAGTCTACATGCAATAAAATTCAGTCTTTTTGATTACAGTTCCATGAGTTGTGACAGGTGTTTAGTGTCATATAGCCACAACTACAATCAAAATACAGAATTGTTCCATTCCCCCACAAAATTCCCTTGTGTTGTCCCTTTGTAGTCAAACCTTCTCCTACACCTAACCTCTGGTGACAACTGATATGTCCTCTGTCTCTAAACCTTTGTCATTTCCAGAATGGCATATAAATGGAGTCTACAGTATGCATCCTTTTTTGGTCTGGTTCTTTCACTTAGCATAATGCATTTGAGATTCATACAGGTTTCTGTGTGAATCAACATGGATGAAATGGATTGTATATATATGCCATCGTTTGTTTATCCATTCAGTAGTGCAGGATGGCCTCATCCTAGGACTAGTAATCACCAGGCTATTGGCCAGGGAGCTGCAGTTCTCCTCCACGAGATGTCTCCTAACAGTAGCTTGGGTCCCCCTCGTGGAGGTCTCAGTATACCAAAGGCAGTGGATGAAATTGTGCTTGTGCACTGGGACTTCCTTTCTCTTGCTTGCATAAGCATTTTTTTTCATCCTCTGCTGATAACTAATTTGCTGCTATTCTATGAACCAAAGAAAGTCACTTGGCCAAGCCCCAGAGTTATGGTGTGGAGAAAAAGACTCCACGTTTTGAAAGGACACCTGACAAAGTCACATGGCAAGTTTCATACATCAGGTAACTTGCTTATTACTTGCTCCAAATTTCAATTTATTCATGTATAAAGTAGTTATAATAATTCCCACCTCATAAGATTGTTTTGAAAATTTAAACTTTTTAAAAATAGAAAGCTCCTAATAAAAGCACTGTCACTGATAAGCGGTAGCTACAGTTATCCCTGGGGTACCTGGAAACGTTACTGTTAGGCAAAAAAAAAAAAGCTAGGATATAAAGGACACGATCTCTCCCAAAAAGGAATGCTAGTTTCTGATTATTCTATCACATTAATGCATGATTTTAGGTTAATTATTTATGTCTAATTTTAAATAAATGACAAATACGAACAATAAAAATAACAAACAAATGAATGAATTTATAACACGATAACTCTTACTTTCTGACCTAACATGGTTATAAGGGGAAGAAGTTAGCATTATTAAAGTATACTGGGTTATTGGAATGATGGACATGGTAAAGAACATGATATAGTGGAGAGCCTGCTGATCTTACAAGACCAGAGTTTGAGCACCACGTAAAATAGTGAACTTGGAAACTCCAAATCAGTACACGAGAAGGAGTGTAAGAAAGGCAATAAATCAGACATCCCGGGTACGTGATAACAGACTATATACTTCTCCAAGATTTGGGATGTACATGAAAGGTCGTACTACTTGTAGTAAAGTTTTGTATCAGTTTATATGATCATCTTCACAGACGGTCGTAAGTACCCACCCAGGCCAGGCAGGTAACATAATTGAATTGAGTGTCACACAACAGGACGTGGTGGATTGTGTAGTAAATGGGGGAGTTCTTGTCCCATCAAAAGCAGGCAGTCATCATCCACTCCTTAGTGCTTGACAAATGTTGCCACGTGGGACTGTGGGCCACGTGGTATAAGGGCCCATGTGAGTTTTCAATAAAGCCAGAATACTAGATTTATTATTTTTTGCTGAGATTTTTGTCCCAAACATGGAGTGGATGAAATAAAAATATGCTCGTGGTAGAGTCACCATGCAGGCTGCCATTTTTTTAAAAAAAATAAATTTATTTGTTTATTTTTGGCTGTGTTGGGTCTTCGTTTCTGTGCGAGGGCTTTCTCCAGTTGTGGCGAGCGGGGGCCGCTCTTCATCGCGGTGCGCGGGCCTCTCACTGTCATGGCCTCTCCCGTTGCGGAGCACGGGCTCCAGACGCGCAGGCTCAGTAGTTGTGGCTCACGGGCTTAGTTTCTCCGTGGCATGTGGGATCTTCCCAGACCAGGGCTCGAACCCGTGTCCCCTGTATTGGCAGGCAGATTCTTAACCACTGCGCCACCAGGGAAGCCCTAGGCTGCCATTCTTGACCTCTGAATGAATCGCTGTCAGCTTACGTCTGCAGCCTTCATTAAACTACCGTGTATAGTAAGTGAAGGGGTTCATCTTACCTTCAGCATTGGCACTTACATTCAGAAAGGACCCATTATTTTATGGAGGACACAGATGAATAAATAGATCACATTTGCTCGTCATCACCTTTATTCCTCTTCAGTATGATCCTACCCCAATTAGGAGGAGAAAAATGCAAAAACCTGTCTGTTGTGATACTGTTCCCCAGCTTGGCATTTATTTGGGTGCGGCTGTGGTACCCTGGGAAAGTCACTTCACCACTTTCCGTATCTGTAAAATGGAGGCATTGGGCTCAATTAAATCTGCAGTGATTTTCATTCTAAAATTCCATGTGGCTATAGTAAGGTTGGTAGTAGTTATAATTTTAAGCATACCGTTTGTTCCATGTGCTTTCCTGTCTTATCCTGAGAAAGGAGAAGCAATAACTCTGCTTATGGTTTCTTGTTGCCCAGGTAAATATCTGGCAACAAAAAGATTTCTCTTTTGTATAAATAAAAAATTGCTTTCCAAATATTCTTCCATCAGGCATGGTATATTTAGCCTGGGTAAATTTAACTCAGATGCCTTGATATTTAATGACATTCTGGAGTATCAGAATAAATTATTACCTCTTATCATAGAGCACTAACTTTTAAAAATATTTAATAGTTTCCCAAAATGTTTGCTTTTAAATTGTTATAGACCTTAACTTACTAACGTGGGCCTAAAACAGTATGTAACATCAGCTTCTGTGAATCAGCATCGACATTGTAAGTATTGTTGTGAAGGTTTTAGATATTGAATAAAATGCCTTTGTTTTTATAAGTGTACTTTGGGCCCCTGACGTTTCTTTGGTTTTCTTTTCAAATTGAATAATTGATATCGATCATTCCTAATATATAAAACCTGCCAGATTGCTTTATCTTTGTTCATTATAAATATAGCCGCTTCCAGTTGAACATTGTGTATGGGGCATGGATTTATTTCATGATTTTTGAAAAAAATTGAAGAAAAAAATATTTATAATGCTTAGCTATTTTCAGTTCAGGCCCAACGAAGTAATATGTGGCAACCAAAAACCCAAGCGTTTGAGGCAAAACTTCGAGCGTAAGTGGACTAATTGCAGTTCACACCTAATTAGCTACTTTTATCAAATCCTGGCCATTGTCTTGCACACCAGGTTCTACTTCAGGCACTTGACAATCATTCTCGGAATTAATTTTTAAAACAGCCATCAAGCTTGCATTATCCTAATATTAAAATAAAGACACCAGAGCTCAATGAGTTTGCACAGCTTTCCCACGTATCTTGTCTCCAAACTGAGATTTAAGCCACATTGACCAGCTGTCCATTATGCTGAGCATGCTGTAGGGCATAAGGCACGCCTCCCCTTGCCATGGTCTGCTCCTTCCAGTTGTAAGGAAATCTCTCGTTGACCAAAACCTCCGTGATCAAGGGAGCAATTGGGTTATCAGCTTGCTTAATGGGCCAGACTAGTGCCTTATCCCTCTAAAACAGACTTCTCCGGGAGAACTGGGAACAAAAGTAGAGCAGACCCTGCAGGTACAGCCCACGTTGGCCTCCCCTGCTTAGCCGCGGGTAGAGAAACCATCAAGGGCAGATAATCTGCCTGCAGGGATTCTAGCTGGCAGGGATGGAGGGTTGCTACGTGGAAACTGGCCACACAAAACCCCACAACCAGAGCTCAGTTTCATCCACGGAAGAATCAGATCCACAGTCTCACGACAGGCATGAGTCCTGCACTTTAACACCTTACCTCCGCCCAGTAAAGAAACCCGGCCCCCAGAATGCAGGCTCTCACCTGGCGTTTGATTCGTTTTCCTGTGCAGAAGAGAAACAGGGAGAAATAAAGGTAGAAATGCCCCTCCCAGCACTTCACTGAGGGAAAAGAGGTGCTGGTAGAGATAACTTCCATAGCAAGGCCAAGGCAGAAATGAGAGGGCCTGGTGATGAGACCCTGTCTAGCCATCCCAGGGCAGCCGCAGCCGTGCCAAGCTGAGGGATGCTCTGGGCTGCCCTCTTTTTAGGGAATAGAAAGGGCTTAATACCCCTGAATAGTTGTCTCATTCCTCTTCCTGATTTCTTACAATAACCATATTTGCAGACAAGGGAAACTGAGTAAATTTGTGTAGCACATCTGGACGTAGAAATACATACAGGTGGATATCAAGGAAAAGAGATGCAAAGAAAGCAGAATAACTGTTTATTAAACGGTTCCTGATATAGTTTAGTAGTTGAGGGGAATGCAGTTAAGTTTCTAGGCCGCTTGAGTATCATTTATTGCACAGTAGCAGTAATGACTTCTCTTAGACAATGTTATTTTGCCTAGTTTTGTTTTTTTGTGTGTGAATAATGGAATTCAGTTCAGTCTAAGGGGAGCCTGATTTGCCTTTATAGCTGCTGCGGGGATAGCCAGTCTGGAAACAACAGTTGTCTGTGCAGGTGCGTGCATCTTTTTCTCCTGGCACCATTGGAACTTTCCTGGGCTGCTCTGGGGAGGCCAGGTCTCTGTCACAGCCTTAATGGTCAAAGAGGTGGCTTTGTTTAAAACATTCCTTGAGAAGAGACTTGCAGGAAATGAAGTGAACTTGGTTGATGGAAATAACGATCAAATTCAGTATGTGGAATAAGGTCAAAACCAGGTGACAACATTAAATAAAAAGAATGACCATGAAAGATGAGAACTAAAGAAAAGGGAAGTCAGCCTTTGATATGCAGAAAGGTAATTTGGACACAGTGAAGGGAGAAAAGATACGCTGAAATGGAGCAAAGTAGGAAAATCAGGAAATCTTATGGATAAGAGGTGAAATGTATATAAATGTGACTTTAAAATAGGCTTTAGTGAAAATAAAGCAATGATAAAAATAAGAGCAAGTGCCAATCTTTGAGATTTAATTTGCAGATTACAATGGGAAGTATGGCTATAGGCAAGTTTTTAATGCCACACATTGTTCAATGCAGTATGAAGATGAGTTTGTGTGTGTGTGTGTGTGTGTGTGTGTGTGAAATACTGGATTCATTTGGGAAAAATACATAGTGTCAAAAGAATCACAAACATTTTCTCATGTTTTGTGGAGTGAAATTGTTCTCTGGCTCGTTCTGGCCCGAGATAATTTCTTTTTAGCATATTAATCTCTGACCCTCTCTTAGTAACAACAAAAATCATAAAAAATCACTTGACAACTTGAGAAAGTTCTAATTCAAACGCTAAAATATATTTAGTAGAAAAAAAATTAAGACTGATAGAATATCAGAAGTGCCAAATAGTTCAAAATTGTGATAGAATAAACCTATGAGGAAATTTGTAGGACAACTCTATACTTTTTTTTTTTGCGGGACACGGGCCTCTCACTGTTGCGGCCTCTCCCGTCGCGGAGCACAGGCTCCGGACGTGCAGGCTCAGCGGCCATGGCTCACAGGCCCAGCCGCTCCGTGGCATGTGGGATCTTCCCAGACCAGGGCACAAATCTGTGTCTCCTGCATTGGCAGGCAGACTCGCAACCACTGTGCCATCAGGGAAGCCCACAACTCTATACTTTTGAAAGTAGTTACTACTGAATATTTTTACTCTGCACAGTAGTTAAGTTTATTGGCAATTACCTGATGCCAGAGTAATTCAAAACTAAATAAACATGTTAACATAGAGAAATAAATTTTTTTGCACAATCATAAAGAGCATTTTGCTAACACAGCTTTTAAAAAATGTATATAATTTGATGGATATTTTTGTAGTCAAGTGAAGCTCGCTTTTAGAGCTAGTTTTCAAATTTAAGGATAGAATTTAGATTAAGTTTTACAAGTATAATGGGGAGTTGAAATATTTGAATTGTCTTGAGCTACATAACTTCAAAAAATTATCTTGCTTACTTGGCCACTTCATTATGCAAAGAAAAGCACAAATGTATTATATTCATTGAACCATTAAATGGGAGTCCAGCAAACCATTAAAATTAATAGGTCATCCAGGAACAGGACAGATATAGCAGGAAAAAAAAAAAACCCTAGGTTGATTAGCTGTCAAAATGTTGCATCTGTTTGGTAAGATGAACAGAGGAGCAGCTATTTTTGGTAATCGTCTTTCCATTTTCTTCATCATAATTCGTATGTGTTGTTATTTAAAACCTGCAGACTAGATTTAAGTAAAAACATTCTCACTACATTCTTCAAAAATACTAGAAATAAAGAGTTTGACTTGGAGATAAGAACGCTTGATTTCATATTCAGCACCAGCCTCCTCAAGTGCAGCAGCAGCATGAATCTTCGTGTGGACCATGTGCGAAGATGTTGAATTTTGGCCGAAAACGTTTAGTAAAAGGTAAAGAAAGGTTATTACGGTGCAGAACCCTATATTCTGTTTCAGTAGAATCTGAGTTCATAGTTCATAGAAAATGTATCTTAAGCATTGTTAGCTAGGAAGTGACACCAGAGTAATGCACACTTACTATTTTCTTGAAAGAACCAGAGGGTTTCACGTGATATTCCATTGTGGGCATTTGAGGAAACCCTTGCCTCGCTGGGAATTGTTTCAATACGGTGTCATTTGGTCTTACACATACTTTTGGGGTGAGAAAAACATCCTTGTGAATTAAATATTGCTATTTGTGGTAACCGTCTTTCCATTTTTTAACAATGATAAGCAATTTAAGGATTCACACTTTACTGGTATCCTAGACGCTTGTAAAAAAAAAAAGATGCTATAAAGGTTACTGTTTATGGAAGGGCATGAAAACATTAACAGTTACCTTACTGATGCATATATGCTACAGTCACAGCTAGACAAGCAACACAGGCCTTAGTCCATGTGGGAGAGCACACACACGTGCCAACACACACGCGTGCACACACATCCTAACAACATAATGGACCAGCATAATCTTTAATTTCTTATAATTTTTATAAAATAATGTAAAACCATTAAAAGTACGTAGAAGTTACGGAATATTACTCCAGAAGAGTGGGAAAATATCAACAAAATATATTGGTAATACTTTACTAATGCTGCCAAAATTAACCTCTTGTTCACCATGTATGGAAAGATGCTATTTCCCAGATCTTATAAAAGTCATAGACAAATACGTAATAGGGCAGGGGTAAACAATTCACAGACTAGAGATAAAGGCAGTATATATGCAATAGTCACACATTCAAGTGACCAAGGAATGCAACGTTATTTTTTATAAATGTTAAGCTTCAGAATCCAAGTCCCTATTCCCTTTGATATCACTTCTGGATGAGACTGGCAAATTTGGTAATTTTTAATCAATTCAGGGTTTAAACTCAACCAGTTCTGAGTTCTCATCCCCCTTCCCTACCTCCCCCACACTCGCACTTCTCCCCCTGGTGGCATCTAAATTCCAGGGTGGAGCTGGGAGGCTTAGGACTGTGGTTCATGGCCTTTGGGGAGAAGGTCATCGGTCTGTGGTTATCCTGCAGCCTCTTCTGACATTCAGAATGGTATTTTGGAGCTGCCGATCTTTGCTAACCTATCCCAATCTTTATTGCATCCACTGCTGGAGAATTTCGATGATCCAGACCACATCTACCCACCTGTTGGAGTTGTGGGCACCTCCCTACCTCTGCTGAGGCTATAGAAAGTTCAGAAGATTGTTTTAAGTCCTCTCAGTATGGACATGTCTGGCCATCTTTTCCTTTAGGCTGATGCTTCACTATTCTGCTTTTGGAGTCTTTCCTAGGAAGCTTACTGTTTTAGTCTTCACCCACACATCCAACATAGGTCTCATCACCAATCAGTTACCTCTTCTCCAAAAGGACAATCTATATAGGGCCTCCTTGATTCTCATCCACACCACACACTGGGCCTCTTCCTAGAGGAGTGGTAAGATAAGAGATGCCTTCTCAGAAACCTCTGCCATTAGCTAAGTCTCTTGCCTGCCTATACTCAGCTGCCTGCTTGTATCCGTTATCTATTGCTGTGTAACAAACCATCCCAAACTAGTGGCTTAAAACAACAATCATTTATTTGCCCATGATTCAGCAATCTGGGCTGGTTTTCTGCTGGTCTTTCCTGAGGTCCTTTACATGACTGTGGTCATCTGGAGCCTCAAGTCAGGCTGACTGACCCAATGATTGTATTCACATCTCTGCTGTCAGTGGGGGTGGCTGGAACAGCTGAGGCCTGGCTGGACCTCTGTCTCACACAGACTCCCCATCAGTGTAGCCCAACTGCTTTATATGACCGCTCAGGTATCCAAAAGAGTGACAACTGAAGCTACCAGGCCTTCTTCATGTTGACCATGTGTTTGTAGCAATCCATCGTCAAAGCAAGCCATCAAACTAGTTTAGCTTCAGAGGAAGGGAAAATAGCATCCACCTCTGGGCGTGAGGAGGAGAATGTACAGGGATGGGAAAAACTGACCCAGACCATCTACCCCTCTGCTGGCAGAATTCATCTCCTCTGAGCAGGAAAAGGGTTTCTTCTGCCAACGTGAATTCTCACCTCCTCTAAGTCCTTTATGTTCTTAATACTTTGGAAATTCAGAAAAACTTAATTATTACAATTTAATGCATTAGCTTTACCTTTTGTTTGCTATGGGTCTTGAGGCTTATTGTAGGTCAAAAGTGAACATTTGATTGTATTTGCATTCTCTCTTTCTCTGAGGAGCTACACCTCAGCTTCAAGGTCTACTTTGAAGAGTGGAAAGGCCATGAGAATCGGAGGCGACAAATTTTAGAAACACATTTAAATAAATTACCTGTTTATATTTTAAAATGCTAGTCCACTGACATATTTTTGTTTAGTTTCTTTATGATGTGGCACATTTATCATCTTCCTCTTCTTAGTAAAATGTTTACTTTAAAAAAAGAAAGATGTGTTCATTGGAACATCGCTAGAATTTCACTTGTCACTGCAAGAGTCACCACTGAAACCTCAGATTATAGGAGAAGTCAAGTGTGTAATGATACTCCAGGAGTGGATCTCTGGTTACCAGAAGGCCCACTCAGATGGGTTCAATCCCACCTTCCCTCTGGCTCCTGCTGTGGGCTTCATGTTGGATGAAGAGCCTGAGGCAGCCCATGGCAGTAGGTGATGGATATGAATGAAATCACAGCGACTCTAGTTTCGTTCCACTCTCCACGTTAGACTACAAGTATTTTGAATTGGGCAACGAACACATACACATACACACATAATCTGGGGTATTACTACAGATTAAGCTAATCTATCTGCTGTCTCCTTTCTTTCTAAAGGATGAGAGTGATTGGAACTAAATTTGTATGTAATAGAGAACAAATAGTGTGATGTGATCAGAAGAAATATGCTTTTATTGAAAAAGATAAGACTCTGGGGGCTAAGTCTGTACGGTCCACTGTAGTAGCCACAAGCCACATGTGGCCACAGAGCACTTGAATTATGACTAGTAAGACTGAGGGACTGAATTTTTAGTTTTAGTTGATCTTAATTAAAATTTAAAAACAATCAAATTTTGCATTTAACATAACTTTGTTAAATTTTTCCATTGAACCTAATTTTGTACCATCTTGGTAGGGCTGTATTTCACTTTAATGAGTGAAATTTTAATATCCAACTTGAGATAAAATCTATATCAGATTTCAAAGACTTAGTGTGAAAAAGAATAGAAACTATCTCATTAACACTTTTGATGTTGATTCCACGTTGAAATGATAATATTTTGGATATATTGAGTTAAATAGAATATGTTAATAAAATTAACTTCACCTATTTCTTTTTACTTTTTTAATATTCCTACGAGGACATTTAAAATTACATATGTGGTTCATATTACATTTCTGTGGAACGGGACTGCAGTAGACTCTTCAAGTTAAAAGTACAGCATCATTTATTTGTCCTGGATATAAACTATTCTTTAACAATATAAATCTCACCATTTTAAAATTCTCTTAAAGGTATAAATTATATTTTGATTTATGATATTAGCAAGAATTTAGTGAGAACCTACTTTATTTTGTTTATTTTTTTAGAACCTACTTTAAGTCCTCCATGTTTAGCGGTACTTTATCTGTTCTACAAGAAATTAAGCCAAATTAGTTTACACTGTACTCCCAGAACAAGCCCTTCATTTATTTTGCCCCTATGACTGTTCTTGTGTTGGTTACCGTCAGGAAAATGTCCCCATCTACCACTCAGAGAACCTTCCTAATATGACTTTGTTTCCTGGGCACCGGGTTAGAATGATTTCCTTCGGCATTTTCTATGCTGATTGACTGTGATCCTTCGACTGCTTTAACCTCAGCTTATTCAGGGAGAGAGGATGGAGCCCTTGAACAGGCAGTAATATATTTACAGTTTCTGGCAATCTGATGGAGTGCACAACAGATGCCCGCTAAATATTATTTTGAGTATTGGGATATTTGAGGTACTCTTTGGAGTTTTCTAGAGGATTCATCTTAAAACTCCCAGCTCAGAAATGGCATTTCTATTATCAGTGGTGTCCTTCACAATCTTTACGATTTTAGAGTCTCATAAGGATGCCGTTGCCCTTGTTGCTCCAAAGATACTGATCCTTGCTACCATCCTGACATTTCATTAGAGGAGAAAATAAAACTTAGCATCCCATCTGTGCCTTTAATTACCTATTTCCTTAAAAAAACCCCAAAGCTTCTAAAATTCACCTTTTGTTGTTTTGCAGAGCGAGGTTATGAGGGTACTGGGGTTATTTTGTTTAAATTAAAGCATTTATATATTGAAGTATGTACCTTTTTTTTCCTCAGGAGCACAAAGAACTCTACAGGCAATAACTCATTTAGATCTTCAAATTCTGTGGAGGGTTGGAGGTGATAAGTAGTATATCGAATTTACAGGGAGCACAGTTGAAATAGAGTGATATGGTGAATTGCTCTGAGTCGCAGAGCACAGCTATCACGGAGCTCAGAGTGGAACCAGGTCGCTTGACTCCCAATTAGTTCTCTGTCCACTAGATCACAGTACCTGCCCCCTTTAGTCCTTGGAAAATGGATGATACATTTTATATAAAGCTAACTCTCAGTACCTACGTTTATAATGGGCATCTACAGTTCCCGGTTTACAGTCATATCCTAGGTCTCTAGTCTGTTATGGGGTGTCTGCCAGCATCCTTCAGCTCAGCCGTGCCCTTGCTGCTGTGGCAAAGGCAGGAAGAAAGGCAAACAGGAAGACGGCGATGGAAGCAAAAAGATCTTACGTGTGTGGGAAACACACAACCCAGAAAGTTTTGGGAAACAGTGATAGTTGCAGAGTTAGTTGGTGAGGAGTATACTGCCCTCTATTTGTGCAGATGGATGTAAACTGAAATGGCATTCCATCCTTATTTATCATTTTCCACATATAAACCTCAACATTAAGTAAGCATAAGGGCAAATTAAACCAAAACATCAACATAAGCAAGCAATGTTTGAAGCTAGAACTTTCACAGTTCTGCAAGGTCACTGCCCTTCCAAACCTCAGGCAGATTTCGTGCGAGCTGTTGAATCTCTGGTATCAATGGAATGACAGAACTGAAGGTATAGGGTAGTAATTTAAAGATTTCCAGATGGAAACGGTAACAATTAAAACAAAAAATTTCCCAAGGTCCAATAGAAAGATTATGTCAAGTTCTTCAGTTTCACATAAGTAGTCATTTGCTCCTGGCACCTTGGAGAAATAAGCTGACTGTTATTTTGTTATTCTGACTGCTCACTGTTAGTGGCAAGAGCTGTCACTGTGCTGTTTTATTTATTAGTATCTTTATTTTGATTTCTCAGCGATTTCTAATGTATCTTCTTGAAGGTCAGAATCGGTTATGCTGTTTAACATAAGAAATTATAGTCACAGGAATCCCCTGGTGGTCCAGTGGTTAGGACTCTGAGAGCTCACTGCTGAGGGCCCGGGTTCAATCCCTGGTTGGGGAGCTAAGGTCCCACAAGCCGATCGGCGTGGCCAAAAGAAAAAAGAAAAAAATTATAGTCACAATTTATATGGGATAAAGCTACTCTATTTTTTGTTCCTATTGCCTTGGGGGTGTTCAAATTATTTTTTTCAGAAGATAAGATGAACTTATTACATGAAATATGTATTTATTTCTGAGATTTATTTAGACAGCTGTAATTGTATAAAAAAGGGAGAATGGAGAGTATGGTAAGCCTGGAAGAAAATGTAAATGAATTATGTTATCTCTGAAAGAGGCTTCCCATAAGATTCTGGAGATTGGGAAGGTGTGTATCTCATTAGCGGCTCTATTCCAGCACCTAGAACAGTGCCTCCTGCATAGTCAGCTCTCAGACAGTATCTGTCGACTGTCTAAATGAATGATTATCCAGAAAATCCAGATTTCAGTGACTTGCAGCATGGAAGGGAGGTGAAGATATGGAGAAAGTAAGCACAGAAATATCATTTAAGGTGCTTCAAGTACAGAGGAAATATGAACTGTCTCAAATGTGAGAGATATTTTTTTAACATTATTAAAAGCTGAGGAAAAGGTCTAATATAGTGGAGCGAGTGGATGATAGAGGAGAGGGAGGGATAATAAATAAGACAGGGTTCCTGAACAGCCAGGAGAGGATGGGACCCCAGGCAGAAGTAGCTGGGCCATCTCAGATGAGCAAGGTTCCTTCTGTTCATTCAGGAGTGAAGGGAAAAGGTGAGATCATAATGCAGGTGGGTCAGTTGAGAGAGTTCTTGTGTGGCGGATGCTGTCTTTTCTACGAATTGGCTCTTCTTTGGAGAATGACTAGAAGTATCAGCTGTAGATACAGAGAAAGGATGGGGAGCCAGAGCATGATGGAGTCCCTGTAAAGAGGTGGAACAGGACCCCATGACAGCACAGTCAGCAGAGCTGTGGGCTTCCCAACAGCCCAAGGTGGAGAAGGAGGTCAAGGGGTCGGTCCAGAGATGGTCCGTGGAACCACCACGTCAAGCGGGCCATTCCACAGTCTCTGAAATTACCCAGATGATGGCAGCACTTGGGTGGAGTGGAAGACTAGGGACCAGTAGTAGAGTCTTCAGTAAACGAGGGAAAAGGCAGGGAGGGTGGACCACAGAGATAAGGAGAATGGCACGGTCATGTGGCTTAAATTGCACGCAGACTCAAACAAGTTAAATATTCAGACAAGATCAAATCGTAAACCAACAAAAACATTGACTAAACTAACAACTGTAATAAACCTGGCTTTATATTGTCTTGATCGTAAATATTTGTCTTTTTAGTCTACTTCTCCTTGTATAAGGTTAAGGGTATGAGAAAAAATTACCACAGGAGTATTTCTAAGTGTGTAACAGTTTGCTCAGAAATTACAAAGGGGATCTAAGCTATAGTTATTTGCACAAATCCAAAATTAAAATGTTGAAAAGTATAGACTGATTAATGTAAGTACCAGTGACATTTCTGTTTATGGGCCATTTATACAAATACATTATTTTACACATGAACCCTGAATGTTTTAGCAGAATCCACATTTCATTATTTATCTAAAGCCCTTTGTGAAATGCAATAACAAATCTTAATATTAAAAGTTATTTGGGTTACTCTCTTTTTAATAACCCTATGATATTATCTTTGTAAATATAGCTTCAAGTTGGTTATTTCTTTTTCGTTTATTTAGGGAAGTAAATGAAGAAAAAATTATAGACATTTCCTACGTTTTCAAGTGTGATTTAATTAATTTTCACAGCTGCTAGACCAGAAATAGAATGATTACTTCAAGTTTATAAATCTGCTAGGTCAGTATATTCAACTAAAGTTTTACAGCAGCCCCAGAAATACTTACATTCCAGTGAACTCAAGTTCTTGCATCCTCGGAGAACGGTATTTACGTTTCTGCACAGCTGATTTTGATAATGTGAAAATATTTTGCATTGATAAGCCCTTTTATTAATGCAAAGCGGACTTCTGTCCAGTTTAACACAGCTTTGCTATTAATAACAGTATGCCTGACATTATGCCACATTTCAGTGTCAGTCAAATTGGTGGGTGGAGCAAAATGTGAATAAATTATTCACATACAAACAAGAACATTCTTGTTTTCAAAAGCTGGTCATTGGGGAATCACAGGTATAAGTGAGATAAAAACAAACTCAATAAGATACAGCTGTAAAAGGGAAAGGACGCAGGGACTTCCCTGGTGGTCCAGGGGTTGAGACTCCTCGCTCCCAAAGCAGAGGGCCCAGGTTCGATCCCTGGTCAGGGAACTAGATCCCGCATGCCACAACTAAAGAGCAACTGAGACCCGGCGCAGTCAAATAAAGAGCAACTAAGCCCCAGTGCAGTCAAATAAATATTAAAGGAAAATCAGATCATCTTTCTCTTAAAAAACAAAAAAAGGGAAGGAACACAAAAGTTAATTTTGTAAGTATTGCACATTGCTAACTTGTATGTGGGCATTATTAATATGGAATCGGTTTGCAATGGTAAATTTCATAGACATTTAAATAAATAAGTTACAAATAGTAAAGTCTAAGAGCCAAATATCAATTTTCTCCTACTCTGTTCTATTCAGTAAATATTTGCTCAGTGCCTCCTTTGTGCCGGGCACCGTGCAAACAGTTGGTGATACAAACAAGTGAGGTCCCCAGCTGCCGGCTACAAGTGGGTGACTTCTATTCCCCAACTATACACACGTATATTTCAGTAAATTTGGTTTATATAACTGAATACAAAGGAAAGAATCAAATTATTTCATTCATATACTTGTAAAGATGGGGGAAAACGATTACAGACACATTCCCCAAAATGTGAGTGATCTGGATCAATTGTTTATAGAGTCTCAGATCTTAGTTTTGATCTTACTTTGAAATAATCATGATTTCCCTACTGGATATGCCTTCGCCCACAGCACCTTGTACATAATAGGATTTCTATGAATATTTTTTTAAAAGAATAGGGAAAAAAGTAAAGAATGGACAGACATTATGTATTTCTATTCTAAAATGTTTATCTCAGAGAAATACATGTATTATGCAAAAAGAAGACAAGTAAAAATACCTAAATAAAGTAAAATATCGAAGAATAACATGTAACTTCTGAAAACCCTGGCTAGAAAGAGTGAGAAGTCTGACAGACCACACGAGTGTTCTCTTTTGAAATATAGGTTAGCATGTTTGAATTACATTCTGTCCAAACAAAAGGGGAAAAATAGTACTGAGCCCTTTCTGTGGAGGCAAAATATAAAAATTGGGACTAATTCATAACTGAAATACTAGTCCTACTAGCAAAAATTTTAAAAAAACGTGCTTCTGAGTTTTGTGAAAAGAAGCTAAAGAAAAAAATATATGTAAAGAAAGATTTCCATTTGACTAGCCATTTATCTCTCTGACTAGCACTGAGCCATTACATCATTCATTCAGGGGAGTGCTATATGGTGAGTCTTGAACATACAATTATGCACATTCGTAAGAACTCCCCTCCCCTCACTCACCACTAAACTTCCCTACCCTTAACCATTCATAGCACCCATCAAGGCCAGCAAGGGAGAGGATGTGCTAAGACAGAAGTCACAGTCTTGTGGGTCTTAACCACAGAATTGATATCCCATCACCTTTGCCTTATCCTGTTAATTAGAAGCATCACTAGTCTAGCCTGTAGTCAAGGGGAGGAGATTACACAAAGATGTGAGTACCAGCAGGCTGGGATCTTTGGGGGCCATCTGAGTCTGACTGCTACTGTTAATCATTTTTGTTTGGTCACAGAAGTACAAGAATCTTCCAACCTCTTTTTTTTTTGCAATCCTAAAGCTACTCTGAAACCTTAGATGTGGCTTTCTTTGTTTATTGCACGTGGTTTGTATGTCTGCTATGGCCTCAGTTATTTCCCTCAGTCAGTTTTATTTCCTTGGCCAGGTTGTTTACTGATTTTTCCCACCTCGGGTTAATTACCTCATGGCTGCTTCTAGGCCACATTTGCATGTTCCCTCATGGCTCTAAAGTATAATACAGATCACATCACTAATATGTATTCGGTTGGCCAAAAAGTTCGTTTGGTTTTAAGTAAAAATAAAAGACACATTTTTCGTTTTCACCAAGAATTTTATTGAACACCGTGTTCACTAACTGAATGAATTTTTTGGCCATCCCAATATTGGGCTAAAACATGCTAATAAAATGATATATTTCACTCCTATTACAGCTCTTTCATCTGTTGCTCATGGAGCACCCAAGTTTACCTTCCACATATCCTGGCCACACACCCCCACGCCCCCTCCCCAAGCCCACCTCTGTCTTAATGCATTTCTCTTGTGCTCTTCCCAGCTCTACCCTTCCTCCCTACCTTAATCTTGTTCATATTTTAAGTCTAAATTCACGTACTCTTGATGAGGCTTTCTTCCTTTACAAGCTCACTAATTTCTCCCTTCTCTTAACTAACAAAGTATTAATAATTTATACCATACAAGTTATTACTTGACTGTAAGTTATTTTGAACCCATATCCAGCTCGAAATTTATGAGTCTCCTTTCTCCAATAAGTTCTTCAATCAATATTGCTCACTACAGTAAAACCGAGGATAATTTATCTTAGTCACCACAAATGTTTAGTGAAATATTGTCCCAACATCTTTCTTAGGGAAGCCAGGCTTATATTTAGTCTCTCTCCTCAATACCCAACACATGGCTAAGTGCACACAATGTATTCATTAAATGCTTGTTGACTTGATATGGGCAACAAATAAATATATAAGGCTTGTAAATAATTTCATTGAATATATTTTCAACATCTTGAAGCGAGAAGGGCTGTGCCTCACTAAAATTAGTATCTGCTATATGAACTGTGTGTGAGCTTTTCAGAGGGACCCTCTGTAAATTTAAGAACTACATTAAAATTTATATGATGTCTAAGATTTGTTTTCAAAACCTAGGAAAATAAGACTATAAGTTGCTAAGATGTAAAGTATAAGGCTAAAACTTTCTTTCCCATAAAAAAAATAAGCCGGATACTACTCACTCTTACTTTAAAATATTTTTTTTGGTATTTCTCTTATGTCTTTTTTTTACCTTTTTTAAAAATTGAAGTATAGTTAATTTACAATATTGTGTTAGTTTCAGGTGTACAGCAAAGTGACTCAGTTTCATATGTAGATGTTCTTTTTCAGATTCTTTTCCATTATAGGTCATTACAAGATACTGAGTAGAGTTCCCTGTGCTGTACAGTAGGTCCTTGTTTATCTATTTTATATATAGTAGTGTGTGTCTGTTAATCGCAAACTCCTAATTTTAATTTACATTATAAGGCTGTTGTTTCCTAATTTCCGGGCTATAAAATTTGCTCAAACACAGGACCTGTGATAGAACCTGGGATTATAATTTTAAAGTATTATATTAAAAAATGTCATATTTACACACTGAGATACGATTTACACCATTTTTTAGATCTAAAAGTAGTTTTAATGAATTTCCACTGATCTAAACAAAAATCTTTAAGCACAACAAGTATTTAAGAATTTTCTTTTTCCTGCTAATTAGAGACTGCTAATTCCTGTCTCTGATCCTACATCTGAAAAGAGGAACCATATTTTTCACAAATTTGTATGTAATCATGCAAATAAATTAGACAACTTTGTTGTTTCATATGTGTTTTTCTGGGAAAACTTTAATGAAAAATAAATTTCAAGTGATCTTTCAATATTTTTACTTGTAAATATGGTACATATTCCTTTATTGTAATTTAGTTGTTGACCAAATTGCTGTTGCTGTAATCCCTGACTGTCTTAGTCTATTCAGGCTACTATAGCAAAAATACCACAAACTGGGTAGCTTATATACAGCAGAAATTTATTTCTCACAGTTCTGGAGGCTGGGAGTCCAGAATCAAGGTGCCCTCAGATTCCCAAAGGCCCCACACCTTAATACTGCCACCTTGGGGGTTAAGGATTTCAACATATGAATTGGGGGAGAAGTTGATCATTCCTCTTATTTAATGTTCCATGGTAAGCAGAGGAGGTCCCTTCCTGTCTGATGGGTGGGTCCTTCAGAAGGTTTTCCAAAGACCCTTGCTGCTGTTACCTTGTTTCTCCATCACAGTGTTTTGCTCCCATCCACTTGGTGTGAGATCGTATTGGCACATCACCACGACCACCATGTTCCAAACAGCAAGATGGAGGAAAGTGAAAAGGATACAATGTAGAGTTTGCTTATAAAACTTCTGTACCTATCCCATTAATGAGAACGTAGACACCTGGCCGAACTTTGCTAGAGAAATTGGAAGATACAGTGTTTATTTCGGTCAGTTCTAAACCCAGTTAGAAACTAAGAATTAACTGAGAGAAAATAGAACAGTTTTGAAGAACTACCTGTCTCTGCCATACCGAGAATCTTAAATTTGCAACGTGTTACTGGTGAGGTTGACATTTTTTTCATACATTTATATAGTTTCTCCTGTGAATCACACATTAGTGCCCTCTGCTAATGTTTTCATTGGATTAGTTTTTTGTAAGATTTTTGTTAAAAATTATTAATTATTGACTACCACATTCATTCAAGTATTTTATCATTTTTGTTTTATTGGAACTTTACAAGCTATGTCGTCAAACATCTATGGTAACATTTTCATTCCTCTTCGAAAGTTTTCCCCTCCTCAAGATCAGTTATAATATTCATCAATATTTATTTCTAGGATTTACCTTAGTTTATTGTATTTTTTAAAATTTATTTATTTTTGGCAGCATTGGGTCTTTGTTGCTGCGCACGGGCTTTTCTCTGGTTGCGGTGCACGGGCTTCTCATTGCGGTGGGTTCTTTTGTTGTGGAGCACAGGCTCTAGGTGTGTGGGCTTCAGCAGTTGTGGCATGCGGGCTCAGTAGTTGCGGCTCGTGGGCTCTAGAGCACAGGCTCAATAGTTGTGGCACACGGGCTTGGTTGCTCCTTGGCGTGTGGGATCTTCCCAGACCAGGGCTCGAACCCGTGTCCCCTGTATTGACAGGCGGATTCTTAACCACTGCACCACCAGGGAAGTCCCTAGGATTTATTTTAAATTTTAACTTTCACTTATAATTCTTTTTTTTTTTTTTTTTTTGCGGGCCTCTCACTGTTGTGGCCTCTCCCGTTGCGGAGCACAGGCTCTGGACGCGCAGGCTCAGCGGCCGTGGCTCACGGGCCCAGCTGCTCCGCGGCATGTGGGATCTTCCCGGACCGGGGCACGAACCCGTGTCCCCTGCATCGGCAGGCGGACTCTCAACCACTGCGCCACCAGGGAAGCCCCTCACTTATAATTCTTTTAAAAAATTTTGTGATGAGTTAATGTTTTTAATTATTTTTTTTTATTGAATACAATTTTAATTAAATATTTCAGATTTTTACAATATTAGTTTCAGGTGTACAGCATAGTGATTCAATATTTTTGTAGATTATGCTCCAAAGTTATTATAATGTTATTGACTGTATCCTCTGTGCTGTACATTACATCCCTGTGACTCGTTTATTTCATAACTGGTAGGTTATACATCTTAATCCCCTTCACCTACTTCCCCCATCCCTCCAACCCCTTCCCATCTAGCAACAACTAATTTGTTCTCTGTGAGTCTATTGCTGTTTTGTTATATTAGCATAATACCCTCCGGGTCCATCCCTATTGTAGCAAATGACAAAATTTTATTCTTTTTTATGGCCAAGCAATATTCCATTACACACACACACACACACACACACACACACACACAGCACATCTTCTTTATTCATTCATCTGTTGGGGGACACTCAAGATGCTTACATATCTTGGCTATTGTAAATAATGCTGCTATGCACATTGGGGGTGCATATATCTTTTCAAATTAGTGTTTTCATTGTCTTTGGATAAATAGCCAGAAGTGGAATTGCTAGATGGTATTGCAGTTCTATTTTTAATTTTTTGAGGAACCTCCATACTGTTTTTCCGTAGTGGCTGCATCAATTTATATGCCCACCAACAGTGCACCAGGATTCCGCCTGCCGATGCAAGGCACACAGGTTCGTGCCCCGGTCCGGGAAGATCCCACATGCCGCGGAGCAGCTGGGCCCGTGAGCCATGGCCGCTGAGCCTGCGCATCCGGAGCCTGTGCTCCGCAACGGGAGAGGCCACAGCAGTGAGAGGCCCGCGTACCGGGGGGAAAAAAAATATATATATATATATATATAAATATTAAAAGGTCCTCAAAAACTGGAAATGTCCTAGACCTCTCCACATTGTTACAAGGCTCTGCTATAAACCAGTGGAAGAGTAGCGGAAAGGCACCATGGCCGACAGGCAAAGGTCCCTGAGATTCTGAAGTGGACTCCTATCCTCACTCCCTTGCTTGGCTGGGAAAAGTCCCTTGTTGTCCGTCAGCTTCAATTTCCACATCTGAAGTGCAGATAATAATAGTTTAAAGAGTTTTCTGAAGAAGAATTGAGGTGATATGTATCCTGACACTGGTAATTACTAGGTACAAGATAACTACTGCTAACAATGTCATTAATACAGAGATGATGTATCGGTAGATTTTTCTATGCACAGAGAATGTCTCTGTGTGGAGAGCTTGCTGCCTTTGGTTCTGCCTCCCAGAGAAATATTTTACATGTGTTTGCTCAGAAGAACCCATTCGTTGTGGAGAATGTACCTTTGGCTACCTTCGTTTGTTAATACACTCCTGTGGAGCCGAAGGCATCAGGCTTTCACAGTGGCATAGCCATCACGTCCAGCACACTCCAGCGTGTGTGCTGCAGCTGTGCTGGTAAGCGAGCCATTCTTTTTTGTTTGTTTTATATCCACTCTGTTTTTCAATTCTTTTCCCATATAGGGCATTGCAGAGTATTGAGTAGAGTTCCCTGTGCTGTACTTATTAGTTATCTATTTTATATATAGTCGTGTGTATATGCCAGTCCCAATCTCCCAATTTATCCCTTCCCCCACACCACTGTCTTCCCTGGTAACCAGAATGGATAAAGAAGATGTGGTACATATATATACAATGGAATATTTCTCAGCCATAAAAAAGAAGAAAATAATGCCATTTGCAGCAACATGGATGGACCTAGAGATTGTCATACTGAGTGAAGTCAGACAGAGACAAATATCACATGATATCACTTATATGTGGAATCTAAAAATGGTACAAATGAACCTATTTACGAACAGAAATAGAGTCACAGATGTAGAAGACTGATCCATTCTTAAACACGTCCATAAAAGAAGTCAGAATGGAAACTATGCTTTTGAGAGTAGATATATTTCTGAAGTAAGAGGGTAGATTGAAGAAACTGTCTCAAATTAAAATACAGCAATAGGGTTATAAATATTTGTTTGGAGAGGGGCAGCCGGGAAAGAATCATGGAAGGGATGGAAGTCCGTGTGGATATTGGATAATTAGTAGGGTACTTGTAGACCCAGCACAGGCAGAGGGCACAGAATCAGTCCACATGACGTGAACCTGGTTTACTGAGAAATGGCACAGAAATATGATTCAGGGGAAAGTTGGTGTTAGAAAGAAAGGGAGATAAAGCGCTCAACATTTTACAAACTTGTTTATGACTTTGCATTGTATGTTAATATTCCTCGGAAAGCACTCTTTCTTTCATTAGGTTAGTTTTCTTACCTCATATCCAAAGACAATCTGAGTCAAATAGTGATTCCTGGTTGGGTTACTCTAATTCTCACCTTTAATCAGGCTGTATTCCTTGAAAGTGGATGTTCTGAAAACATGAAAGCTAACTCTCTAAATGTATTTTACGAAGAACATAAAGAATTAAGGTGCATCTCTGTTTTTTTCACTTGTATCTCCACTCTCTTAGTTAAATATACCTTATATTCAAAATAAACATATTAATAGCATTTTATTTCTGTTAACTATATTCTGTAATTTGCCCCAAACTCTGACTGAACTGATTTATGTTAAATTGACTAAGATATGTGACCAAAAATAAACTAATATTGTACTTGAAGTTGTGAATTCAGAGAGGTGAAGAGTGGGGAAACAATCATAATTTTAGGTAAAAGTGTCTTTTAACAAATAGATTAAACTATCACGAAATGAAACAAATAACATCTTTGTGTTCTTAGTCAAGGCTTGTATCTGACAAGCCTTATTGCTGTAGCAATTGATTTTCTTGTATTCTAAAATAACAAAGGATTTTTAAAAATGTTTTCAGGTAGCCTAAAAAAATGGTGATTTATTTTCTGCTAAGTCTTGTTAGCAATCGATGGTAGCAAGGACTGTAAAAGTGCCTTAGACAGTGCTTAATTATCTGCTTGAGATGCTCTAACAACCACCAAAAGAAAAGCATATGAAAAGGAAAAAGTTAATTAACTGGCTCTAAGAACTATATCCACCCAATTTAACTATAACTGACATGTAGTTATCCCGTGTCAAAGCCCTTTAGATATTTATGTATACGAGAGAGAATAATTTTTAGCAAAAGAAATAAGTAGTAGAAAACTAATGGAGAACCAAATAGCTGACTACATGGTTTTATCCTCAAAAAGATTCTAATTTGATCATTTCCCTTTATAGTCTCCTCAATTTGCTTGTCCCCGCAAGATAGCCAAATCACGCAAAATAATTCATAAAAATTACTCAAAGAAGGTCTCTGACGTTGTAAGAATACTAAAGGAAAATGAGATCATTATGCTGGTTCCACACAAGTCTGAAATTATCAGAGACTAGAAATCCCTGCAGGAGGATTTTGTTTAATTTCCCCGCTGAGTACTGCCTTTCCAGTCAAAGGAAAACTTAGCCTAAGAGCTCTTTCGTCACTTGGAGGAACTTCAAGAAACAGGGAAATTATTTCCTTACAACTAGACAATCATTTTAATGAACTAATTCTATGTTAGAAGAGAGGACTGAGGAGTGGTTTAGATTTGTAACCTAGAAACCCCCTGTGATACTGATGTGACTTAAGGGCTTATGCATCAAGTTAATCTGTGACAGAAACTGTACATTAGCATGATATTTGATGTCTGTCAATATCGCACACATATTTTTTCATGCTGTCTTTGATCTTTCCTGAGGGCTGTGTCAAAAGGGAAATAGCCTCTCCAAAGTATAATGCGTTTTCAAAGAGAGAATACATCCAAGTTTAAGCTCCTTAGCCTGGACCATGTGAATTGAATTTTGAATGTCGATTTCATATTTGCTCCAAACATTTGCTTCTCATGCACTTCAACATACAGTAATGAGTCTGAGAACAGGAGACTGTGTTGTCCCTTGGAATGCGACTTGTCATTTAGAAGATCACCATGCATTCCACACTACCTCAATCTTACTGATCCCAAAATAGTGCTTTCATATTTGATCAGTGCTCAGCAGTATCCATTACACCCACGCCCTGATGTTTTCTCTAGTGACTTGGTACCTTCTAAACCAGTGAAATGAATCTGTCTCATTTCTGAATGTGACAGCCCACTAACCACTGAGTGGTTTGTTGCCTTCTTAATTCCAACGTAATTAATGAAATCCTCAATTAATTACTTTGACAGAACATCTTATGTTTGTGAAAGTTTAATAAATGTTCTGGCCCTTTTAAGAGTAATATGACTATTTGGGGGACTTCTGTATTCAAATAAAATCTTATTGATTTCAGCTCAATACAACTGAAAGTGTAGTCATTAAAGGGCATTTCCTGCGAAATTTTAGATCACAGGTGTGTGGGCCATCTCTGAGTAGAAGCATCAATTTCTAATAAATATTTGGTTTATTAGCTCAGGTTATTGACAGTCTCTTGGTAGGAGGTGGGGAACAGGAATGATCAGCTCATAGAATTGGGTTAAGAAGGGGGAAAAAACAATAGGTTCATGAGTTGTAACAAACGCACCATTCTGTAGTGGATGTCAATAATGTAGGTGGCTGTGCATGTATAAGGGCAAAAGGTATATGGGAAATCTCTATACCTTCTCAGTTTTGCTGCTCTAAAACAATAAGGCCTAAAAAAGTGCAGATGGCAAAGTAGCTATAGATATTAGTAAAATAAAAATATAATTCTAAGTATCCACCTCTTAAATTACTAGAAAAAAAATGTGAGCAAAGTTAACAGTAAATACAGTCTTCACAGATTTGGGTAACTTAATTTGCATTGTATAGTGATTTCTTAAGCCCAACTGCAATGAAACCATTTTAAAAAGTGCTATTAGAAATGGACATTTCGATATCTGTTATACTTTTTCTTTATAAGATGACAGGGATTTTTCTCTAAGCAAGTCCCAAATTTGGGGGTTATTACTTTAAATTTCATTTGATGTTAAATTTAATTAACAAAATTAATTGGATTAAGAGGAGTTAAAATTCCCCTTGATGGAAATATCGATAGCTTCTCCCTTTTGCGGTTTTTGAAACTAAGTCTTTAATGAACATAGAAGTCAAGCAAGGGCATGGAATCCGTCCCTTAACATCCTGTCACCCTTTTGTGCCTTTGGTTTTTAATCTTCGATTCACTCATGCATCATATCTTTTTTGAGTATTTACCGAATACAAGAGTCTATGCTGAGTCCTGGTGACACAAATACAAGCAAGGCAGATACGCCCTCTGTCCTCATGGAGCTTATAGTCTGTGTGAGCTTGATGCAGACCACACCAACATGAATAGGATAAGATCCAGTGAGGGAAATGCACATAAAATACTTAATAATTACACCCTGGGATAAGTCTTCTGCTAGAGATTTGTATTGACATTATAGCAGGCCTCTATTCTTCTTAAGAAAGCCAGAAATGGTGTCCTTAGGGAGCTGACACTTGAGCTGAGTCTCAAAATAGAGCAGGATTTAGACCCTGTTGTTACCATTGAGTCACGAATGTCTCAACTTTATTTCTTTCATTTTTTTTTTCCATTCAACAATACTTAAGTGGAATCCAAGATGCAAAAGGCATTTTGCAGGATGCTACCGAGGTGAGTCAGTCAAGGACTCTGCTCTCAGATTTCACAAGGTGAGAGAGAGAACAGGGAAACAAGGAAGAAAGGGATAGGCAAATGCAGGATGAGAATGCAAAAGATGGGGCTCTACTCCCATGGGGAGCAGTCAGGGAACAATTCCTGGATGCAGTGACATTGGAAGTAGCTGGAAATGCGACCCTGAGCTTTTCAGCCCTGAGTAGGCCCTGCTCAGGGGTAGGAGTGTTCTGCTTTATCAGAACCAGGGTTTATCTTAAGATAAAGACCCAGAGATGCATATTTGAGGAAAATTTTAGGAAAGGACCACTTCTCCTCCAAGTCTCTGTCCCTGCACTTGATATAGGTAAAGAAACAAATTACATCATGATCAAGTCATTCCTTTCCATAAAGGCTCCAAACTCTACCTAAAAGGAAATATCACTGGATTTAGGCTTAGGAATTTCAAAAATGTCTTTTGGAAAGCCTGAGTCCTGAATGTGTTTTTTGATTAAAACGGTTACATAAGGATTAAATTTGGGAAGCATTCAGTCTATAGACCTTTCTTGAAAATTAACTATACACATGTGTATTAAGGAACTTAGAAATCCGGTGGTTAAAAAATAAATGAGGAGATATGGGGATATATTTATATGTATAGCTTTGTTATAAAGCAGAAATTAACACACCATTGTAAAGCAATTATACTCCAATAAAGATGTTAAAAATAAATAAATATATAAATAAATAAATAAGCAAGTCAACCATTAAATACCTCTCGTTTCCCCGATTTTTCATAGAACACATATTAACACTGAAGGAGCTTTGATATACGTCAGTTATTCTTACACGTCAAGATACTCTCTTTCCCAATAGCAAGCATTAGCTGGGAGAGTGCCTGAAGACACTGGGCTCTGAGGGGCAGGTGGACGATGGAGGACGGGGAAAGGGAGGAAGAAGGGAGGAGAAGAAAAGGGGAGATTTCTGATAAATTGACAATTTTCGGTCATCTCTAATACCTCTAGCTGCTGAAGTACGACAGTTCAGGCTTTGAAATTCTACCTTAGGGCGTGTG
This sequence comes from Monodon monoceros, assembly GCF_005190385.1. Lineage (NCBI taxonomy): Eukaryota > Metazoa > Chordata > Mammalia > Artiodactyla > Monodontidae > Monodon > Monodon monoceros. The sequence goes on along the minus strand of NW_021703770.1, from coordinate 67,601,888 downwards.
CTGTCTTTTATGTCCGCCTTCAGCTACTGGAAGTGTCGGGACTTTACTGGCCACCAGGGCTAGGCTTCCTGATGGTTAAAGGCAGTTTCTCCTGGGAGCCTAATAACCAGTTTCTGGTTCGCAGCAGCATCAGATTCTGACAACTGAAGGTGGTAGACACAATAAACTCTCCAGCACAGCTTCCTTTATTTTCACCTTTACCAAAAACCACATGCTGACAGTGTTATGACATGAGGGGACTGAATTGCTGGACAAATGGATCATATAAAAAATAAAAATAGTCAGACATGTGAAGTCAAAAAATAATTTTAATCCCTTACGAACTCCATTGAAAGGGAGTTATTGCTAAATGTAACTATGCTAAATTTTAATTAGATGTGTCCATATATAAGTACATGTAAGTGGCCCAAAGATAAAGTTCACTTTTTAATTTAATTTAATTTAATCTAATTTAATTTTATTTTAAGTCTAGAGAGTAACCGACCCAGACAGAGCAAAAGCATGAAGTTAATTTTTTTATTTTTATTTTTTGGCCAAGCCACACAGCATATGGGATCTTAGTTCCCTGACCAGGGATTGAACTCACACCCCCTGCATTGGAAGCATGGAGCCTTAACCACTAGGCTGCCAGGGAAGTCCCTTTAGTGTTTTAATATTGTAAAGAAACACTGGGATAAATATTCGTAGATGTAAATCTTTTTGCTTGCTTTGATTTTTTTTCTTCACGATAAATTCCTAAGGAGAAATTGCTGCGTCAGAGCATATGAACATTTTTAAACTATAATGTAGCAGATCATCAAATTGCCCTTCAGATATTACGTATCTCACAGGTCCACCAGAGGGTATGTGGAAGAGGCAGTATCTCCCCATCCTCACTGATAAATGGAGATTTTTAAAGTGCCAAAATAGTTCTTTAAAAGTCTTTCACTCATAATTTACCCCAAGTCTTACTAGCTTTATTCATATTAAGGCAGTCAGGTGAAGTTTCTTTTTCACTCTTGAGTAGAGCTGAATTCAGGGCTCTGAATTTTACATAAAGGTATTTTCTGAGAAGAGTCTAAACTATACAAACATCTTTTATTTATTAAAATAGTATTCAATATGGAGACTTCAAATGAGACAGAATAAAGCCGTTACATTACTTTTGTCATATTAAGTGGTTATAAAAGAGCTGTGAGCACCAGCTTTTTGTTTTTTCTACACATATAAGGGTTTTATTTTTTTTTCTTTTGGAATTTTATTTTATTTTATATACAGCAGGTTCTTATTAGTTATCTATTTTATACATATTAGTGTATATATGTCAATTCCAATCTCCCAGTTCATCCCACCTCCACCCTTCCTCCACACATTCCCCCCTTGGTGTCCATATGTTTGTTCTCAACATCTGTGTCTCTATTTCTGCCTTGCAAACCAGTTCATCTGTACCATTTTTCTTGATTCCACGTATATGCATTAATAAATGATACTTGTTTTTCTCTTTCTGACTTAGTTTACTCTGTATGACACTCCCTAGGTCCATCCACGTCTCTAAAAATGACCCAACTTGATCATAAAATGACCCATTTTATGGCTGAGTAATATTCCATTGTATATATGTACCACATCTTCTTTAACCATACATCTGTCAGTGGGCATCTAGGTTGCTTCCATGACCTGACTATTGTAAATAGTGCTGCAGTGAACATTGGGGTGCATGTGTCTTTTTGCATTTTGGTTTCCCTGGGTATATGCGGAGTAGTGGGATTGCTGGGTCATATGGTAATTCTATTTTTAGCTTTTTAAGGAACCTCCATACTGTTCTCCACAGTGGCTGTTATCAACTTACATTCCCACCAACAGTGCAACAGGGTTCCCTTTTCTCCACACCCTCTCCAGTAGTTGCTGTTTGTAGATTTTCTGATGATGCCCATTTTAATTGTGTCAGGTGATACCTCATTGTAGTTTTGATGTGCATTTCTCTAATAATTAGTGATGTTGAGCAGCTTTTTATGTGCCTCTTGGCCATCTGTATGTCTTCTTTGGAGAAATGTCTACTTAGGTCTTCTGCACATTTTTTGATTGGGTTTGTTTGTTTTTTTGATATAGAGCTGCATGAGGTGTTTATATATTTTGGAGATTAATCCTTTATCCACTGATTCATTTGCAAATATTTTCTCCCATTGTGAAGGTTGTCTTCTTGTCTTGTTTATAGTTTACTTTGCTGTGCCAAAGCTTTTAAGATTCATTAGGTCCCATTTGTTTATTTTTGTTTTTATTTCCATTTCTCTAGGAGGTGGATCAGAAAGAATCTTGCTGTGATTTATGTCACAGTGTTCTGCCTATGTTTTCCTCTAAGAGTTTTATAGTGTCTGGCCTTACATTTAGGTCTTTAATCCATTTTGAGTTTGTTTTTGTGTATGGTGTTAGGGAGTGTTCTAATTTCATTCTTTTACGTGTAACTGTCCAGTTTTCCCAGCACACCTTATTGAAGGGGCTGTCTTTTCTCCATTGTATATTCTTGCCTCCTTTATCAAAGATAAGGTGACCATATGTGCGTGGGTTTATCTGTGGGCTTTCTATCCTGTTCCATTGATCTATCTTTCTGTTTTTGTGCCAGTACCATACTGTCTTGATTACTGTAGCTTTGCAGTATAATCTGAAGTCCAGGAGCCTGATTCCTCCAGCTCTGTTTTTCTTTCTCAAGATTGCTTTGGATATTCTGGGTCTTCTGTGTTTCCATACAAATTGTGAAATTTTTTGTTCTAGTTCTGTGAAAAATGCCATTGGTAGTTTGATAGGGATTGCACTGAATCTGTAGATTGCTTTGGGTAGTATAGTCATTTTCACAATATTGATTCTTCCAATTCAAGGACATGGTATATCTTTCCATCTTGGTATCATCTTTAATTTCTTTCATCAGTGTCTTATAATTTTCTGCATACAGGTCTTTTGTCTCCTTAGGTAGGTTTATTCCTAGATATTTTATTCTTTTTGTTGCAGTGGTAAATGGGAGTGTTTCCTTAATTTCTCTTTCAGATTTTTCATCATTAATGTATAGGAATGCACGAGATTTCTGTGCATTAATTTTGTATCCTGCTACTTTACCAAATTCATTGATTAGCTCTAGTAGTTTTCTGGTAGCATCTTTAGGATTCTCTATGTATAGTATCTTGTCATCTGCAGACAGTGGTTTCAGTTTTTCACCATTGAGGATGATGTTGGCTGTGGGTTTGTCATATATGGCCTTTATTTTGTTGAGGTAAGTTCCCTCTATGCCTACTTTCTGGAGGGTTTTTATCATAAATCCGTGTTGAATTTTGTCAAAAGCTTTTTATGCATCTATTGAGATGATCATATGGTTTTTCTCCTTCTATTTGTTAATATGGTGTATCACGTTGATTGATTTGCGTATATTGAAGAATCTTTGCATTCCTGGAATAAACCCCACTTGATCATGGTGTATGATCCTTTTAATGTGCTGTTGAATTCTGTTTGCTAGTATTTTGTTGAGGATTTTTGCACCTATGTTCATCAGTGATATTGGCCTGTAGTTTTCTTTCTTTGTGACATCTTTGTCTGGTTTTGGTATCAGGGTGATGGTGGCCTCATAGAATGAGTTTGGGAGTGTTCCTCCCTCTGCTATATTTTGGAAGAGTTTGAGAAATATAGGTGTTAGCTCTTCTCTAAATGTTCGATAGAATTTGCCTGTGAAGCCGTCTGGTCCTGGGCTTTTGTTTGTTGGAAGATTTTTAATCACAATTTCAATTTCAGTGCTTGTGATTGGTCTGTTTATGTTTTCTATTTCTTCTTGGTTCAGTCTTGGGAGCTTGTGCTTTTCTCAGTATTTGTCCATTTCTTCCAGGTTGTCCATTTTATTGGCATATAGTTGCTTGTAGTAATCTCTCATGATCCTTTGTATTTCTGCATTGTCAGCTGTTACTTCTCCTTTTTCATTTCTAATTCTGTTGATTTGAGTCTTCTCCCTGTTTTTCTTGATGAGTCTGCCTAATGGTTTATCAATTTTGTTTATCTTCTCAGAGAACCAGCTTTTAGTTGTACTGATCTTTGCTATTGTTTTCTTTGTTTCTATTTCATTTATTTCTGATCTGATCTTTATGATCTATTTCCTTCTGCTAATTTGGGTTTTTTTTTTAGTTTCTCTAATTGCTTTAGGTGTACGGTTAGGTTGTTCATTTGAGATTTTTCTTGTGTCTTGTGGTAGGATTATATTGCTGTAAACTTCCCTCTTAGGACTGATTTTGCTGCATCTCGTAGGTTTTGGGTTGTCGTGTTTTCATTGTCATTTGTTTCTAGGTATTTTCTGATTTCCTCTTTGCTTTCCTCAGTGGTCTCTTGGTTATTTAGTAGCATATTGTTTAGCCTCCATGTGTTTGTATTTTTTACAGTTTTTTTCCTGTAATTGAATCGGAAAAGATACTTGATACAATTTCAGTTTCCTTAAATTTACCAAAGCTTGACTTGTGACCCAAGGTATGCTCTATCCTGGAGAATGTTCCATGAGCACTTGAGGAGAAAGTGTATTCTGTTGTTTTTGGATGGAATGTCCTATAAATATCAATTAAGTCCATCTTGTTTAATGTGTCATTTACAGCTTGTGTTTCCTTATTTATTTTCATTTTGGTTGATAACTCCATTGGTGAAAGTGGCATGTTAAAGTCCCCTACTATTATTGTGTTACTGTCGATTTCCCCTTTTATGGCTGTTAGCATTTGCCTTATGTATTGAGGCGTTCCTATGTTGGGTGCATAAATATTTACAATTATTATATCTTTTTCTTGGATTGATCCCTTGATCATTATGCACTGTCCTTCTTTGTTTCTTGTACTAGTCGTTGTTTTGAAGTCTATTTTGTCTGATATGAGAATTGCTACTCCAGCTTTCTTTTGATTTCCATTTGCATGGAGTATCTTTTTCCATCCCCTCATTTTCTGTCTGTATGTGTCTCTAGGTCTGAAGTGGGTCTCTTGTAGACAGCATGTATACGGATGTTGTTTTTGTATCCATTCAGCCGGTCTGTGTCTTTTGGTTGGAGCATTTAATCCATTTACATTTAAGGTAATTATCGATATGTATGTTCCTATTACCATTTTCTTAATTGTTTTGCGTTTGTTATTGTAGGTCTTTTCCTTCTCTTGTGTTTCCTGCCTAGAGAAGTTCCTTTAGCATTTGTTGTAAAGCTGGTTTGGTGGTGCTGAATTCTCTTAGCTTTTGCTTGTCAGTAAAGTTTTTAATTTCTCCATCGAATCTGAATGGGATCCTTGCTGGGTAGAGTAATCTTGTTTGTAGGTTTTTCTCTTTCATCACTTTAAATATGTCCTGTCACTCCCTTCCGGCTCTCAGAGTTTCTGCTGAAAGATCAGCTGTTAATCTTATGGGGATTCCCTTGTATGTTATTTGTTGTTTTTCCCTTGCTGCTTTTACTATTTTTTCTTCCTATTTAATTTTGGCTAGTTTGATTAATATGTGTCTTAGAGTGTTTCTCTGTAGATTTATTCTGTATGGGACTCTCTGCACTTCCTGAACTTGATTGACTATTTCCTTTCCCATATTAGGGAAGTTTTCAACTATAATCTCTTCAAATATTTTCTCAGTCCCTTTCTTTTTCTCTTCTTCTTCTGGGACCCCTATAATTTGAATGTTGGTGTGTTTAATGTTGTCCCAAAAGTCTCTGAGTCTGTCCTCAATTCTTTTCATTCCTTTTTCTTTATTCTGCTCTGTGGTAGTTATTTCCACTATTTTACCTTGCAGGTCACTTACCTGTTCTTCTGCCTCAGTTATTCTGCTATTGATTCCTTCTAGAGAATTTTTAATTTCATTTATTGTGTTGTTCATCATTGTTTGTTTGCTCTTCAGTTCTTCTGGGTCCTTGTTAAATGTTTCTTGTATTTTCTCTATTCTATTTCTAAGATTTTGGATCATCTTTCCTATCATTACTCTGCATTCTTTTTCAGGTAGAATGCCTACTTCCTCCTCATTTGTTTGGCCTGCTGGGTTTTTACCTTGCTCCTTCATCTGCTGCGTATTTCTCTGTGTTTTCATCTTGCTTCACTTAGTGTGTTTGGGTCTCCTTTTTGCAGGCTGCAGATTCTTAGTTCCCATTGTTTTTGGTGTCTGCCCCCAGTGGGTAAGTTTGGTTCAGTGGGTTGTGTAGGCTTCCTGGTGGAGGGGACTGGTGCCTGTGTTCTGGTGGATGAGGCTGGATCGTGTCTTTCTGATGGGCAGGACCATGTCCGGTGGGGTGTTTTGGGGTGTCTGTGAACTTACTATGATTTTAGGCAGCCTCTCTGCTAATGTGTGGGGTTGTGTTCCTGTCTTGCTAGTTGTTTGGCATGGGTGTCTAGCACTGGAGCTAGCTGGTCGTTGAGTGGAGCTGGGCCTTAGCGTTGAGACGAAGATCTCTGGGAGAGCTCTCGCTGATTGATATTACGAGGGGCTGAGAGGTCTCTGGTGGTCCAATGTCCTGAACTCGGCTCTCCTACCTCAGAGGCTCAGGCCTGACACCCGGCCAGAGCACCAAGACCCTCTCAGCTACATGGCTGCTAGTGTTGGAGGGTCTCCTGTAGAGGTAAGAGGTGGCTGTGGCTCACTGTGGGGACAAGGACAGTGGCAGCAGAAGTTCTGGAAGTACTCCTTGGCTTGAGCCCTCCTGGAGTCCCAAGAAGGTTTCTTAAGGACCTTTTCAGTGCTGCATTTCAAGTCAACCATATGGAAAGCAAGGTTTTATTCCAACCAATTCTCTTTTTCTCAAAACGTGGAGGAAAAGTGCCAGCCACTGCAGACGACAATTTCTCTAGGAACATCCAGTTAGTGATGGTGAAACATTAAGAATGCAGTGCAGCTCAATCTTTTGTTTTTAAGGTGCAGTGATTTGAGTCTCTAAATGTAACCTCAGGCAGTCTGTGCAGCTATGGGGCACAAACAGACTTGCAATTTATCAGGTACTCTTTAGTCTTCAGAGTCTCAAAGGGCAATTCTTTTTTTTTTCTTTTTTTTTGTGGTACACGGGCCTCTCACTGTTGTGGCCTCTCCTGTTGCGGAACATAGGCTTGGACGCTCAGGCTCAGCAGCCATGGCTCATGGGCCCAGCCGCTCCGTGACATGTGGGATCTTCCCGGACCGGGGCACGAACCTGTGTCCCCTGCATCGGCAGGCAGACTCTCAACCACTGCGCCACCAGGGAAGCCTTAAAGGGCAATTCTTAACACTTCTTTTTGTGTGACTGAATCAGAAAAGTCTGCAATCCTGTTCATGTTTCAGCTCAGGTCACCCCTTCAACATAATATTGCCTTGTTCTCAACCCTTTGCATGAAAGGGCATATTGCTTTGGAGGCTGGTAGCCAGTTAACTTGTCACCTGATCTTCTTATGCAAAAGGCCTTTATTCCACTGGTCTGTGAGATCGCCTCTCACTCTTTCATCTTCTTTCTGTTGGATTCTGTTTGCTAGTATTTTATTGAGGATTTTTGCATGTATATTCATCAGTGATGTTCATCTGTAATTTTCTTTTTTCATAGTATCTTTGTCTGGTTTCAGAATTAGGGTGATAGTGGAATGAGTTTGGGAGTGTTCCTTCCTCTGCAATTTTTTGGAAGACTTCGAGGAGGATGGGTATTAGCTCTTCTCTAAATGTTTGATAGAATTCACCTGTGAAGCCACCTGGTCTTGGACTTTTGCTTGCTAGAAAATTTTTAATCACAGTTTCAATTTCATTACTTGTGATTGGTCTGTTCATATTTTCTGTTTCTTTCTGGTTCAGTCTTGGAAGGTTATACCTTTCTAAGAATTTGTCCATTTCTTCCAGGTTGTCCATTTTATTGCCATAGAGTTGCTTGTAGTAGTCTCTTATGATGCTTTGTATTTCTGTAGTGTCCGTTGTAACTTCTCCTTTTTCATTTCTCATTTTATTGATTTGAGTCTTCTCCCTTTTTTTCTTAATGAGTCTGGCTAAAGTTTTATCCATTTTGTTTATTTTCTCAAAGAACCAGCTTTTAGTTGTATTGATCTTTGCTATTGTTTTCTTTGTTTCTATTTCATTTATTTCTCCTCTGATCTTTATGATTTCTTTCCTTCTACTAACTTTGGATTTTGTTTGTTCTTCTTTCTCTAGTTCCTTTAGGTGTAAGGTTAGATTGTTTATTTGAGATTTTTCTTGTTTCTTGAGGTAGGATTGTATTGCTATAAACTTCCCTCTTGGAACTGCTTCTGCTGCATCCCATAGCTTTTGGATCATCATGTTTTTTGTTGTCATTTGTCTCTAGGTATTTTTTGATTTCCTCTTTGATTTCTTCAGTGATCTCTTTGTTATTTAGTAACGTACTGTTTAGCCTCCATGTGTTTGGAAATCAATATAATTGATTTCTAATCTCATAGTGTTGTGGTCGAAAAAGATGCTTGATATGATTTCAATTTTCTTAAATTTACCAAGGCTTGATTTGTGACCAAAGATGTGATCTATCCTGGAGAATGTTCCATGTGCACTTGAGAAGAAAGTGTAATCTGCTGTTTTTGGGTGGAATGTCCTATAAATATCAATTAAATCTATCTGGTCTATTGTGTCATTTAAAGCTTTTGTTTCCTTATTAATTTTCTGTCTGGATGATCTGTCCATTGGTGTAAGTGAGGTGTTAACGTCCCCCACTATTATTGTGCTACTGTCAATTTTCTCTTTTATAGCTGTTAGCATTTGCCTTATGTATTGAGGTGCTACTATGTTGGGTGCATATGTATTTATAATTGTTATATCTCCTTGGATTGATCCCTTGATCATTATGTAGTGTTCTTCCTTGTCTCTTGTAACATTCTTTCTTTTAAGGTCTATTTTTCTGATATAAGTATAGCTACTCCAGCTTTCTTTTGATTTCCATTTGCATGGAATATCTTTTTCCATCCCCTCACTTTCAGTCTGTATGTGTCCCTAGGTCTGAAGTGGGTCTTTTGTAGACAGCATGTATATGGGTCTTGGTTTTGTATCCATTCAGGAAGCCTGTGTCTGTTGGCTGGAGCGTTTAATCCATTCACATTTAAGGTAATTATCGATATATATTTTCCTATTACCATTTTCTTAATTGTTATGGGTTGTTATTGTAGGTGTTTTTCTTCTCTTGTGTTCCCCACTTAGAGAAGTTCCTTTAGCATTTGTTACAGAGCTGGTTTGGTGGTGCTGAATTCTCTTAGTTTTTTCTTGTCTGTAAAGCTTTTGATTTCTTTGTCAAATCTGAATGAGATCCTTGCCAGGTAGAGTAATCTTGGTTGTAGGTTCTTCCCTTTCATCACTTTAAATATCTCGTGCCACTCCCTTCTGGCTTGTAGAGCTTCTGCCGAGAAATCAGCTGTAACCTTATGGAAGTTCCCTTGTATGTTATTTGTTGTTTTTCCCTTGTTGCTTTCAATAAGTTTTCTTTGTCTTAATTTTTGTCAGTTTGATTACTATGTGTCTAGGCATGTTTCTCCTTGGGTTTATTCTGTCTGGGACTCTCTGAGCTTCTTGGACTTGGGTGGCTATTTCCTTTCCCATGTTAGGGATGTTTTTGACTATAATCTCTTCAAATATTTTCTTGGGTCCTTTCTCTCTCTCTTCTCCTTTTGGGACCCCCTATAATGCGAATGTTGGTGCATTTAATGTTGTCCCAGAGGTCTCTTAGGATGTCTTCATTTCTTTTCATTCTTTTTTCTTTATTCTGTTCCATTGCAGTGAATTCCACTATTCTGTCTTCCAGCTCACTTATCCATTGTTCTGCCTCAGTTATTCTGCTATTGATTCCTTCTAGTGTATTTTTCATTTCAGTTACTGTATTGTTCATCTCTGTTTGTTTGTTCTTTAATTCTTCTAGGTGTTTGTTCTTTAATTCTTCTGGATCTTTGTTAGCCATTTCTTGCATCTTCTCCATCTTTGCCTCCATTCTTTTTTTGAGTCCTGGATCATCTTCACTATCATTATTATGAATTGTTTTTGTGGAAGGTTTCCTGTCTCCACTTTATTTAGTTGTTTTTCTGGGGTTTTATATTGTTCTTTCATCTGGTACATAGTCCTTTGCATTTTCATTTTGTCTATCTTTCTGTGAATGTGGTTTTCGTTTCGCAAGCTGCAGGATTGTAGTTCTTCTTGCTTTTGCTGTCTGCCCTCTGGTGGATGAGGCTATCTAGCACCAGCTTAATGGATGCAGAAACTTTACTTAACCATCGATAGATTCCAGTCTTCATCTTTTTTGTTATTAGTTGTTAAGTACACAATAAAGCAATTATACTAACACATAGAAGTTGGAGACAGTATCCTTTTTCAGAAATCTTAGTTTGGTCACTTAATTAGGAGTTCTCACATGTTGACCAGTTTCCTAAAATAACAATGATATAAATATCAAACAGCTTTTCATAAAAATAGTAAAGCATCAGAAATCTACCTCATTCTGTAATAAATAGTGATGTCACAGGCTACTGAACTGGTGCCACTTGACTTGGCAGTTAGCATTTTTCACATTTCTCAAAAGTACCAGATTTGGTGCAAACAGAATTAAGGAATTAAGATCCCTGCAAAGTAGAAAAAAATGTAATTTTGATGTGTGGGACACACCAACAAAGAGGGATGCATATTAAAATGAATTAATAATTATATTTAAATCTAAATAAAATGCACCAAAGTAAATGAAAGATTGTTTTAGATTCTTCAATATATTGTTTTTCTAATCACTTTAAGTTTCATTTCACAATGTTACAGTAGAGGCAAATGAATTAGAAAGAAGAGATGTGTGATTCCAAATTGCTATTATTAGATGTGAAATTTTCAACATTATTAGTATGGACAGAAGTAGAATAGCTCTCTTTTGGCAGAAGATGCTAAAAGCATATGAAAAACCATTCATCATTAATGACCTATAATATCTCACAGAACAGCCACCAAGACAAGAAAATAGGTATGGCTGACTTAGTTGTACTTCCCTCAAGGAATAGTTACAAAATTTCTTCTGAGTAGAAATGAAGCTTTAACACTCTTAGTTAAAGAAAGAAAAGTTTTCTTTGCAAAATAAAGTCCTTCATGCCTACAGATACACACAAATAGCAGAATATTGAGATGTTTTCTTTATACACAGGCTCCATTTTAGCTGTGAACGTGGACATCCTGCAGTGTTGACTGACAACTGGGCAGTGCTTTTCTGTCACTTCTAGCAGTGACTTAAAATGACTTATTGATGCTACAGGCTATGTCCTCCTGTCTTCCTATGCAAGGAAGGTTCCCTGAAATTCTAAGTTATGGGAGCTACTGAAAGCAGTAAAGACAACATTTTGGGCGTCCTCAGGTAACTCATATCCTGTGAACTTAGAAATGTATGATAACTATTTTTATATGTAAAACACTGGAAAGGACTTTAATATCCAAGTAGGGATGGTGGGTAAACACATGTTCTTTCTTCCTGATAGAATAAATATTGCTATTTAAATTGAAGTCTAGGAAGGATGTATGATAGCTTGGGAAACTGCTGTAAAACGAGTAAGCTGTCGACTTTGTTAAAACCTAAAAATAAGTCTGAAAACTACATATGTCAAAAAAGGCTAGAGGAAAACACAGCAGAGGTTTATCATTATTTGGTTTACTGTGCAAGGACCTTGGGTCATTATTTTTTAATCTTCCCATGTTCCTAATTTTCTTTAATAAACATATACCAGTCGTTGTTGTATATAATGCCCCCTAATTTGAAAATACATTATGGATCCCTTGAGCAGGTGCATGGTGGGGGTAATACAGAGCGTCTTGCAGGAGAGGTGGCCACACCTGGCTCCATGTCTCTCCTTCCTGCTACTCTGTTACCCCTGCTTCCCTCGCTTCCCTTCTTTTCAGCCCCTTCTCTGTGCAAGTTTCACATTTTTCATGTGTATCTTTCCATAGGTAGTTGTCCAATCCTTAGTTGAAGGAATAGATAAAATCAATTTTCATTCTCTTTTTCTTTAGCTATACTTTGTAATGGGAATCAGTGCTCTAAAATCAAAAGTGAGCTGTGTTCACAAATAGGGTGACAGTTACATTTATGCTCAATTAAAATTGCTGTGAGACCCACTTCCCCTTTGTGACTTACACATACACCAGTGAGTCGAATAGCTGACAGATCAGTCTGTCACCCAGAATCACCTCAGGTCACCTACCATATCACCTCTCTCCTTGGCGCCCACTTATCAAAGATGCCCTTGAGGCCAGTGTCAGGAGCAGCCACCGTGAAGATGACAATATCTGTGCTCAGGATGGCTGAGAGCCCCAAAGTTGCTGATCCTTGGGTGTCAGAGCAGGGAATGAAAGAGGTCAGTGTAGCTGGAAGATGGATGGCAAGCAGTGGTGTCACCCAGGTTTAGACTGGAAAGGTGGGCAAGGCCAGTCAGGCAGGACCTTCTAGGCCAAGTTAATTAAGGATATTAGGCTTTGTCCAAGGGTCACTAGGGAGCTCTTGAAAGATTTTAAGCAGGGGAGAGTGATGTGCAAAGGAAATGATCATTCTGGCCGTGGTCCACATTTGCACAGCTGGTGGGTGACGTACCAGGATGAGAACCCAGCTCCTCCGGATTATGAAACACAGACCTTTTCCACACTGCAGAGAAGACTCTGTGAAGGACACTCTCAGTTCACAAATTGTAAGGGAGGTGCCACATCTTAGGAGACAGTTAAGACAAGTACCATGCAGCCTCCACTTCTCTGTTAGTATAAGTTTGATCCCCGCCAGCCCATGCTTTTCAGTGCTTAAAAAGGTCAAACTTAGCAGGTGTTTGAGCCTGGAAGCAAGAAAGCAAATGACAAATACCAGCATCATTTTGGCTAAGGAATAGATTTCCTTCAAGTGTCTCCGCACTTCAGCATTCATCCTGAGTGAAAAAATGCATCCAGCACACAGACTGCTCCCCCTCACGTTACTCTCCGTGTCAGACTTGGAAGTATTAATACTCCACGCAGTGTAAGGCAGAATCGTTAACGTTTGTACTTAGCCGCATGGAATCAAATGCTGAGTGTTCCGAACATTTGCAGGCAGATGTTATCAAAAATGTTCTATTTTCACAGTTTCCTCAGTTCTTTGCATAGAACAACCATTGCCACCAAACATGAGGTGCAGTCAACGGAGAAACATTTTTGTTTGTTTGTTTGTTTGCTGTTGAGTTATGAACATGTGCTCGTACAAGGGGAAGCATTCTACTTTACTGCACGGGATCAGCTATTTTTCCAATCTCAGTTTATGGTAGTTTTTGGTGTTTTACTTACTCTGTTGGGAAGCAGATATTAATATGAGAAGAAAGGGTTTTTTGCTTGCACTTGGATGTTGATTTTAATGGAAAGAAGTTCAGGACCCACTTTTTCATTGAATTCTGCCTCCCACTTTGTAACTGAGATCGGAAGCACTGCCTTTACTGAAATGTGCATTTTGTTTACTCCTTCATGCAAGTCCAAGGTCAGGGCAGTTCCTGAATTAGGAAACATCATTATCTCGAGTATCGATTTGTTAGTCTTTAATTACCTTCCATACTGCACACGGAAAGGACCCAGAAGGTAAATGCTGGAACAAAATCCAGCCCCCACTAAAGGTGCCCTTCAGGTGTGAATTTTATGACTTCTTTGGTCTCGTTCAGACATTAATGTCAATCAAAGGATCCTTGTCCAACCTTCACTGAAGATGAAAAGCTGGTCAAGATTCAGACAAAGTTTGCAGCTTACAAGACAGCACTTTTGTCAGTAGATATCAGTCAGAAGAATCAGTTGAACCAGTATATTGACTTTCACTCTGTCTTAGGAAATAAGATTCCCGCCTCCTGTCCTGGGTCATTGTCTCACACTGCTCTCCATCCAGTCCTTTCCATCAGTCCTTTCCATCTCCTTTCGTTGTCACCATGTCTCCTTCATCTGCAGACTTCTTCTTCTGCTACTTTCCCTGCAACCTACATCCATGTCCATGCTCAAATGTGTGAATATATATATGCTTTTTGTATATATATATATATATATATATATATATATATATATATATAAACAAACTGTATATATAATTGTACATATATAAAGCTATGCACATAAAATGTTATATATAACTATAACTATATATTAATATAAAAATATATAACTATACATAACTATGACTATAACTATATATATATATACACGCACATAAAAATTCCCTTGCTCCTCAATAACTTTCTAGTGACTACACACTCCTTTCTTTTTTCTCATCAAGAGAGAGCTAAGGACTGTGAAATAAAGACGGCCGTGAAATATCTTTTCCGTCAGACATTCATATTCTCCTGACATGCAGCGTTCTAGGAAGATATATCTGGCCGTGGGGTGCCAGAGGCAAGCAGGTCACTTTGTGGCTATCACAAGAATTTGTTGCGTGTGAGGTGATAAATATTTGCGCAAAACTTCTATTCCAAATATCCTGACTTATTTCAGAGCTCTCATGACCCGTGCGAACTTTGCTCTCAGAATCATCCCTGAGGCTGAGCCCGTCAACTGTTGCCATGTGACCTTCTCCATTTCTGAGGCCTCATCTGGGGATAAGTTGTCAACAATCTCAGCTTGGTTTGTCTGCTTTCTATTCTGTTTCTATTTCTGTTTCCCTCTTGCTTGTCATTAAGTTTTGAATACGGTCTAGGTCTCATTGGTTCAAGCAAAGGGCTAAGGTTTTTATTCTTTGCTGAAGAAGTAGCACATAAAGTTACTGATTTTAAGAGATAATTAAGCTCCATACTCTTTTTTTTTTTTTTTTTTTTTTGCTGTATGCGGGCCTCTCACTGCTGTGGCTTCTCCCGTTGCGGAGCACAGGCTCCGGACGCGCAGGCTCAGCGGCCGTGGCTCACGGGCCCAGCCGCTCCGCGGCATGTGGGATCTTCCTGGACCGGGACACGAACCCGTGTCCCCTGCATCGGCAGGCGGACTCTCAACCACTGCGCCACCAGGGAAGCCCTCCATACTCTTTTTACTGCTATAGCTATGGTAGTTTATTATATTTTGGGTCTTTTTCTTTTTTTGTGTGTCTTCGTATATTAGATGAGTCACTTCCCCTTTATTTTAAATGTGTGATAAGATTTAACATCTTTACAATGTGAAGTTGTCTCTCAGTGAGCAGAGTGTAACTCTCCATTTATTCAGATCTTTTATATCTTTTAGTAGAGTTAATAAAGTTTTATAATAAAAAAATTTCTGTACAATGTCTTATGCATTCTTTATATATGATTACGATAATCCCTAGATATTTTATTGTCTTTTTGCCTGTTTGAATAATATCTTATTTTTTATTTTATTTTTTATTTAGTTATTCCTTATGTAGAAGAAATTTTGAATGTTGATCTCACATCTGACAACTTTCCAGAGCTATCGTATTATTTTCCAGAATTTACCTGTTAATTCTATTGGAGATTCTTTGTAGATGAACATATATTGGTAAATAATAGCACTGGGTTATGATCATCTCTTTAAGCTTCCTGAAAGATCTTATTAAAGTGTTTGACTTTATTAGAGATCCACAGTTCCTCATCCAAAATGCTTAGGGTGAGATGTGTTTCAGAATTCAGAACTTTTCAGGTTTCAGAAATGTGATGTAACACATATTCTATAAATTTTGTATAAACCCTGGTGAAGTCGTAGACTCCGTAATCAAACACATTAGTATTTCTGCAGGGGACTGTATCAGAATTCTCACAAGGAGGATAAAAGCTGTACATAGTTTTCTTCTGGGTCAGGTCAGGTCGTGGTACCAAACGAAGGAGTCCTAAAATTAAGAAAAATGTTGGTTTTAAGGGATGTGATGTAGTATGGATTTCTTTTTAATGCACAGAGAATCCCCAAACTCCATTTAATCAGTTTTCCCACGTTTCTTTCTTCTTTGGTGCTATTGACAATTAGAGCACAGTTCCTAGTTTGACTATAAATTGTCCTATCCAATATCTTTTGAAGGAGCAGATGTTATCTTGGGGTTTTTCAAACTGTGTTATCTGTCTTTCTTCTCTTATAGGGTTTATACTTGCTAACTCAAAAGTTTACCGTGTTTGTATTGTGATCTTCGTAAGAAACTGAATATTTAAAGTGCACCAGAAATCTCAAAAGTATCTGGGGTTAGACAGCTTCATTTAAGTGAAAAGCAACTGGTCTTTAGAAGCAGTGCTTTAAAAAGTATGGGATCCGCTCTTCTGCATCCTTTTCCAAGTCTTCAAAGGGCTATGTTGACAAATACTTCATGAGATTCTAAGTGCATGAAAACAAACCTAAGATTAGAAGCCAGGCTTACTCTACCTGTAGTCTATTAAATCTGCGTCCGATTTCCAGAACATTAGTCTGCTGTGTTCCACTCTATATCTGTATTTGACTGGAAGCATTCACAAATGGGGAGGACATAAAATATTTAGAGCCCATGGAGAACTCAGGACTGTCAAAATGATCTATTTCACATACATAACCCTATGCTGGGGTTTTTAGGGCAGATTTGTCCATTTATGTCGAATATAGCTACAGTCTTTGCTCTCTTAGATTTCACTGAGTTCTGTCATAAAACTAACAATAAACTTTGACATGCATTTGAGTTCTGTTTCTTTTTTCCTTCTCTTCCAGCCTTTGGGTCATGTATACGTGATTGAGAGAGGTAGAATATGTCTTCAGAATGAGTGAGTTTTAAGTATTAAAATACCATAAGGTTTGTTTATAGTTTAGAAAGGGAACAACTGCCAAGGGTCTCCCACCTCCTCCCTTTACTTCTTGATGAGTTTATGCCTTACTGAATTGTCAGAAAAAACTTTTTATTGAAATTTAATAAGGCATAGTAAACCATCACATGGTATAGACCACAAGGAGAGCTGCCCACACGTGCTCCTTCCTTATTGGGTTTGCTCTCTGTCAATAGTGGATATAAATGGCTCTGACTGAAAGGAATTTTAGCAAGAAGATAAATGTGTATCCACACTAAGAAGAGCCTCAGGCAAAAGCAAAATAATGTATTTTGAATTTCAATATTCTTTCTATTCAGGCGACTAGTGTGTTTTAATGTTTATTTATAGTTCTTGTAACCTTGATGGGATGGAGGGGATAATTTTATTGTGCCTTTGATGACTGATGTGTTGCTCTGTTTTTACTTCATTCTTTTCTTTCCCTCCACTTTGCCATCCTTGGTTAATTCATGAAGAATGTAACCTTACAAATGAAAACCTGAGGCTAAAACTTACTTTAGTGTATCAAATTGTACTTTTTTGTGTGTGTGTGTGTGTGTGGTACACGGGCCTCTCACTGTTGTGGCCTCTCCCGTTGTGGAGCACAGGCTCCGGAAGCGCAGGCTCAGCGGCCATGGCTCACGGGCCCAGCTGCTCTGCGGCATGTGGGATCTTCCCGGACCAGGGCACGAACCCATGTCCCCTGCCTCAGCAGGTGGACTCTCAACCACTGCGCCACCAGGGAAGCCCATCAAATTGTACTTTTTCTTTAAATAGGATTTACTCTTTTTCTTTTCTTAATTAATTTATTTATTTAGGGCTGTGTTGGGTCTTCGTTTCTGTGCGAGGGCTTTCTCTAGTTGTGGCAAGCGGGGGCCGCTCTTCATCACGGTGCGCGGGCCTCTCACTGTCGCGGCCTCTCTTGCTGCGGAGCACAGGCTCCAGATGCGCAGGCTCAGTAGTTGTGGCTCACGGGCCTAGTTGCTCCGTGGCATGTGGGATCTTCCCAGGTCAGGGCTCGAACTCATGTCCCCTAGCATTAGCAGGCAGATTCTCAACCACTGCGCCACCAGGGAAGCCCTATCAAATTGTACTTTAAAAACTCCTCTAAATCTGCAAAGTCACCGTCTTCATAAATTACATGACCAAGGTGTATTGTTGTTATCAATAGCATTGCAATCTTTAGTTTCAGCAGAGATCTTTTTACTGCCACTAGGACTGCGTGAGTTAATGAACTTCTAGCTCACCTTCACTATTTGCTAGAACTTCATTTAAGGACTGTCAAGAGCACAGGAAAAATGAAAATCTCCTGGATTTATTAAAATCATCTGAATGATGTTTGAAGGGAATGATATTTGAATTATCCTGAATCTTAGTCTCCAGCATTCAAAGCAGGTGGCAGCTTTGGTCTTAACATCCACGTTGTTTCAAAGCTATCCACTTATGTGGACTGAGGATGAGATTTGGTGTGAGGGCACCGGTGAGGTAGGAAAGTAGAAGGGCAAAGAGTATGGCTTTACCAGACCCAGGAGAATTAGACGAGTAAGTGCTGTAATCCTGTCTTCAATAACATCTCAAACCTGTGAAAATATTCTACAACAGGACAAGAGTTGCCTGAGGCTTGCTTCTCTAAAGCAAATGCCACTTAATCAATTTAATGGTAATAATTATTAGGTCTATAGGGGCTTTGCTATGTGTCAGCCACTGCATTAAGCACTTTAAATAATGACTCATTTAACCTTTAAAATAACCCTGTGAGGAGATGCTGTTATTATACACACTTTACCAGTAAAGAACTGAGGCTCAGAAAGGTTGAGTAGCCTGTTCGGGTCACACAGGGAGTTCACTGCAGAGCTAGGAGATGGAGCCCAGTCAGTGTGGCTCCAGAGTCTTCACTACTAATCTCTGCTGGGGTGCCTTCTCATATATCTACAACATAATTCAGCATCAGAAACTAGAACCTAGAATCCCTGCAGAAGAAATTTTGATCCAACTCCTAAATAATTACAGCTATTTTGAAGAATGTCATATTATTTTGGTGTTGTATACTTTGATAGCACATCACTACAACTTTGTATTGGATTGGCCAAAAAGTTCATTCCGGTTTTTCCATAAGATGTGATGGAAAACCAAAAAAAGAGTAGGTAGAGATGATTAATCCGCCTTGTTGATGAGGAAATACATACAGTGAACAGTGAGAGATATAGTGATATTTCTCCAAAGGTCATATAGATGGTATTTATGCAGTGTAGAGTGTGGGTAAGTTATGTCTTGACATCAATTTTGAAAATATTAAATAGAATTATGATTTTTTTCTTCAAATTAGTTTGGATTACATTTATTTGGAGCAGAGGCAGCTGTCATTCATGACTATGCTACAGTAATTTAAAATACAGTAAGCTTATCATAAAATACAATTAACTAGAATCCAATCGCTTGCCATTGGATCATCTTCCCTTGAAAACAGTCTGCTTAATTTAAGAATCCAGTGGCCATTCCAACATGGATATCAAAGAAAGCAGTGTGATGAGCCTCAAAGGATTCCCCAAATCAATCTGATTATTTAGATGATTATCCAAAGCATGCATAATGTATGATTATAGATTTATAGATTAGATAGATAGCTTATGTAGAAATTAGGCCGGAATTCTCAGAAGTATGAATGTTCTTATGAGTTTTTCAGAAGACAAGCAAACCAAAATTTGCTATAAATTTTCTAAATAACATGTGTATTGCTACTACGTGAAGGAAATAAATATTTCTAAATAGCATTTGAAAAAGACATTGAGTTCTGTGTGTTTCCCTCACCAATCCCATCCTGAGCACATTTTATTCTCCCTCCCCTCCCCCACCA